>NC_043976.1:14557985-15160485 GCF_902148855.1 Sphaeramia orbicularis | reverse complement strand
GTTTGTTTGTTTGTTTGTCTGTCCGTTAGTGTGCAACATAACTCAAAAAGTTATGGACAGATTTTGCTGAAATTTTCAGGGTTTGTTGGAAATGGGATAAGGAAGAAATGATTAAATTTTGGTGGTGATCGGGGGTGGGGGGGCCCACGGGGGGGGGGCACTGATCAGCCTTGGCGGAGGTCTGCGCTCTCCGAGTGCTTCTAGTTATTATTATTATTATTATTATTATTATTATTATTATTATTATTATTATTATTGTTATTGTTGTTGTATTGATATTTGTAGCAAGAATAGGATACCAAATTATTTATTAATTGAGTGTTGATTTATTGATTAATTACCTCCGCCAAGGAGGTTATGTTTTTGCCAGGGTTTGTTTGTTTGTTTGTTTGTCTGTCCGTTAGTGTGCAACATAACTCAAAAAGTTATGGACAGATTTTGATGACATTGTCAGGGTTTGTTGGAAATGGGATAAGGAAGAAATGATTAACTTTTGGGGGTGATCCGGAAGAAATCCTGGATTCTGGATCACTTTGAAATTTTCGTTAACATTGTGGTAAATGGGGCCAAAATTTTCGTTTCCCAATATCTCGCTTAATTATTGACCAAAACTCATGAAATTTAACTCAGGAATTGACAATGGGGTCCTCTATCACATTTCAAAGGCTGATCCGGATCTGATCCAGAAGGCGGATTTTATCTCAATTTATATAAAAAATGGGGGTGCCCTTACTTTTTGGCCTACTGTGCCTTTAATATTAAAGGTAGAAATTTCTGACAAGCGCCATCGTGTAGCTCAGTCAGTTCCGCATCGGGAGTATGCCACCGGATTTCATGTAGCTTTAATACTTAAGGAGCTAGAGCCAGAAGAAAACCGCCATTACGAGAAATGTGATTTTCGTGAATAACTACTAAACTAATAAGGATACAATTATGAATCCAGTTGCTAATGGTATGTTTTCATGGTCAAGGAATCTTAAAATATAGGTAAAATAAATATGGGACTAATATTTATGGTGGAAATCACAATATGGGGGAATTGTGCAAATCTCATGCAATTTGACTCAGGGATTTACAACGGGGTGTTCTATCAAATGGCAAAGACTGATCTGGATCTTTCAAAAAGTTATGGACAGATTTGGATGAAAATTTCAGGAAATATTGATACTGGCACAAGGAACAAATGATTAAATTTTGGTGGTGATCGGGGGGGGGGGGGCACTGATCTGCCTTGGCGGAGGTCTGCGCTCTCCGAGTGCTTTTCTAGTTTACATATTATTTCATTAATTATTTAGTCAGTTTATATTATATATTCTTTTATTATGTTTCTTCTTGCCTTTCTTAATATTTTGGTTCCTGCCTATTGGTTATGGTATGACCTGTTTTGGCGTGACACCAGAGTTATGTCCATGGTGAAGCGCGAGCAGCGTATGTTATGCTGAGCTGCTGACAATAAATCTGGCTGAAACTGTCCTGCCGTTTGGTGATTATTACCACGGAAGATAGCAAAACATCAACACCAAGAATACCATTGTAACCTGCCTTACCCACAGCCCCGGTGAGACAAGCAATATTTCAGGGTTATAAAAGTAAATGGGAGAAGAAAAGAGATTTTAAAAATTCATAAAAAATTTGAACTTTGACCTACTTTTCCCAAAATGTAATAACATCTATTCTGGGTCACTAGAAATCTACACACCAGATCTGGTATGAATTCAAACAATAGTTTTGCTCCTACAGACATTTGAAATTCTGCCCATTAGGAGTAAATAGGGGAGAAAAAAAAAGATTTAACTCTTTCGGTGCCAGACAGTTAAGGGGCTAATAAGCCTTAAAAGTGCCACAGGATTTGGCCGTTTTTCAGTATTTCGCGTCGTTTTTATAATCGAAGTCTGAATCGTCATCAGAACTCATTTTCTAGCAGATGGGACTGTTTTGACAGATCGCTGTGTTTACGATATTACTACAAAATGGCCATCTAATTTGCATATGATTTCATTCATAAATTCATTCATAAAATTTCCCAAGCAGAAAACGAAACGCGAGCTCTTCCTTGGTCAAAAACCGCTCTGTAACATCCGACCGATCGCTACTTAGATTCAAAACGCACCGGACGCAGCCGATTCATTATTGATCGTAATTTGCAAGAAGATTTGAAAGAACGTCATCGAAATGTGAGAAAGAAATGGGGGTGGATGGTTTGTTTGTACACAAATATGGCGTGTTCTCCAAAGCCGAGCTGATCGGCCCGTGGCATTGAAAGAGTTAAACAATTCATTAAAAATTTTAACTTTGACCTACTTTTCCCAAAATGTAATCAGATGTATTTTGGGTCACTGGCAATCTATAAACCAAATTTAGTATGAATTCAACTAGTTTTGCTGCGAAAGTGTTAACAAACAAACAAACCGAACATAAAACAATACCCCTTGCCTCCCCCTCAGAGGGCGGGGTAATAACTGGAAATGGTCGCATGTACGGTGGCCGACAAGGGCCAAACACATTCCAATGGCCTGATGCGTCTCAGTTAGAGAAAACAGCTGCAAGTACAGACACAATGCAAATTCACAAACACAAGTCTAAACAAGGTACAAAAAGAGCAACTTGCTGCAAATGAAAAAACTCACTGCAAGAAACAAAAACAAAGGCATAATCATTAAATGTGCTGCAAATACAGAAACGATGCAAACCAAGAAAACATCTGCAAATGAAAAACGCTGCAGAACCAG
The DNA here is from genome assembly GCF_902148855.1 of Sphaeramia orbicularis. NCBI lineage: Eukaryota > Metazoa > Chordata > Actinopteri > Kurtiformes > Apogonidae > Sphaeramia > Sphaeramia orbicularis. Next base: position 15,157,756 of record NC_043976.1, on the reverse strand, counting down.
TCACTACAAGCTACTGCCCTTAATCAGTCCTAACCACCTCAGGGATCACCTTAAAAGGTTTGTGACAATCATCTCATGACCCCCTGCTGGGGTCCTGTGACCCCCCAAGGGGACCCCCACTTTGGGAACCCCTGATGTACAGTATGTGTAGCAAGGTTCTAATAGTTGTGGGTTTTTCATTATAGTTTAGTTTTAGTTAGTTTTGACTTTTTTTCTCTAATTCAGTTAGTTTTAATTCATTTTTAGAGCAGGTTTGCTACTTTTATTAGTTTTCCTTTTTTTTTGTAAATGCTTAGTTTTAGTTTGGGTTTAGTATTAGTTTTTGGATGAAAGGGGTAATGAATAGTCACAAAAACATTTTCGAAAATGTGCAAAAACCAGCTCTACATTAACTTTCCATGAAAAACAATAAATCCATCCACCTTTGTTTGCATATCTCAGTTCCTTTTCTTTTTATTTAACTCTGACTTCAGCGAAGAAATACTTACAGTCCGTGTCTTGTTAAAAACTCTGCATTCCAAATCAGTTTTTCTTTTTTTGGCGTTAGCTGACCGACAAACCAATCAGATCATAAGCCTTATAGTACGTACAGAAAGTACCAAGGTTCTAATAGTTTTAGGTTTTTCATTATAGTTTAGTTTTAGCTAGTTTTGACTTTTTTTTCTCTGATTCAGTTAGTTTTAATTCATTTTTAGAGCAGGTTTGCTAGTTTTATCAGTTTTCATTTTAAGTTTTAAGTTAGTTTTAATTCATTTTTAGAGGTTTGCTAGTTTTATCAGTTTTCGTTTTTTTGTACATGCTTAGTTTTAGTTTAGTTTTTTTTTATCTTTTATCTTCTTCTCCGTTGTATTCACATAAATCCCAGACAGGACTCTGCTGCTTTCTCCCAACTTTAGTTTCCATGTTTCCACAGAGAGTGGGAACGAGAAAACGACTCTAAACCACAAGTGACAAGAAGTGACGGATCATTAAATATCATATGGTGCCAGCAGCTAAAATTGCTAGAGTGAAATAGATCGATTTCAAATCAATCCGACATTGACAAAGACGAAAACGAAAGGAATTTTATCCATAATTTTTATCCGTTTTAGTTAGTTTTGTAAGCACACAATACAGTTTCAGTTATTGTTTTTTCTTTTAATTATAGTTATATTTATTTCAGTTAACAAAAATGTTTTTTCAATTCTAGTTTTCGTCATTTCGCTAGCTTTCGTTAACAATAATAACTTGATGTGTAGACACAGAATTGTCTTTTCTATGTGCCTGTGATTGCATTCAGGTCAAAGCTGGTGTTAAGTTCAGGAAGGTTTGCAATATCACTCAAAAATTCGCTGAAACTAATATTGAAAAGGTGACATTTAGAAAGAGTCTTTACTGTTTGCCAGTATATATTGGATATACATCACACTCTGACACTGAATCTCAGTATTTACTCAAAGACACATCAGCCAATAATTTCTCTGCTGGTCTGGGGAATTAAACCAGTGACCCTTTGATCCCAAGACCCTGAAATTAAGATTATAAAACTACCAACTGGCTTAAATGGACTAAAACAAAGCAGGAGGAAGTGGAAACCTGTGAAGAAAATAAGTAAGAAATCCCTTTTGAGCAGACATGGGTTTTTTTGTTTGTTTTGACTGTTGTCATTTGCAGCTCTTTTTAAAATGTACTGACATTGAATGAAAATGTGTTAACCTTTTTTTTTTAATTGACATGTCAGTGGATTTAACACCTCCATGTTGTGATAATGAAAAGTCAAAAATATGCCATTGTTCAGATGTGTTATTTGGTTGTAAATTAAAGATTGAATATCTCTCTACAAATGTTCCCAACAGTGAAAAACATGCTTCTATTTGTAACTATGTTGTGCCCGATACATGAGGAACACCACTATGGACTTGACATGACTGAAGGAGGGGCATCCCAGAGAACTGTGGTGTTTGGTTGAATCCGCAAAAGTCAGATTAGTCCAGTCCAGTCCAGTTTTTTTTTTTTTGTTTTTTTGTTTAAAAGACAAACACAAAAATAACTAAATGGGTTCTAGAGGTTAATGTCGTTATTTAGTGTGACCTATGACCCCATGACAAAGAGCAGCACAAACAGAAACATCTGACGTGTTGAATGAAACCTGGTATAAAACGTCAGAAAATGAATCCAATAAACCTCATATTGTCCGAACAAAAGGGTTAAAGACATAAGAGCAAACAGAGGTCACACTAAATATGATCGCTTTGGTTTGTAGAAGCTGTTATTGCCCTAAACTATTGTTTTTCCTGTTGTTTCCTGTTGTTCTGATTCTGGATTTGGTGCGACTTTGAAAAATTTCCCCATTATAAAAGATAGGAAGTGGATCGATGCAGTAACTCAGTAAATATAAATGATATCCAGTGTAAATTTCTACAGTCTAGTCCTGATGGGGAGATGACCAAAACATAATGTCCACATGCTGATCAGGATCTTCTTCTGGATCCGGGAACTTACGCAAAATTTAACATGAGCTCTTATGGGGAAAACATTTCAATCGTCGTTTTTCTCCCAAACTCCAGTTCTGATTGACTTCAAACTTGGTATACAGCTTCTGTATGATGATGTCAACACAAGGTATTGAAATTATTTCGATCCGGATCTGATTCTGAATTTGGTGCAACTTTGAAAATTTTTCCCATTATAACAGATAGGAGGTGGATTGATCTAATAAATCAGTATCAATGATATCAATTTGGAATTTGAATTTTTTACAGATCTGATTGGAATATGACCAAAACATGAGCTATTCCTGTAATATAATAAATACACAGAACTGGGTGATAATAAATGGCATCTGGATATATTTCCCAAAGCTTTTAATTTGGCCGGTAAGCTACAGGGCCATTGGTCCTATTTTTTTTAAAATGGCGCAATGCCGCAGTGACAATTCTCTGACCAATCAGTGGTCTGCAGTGTTTACATGTCATATTTTAGTACCTCTTCACCCATTTTGGAACCTCGGTAAAGCAGATATAAAAAGAATAGTACGGGGTACCAGATTCCAGGTACTTTTACTAAATGGAAACACAAAAAGGCCAAGTCAAGTCAAGCCGGTACCACGTAGTGGAAACGCAGTTTAACAGTATTGTATGGTAAAATACAGTCTTCCAGGTGTTTGTGTTTTCAGTGACAGTAAGCTCACATGGGCAAATGTGGTCCAAGGGCCACAGCCAACCCACGGACCACCCCAGTTTTCCTCAAACAAAATCAAAATGACACAAAAGCAACAGTGTATTAAAGAAGCTCTAACTTGACGGCTATGATTCTGCATATCCATGAAGGCACAGGGTGGGGAAGCAAAATTTACAATATTTTGAGGCAGGGATTGAAAGACAGTGTATGACCAATTAGTTTATTGAAAGTCATGAGAATTTAAATCTTCAAATCATATTTTACTGCATTTCTAATGGTCTTGTTGTCTACCTCAAGGTCAATTGCCATTTTTCTCATGGATTTGGTTGGATCCTTCAGGATTTTGGATTTGAGAGCTTTAATAAAAGCTTTGGTACGTTTTTTGTTGCTTCCTCCACTTCCAGACTTTGTCGTAATAGTTTTGCTCATAGTCATTCTCTTCTTTCCATTATAAACAGTCTTTATGGACACTCCAACTATTTTTGAAATCTCCTTTGGTGTGACGAGTGCATTCAGCAAATCACACACTCTTTGACGTTTGCTTTCCTGATTACTCATATGGGCAAAAGTTTCTGAAAAGGTATGGATAATAGTGTTAGGTATGATTATGACATCAATATATGTTTGGTTTCAAAACAATTGACGTAGTGCCTGCTGAGAAAAAACAACTAAATGTTCATTGTAAATTTTGCTTCCCCACCCTGTACATTCCAAGTCTACATTCAGATTGGACTTAAATTAACTTCAAGTTGACTCATGTCTTCTTCCAGTGACATCTTAAATGACATTAGAGGTTTTTAGGATGGACTCAGAGTCAGGATGAATAGAAAACAGGGCTTTAAATACTATACTTTTAACCCAAAGCGAACATCTAAATGTATCCTCACAAGTGTCGGTTTAAAAGGCGTTATGTTCTATATGCCAAGAGAGTGTAATAGCGTTCAAGGACTTCAACCTCAAGAGACGTTTTTTCAACCAACAGTGCTAACTATAGCTCAAACTTGTCAATGTGGGGAGGAGAAGAAAAAGCACAGAAATTTTCTTCCAATTTAATTGCCAGGCAGAATATTTTTACAAAGCAGTCAACTGTCCAAGAACTGACGACTAAAGTTATCTACATGCTGTCACACACTCTGAAAACAGATGGTGGGGGTTTTTTTTCAGACTGTCCAAAGACCAATAATTGTAAAGTCAAGGTAGAACATGACTTGTATGTATTATAATTTTGCTCTATTTGTGGTTTAACCTATGTATAGTGTCTTGAAGAAGTAGGAAAAGAGAAAAATATCAAACAACACTAATGCACGACACAACACACTATTATGACAACTGCATTGCACATAATATTGTTAATATTACACCGCTTGGGTGTTTAATAATGCAGTGTGTTTCACAATTTCACAGTGACAGCAGGATTTAGGCTAATTTAAGAACCCATATCCTATTAAGGTAGGTTTTGAAAGAAAAGCAACATTTTCACTGTAACCATTTGTGGCTCAGTTGGTAGAGCGGGTCGTCCTTTGACTGAAGGGTTGAATCCTGGCTCCGACTGTCCACATGTCGAAGTGTCCTTGGCCAAGACATTGAACCCTAAATTGCTCCCAGTAGAGCAGGGGTGTCAAACTCATTTTAGTTCAGGGGCCACATTCACCCCAATATGATCTCAAGTGGGCCAGACCAGTAAAATCATAACAGTGGAAAAGGAAAATTACATTATGATAATATTTACATCTACAATATTTCCTTAAAAATGAATAACAGGAACTTGAAACTTGAACTTGAAATGTCTTAAGAAAAACAAGAGCAATTTTAACAAAAACAATATTCTGCCTCGGTTTATCAGTTTTTCATTTACACATGTGCATTACAACTTATATTACAACTACAAATACATAAAACATTTAGTAACAGGCACAATATTTGGTAAAATTGCATTTACTTGTCTTAAGACATTTCAGTTTGCTCATATTTGTTCATGTTATTCATGTTTTTTGTACAAGGATAGTTTGTTAATATACACATTTTCATGTAATTTTACTTTTTTTTTTTTTTTTTTACACTAAAACAAAGAAAAATTTGCAGTTGTCATTATTTATAGGTTATTATGATACTATTTTACTGGTCTGGCCCAGTTGAGATCTAATTGGTCTGTATGTAGAACTTGAATTCAGTGTAATTTTTGCATTTTATAAATTCATCCTACGGGCCAGACTGGACCCTTTAGCAGGCCAGATTTGGCCCCCGGGCCGCATGTTTGACACCTGTGCAGTAGAGCCTGGCAGCGCCTTGCATGGCAGCAGCCGCCTACTGGTGTATGAATGTGTGTGTGATTGGGTGAATGTGAGGAATTGTAAAGCGCTTTAGGCACCATTAAGGTGTAGAAAATGTGCTATACAGGGTGTTTCAAAAAAAAGTATACACTCAGAAAAATGCCTAAAAAATGAAAGTTCCATAAGTTTCAGAAAATATCTATTCGGTTATTGATAGACCAAGGTCTCATGCTTTCATTACCACAATGGCAGGTATCAGCCATACCACGTGAGTGAGCATGGTCCTTGCACTTTATTGGGATAGAAAATGGCTTGCGCACAGATATGAGAGGGATAAAACAAGATCAGACACCACAATTGGAAAGCTTAGGCAGGTGCTTTAATGCTGTGTAATTTACAAGAAAATTCAGTTAACCCTTTGTCTTCCAGAAGCCTCCAAACTTTGCACCCAGGTTGAGCCATCCAGGCATGACTACGTAAATTTCTCAGAAGCTACGAAGCACTGTTTACATTTGTCAGACCACAGTCCATTTTAGGCACTGAACCATCCCGTTGAGTGGCCCCCAAGATCCCCCGATCTTACCCCACTTGACTTTTTCTTGTGGGACCATCTGAAGTCAAAGGTCTACGTCACTCCGCCAAGAAACCTGGATGACCTGCAGGATCGTATTGAAGCTGAAGTAACTCTTTTGAGGCAGGATGGTGGAATGATAAGGCGTGCGGTTTATGACATGTTAAGGAGGGCAGAGCTGTGCCTGCGAAGAAATGGTGGCCACGTAGAAGACTGAACTGTGTGTGCCTGCGTTCTTTGGCATGGACTACGATCAGAACCAGACGTGCAAGGACTTGCTGTTTGAGTGAAGGAAGGCACAGCCTGGGTGCAAAGTTTGGAGGCTTCTGGAAGACAAAGGGTTAACTGAATTTTCTTGTAAATTACACAGCATTAAAGCACCTGCCTAAGCTTTCCAATTGTGGTGTCTGATCTTGTTTTAAACCCTCTCATATCTGTGCGCAAGCCATTTTCTATCCCAATTAAGTACAAGGACCATGCTCGCTCACGTGGTATGGCTGATACCTGCCATTGTGGTAATGAAAGCATGAGACCTTGGTCTATCAATAACCGTATAGATATTTTCTGAAACTTATGGAACTTTCATTTTTTAGGCATTTTTCTGAGTGTATACTTTTTTTGAAACACCCTGTATAATAACAATAATAATATAATAACCAGACAGACAATAAAAGACAGTATTTTTGTAACAGAGTCCCCATTTACACCCAGTGTCATCTGTCATCAGTATCATGCTTTGCAGATAACACACAGTTCTACCTTTACATCTGTATGTGGTATTTTCAGGTATGTGACGGGGTCAGGCCGATGTTCCCCAGTGCCTATGCAGGGTTTAGGGCAGTGGTTCTCAACCTTTTTTGGCTCGTGACCCCATTTTAACTTCACAAATTTCTGGCGACCCCAGACATTCAAAATGGAGACTTTTTATTTTTTGCTTAAATTAATTAGTTTTTGATCATGTAATAGTTTGCTATACTACTATACTATAAATAAACGTTAATTTTAGATGACATTTAATCTATATAATGTACATTATTATGGACAGAGGCAGAAAAGCCAGGTGTAGATTACTGCACAAAGTGAGAATTTTATTTTACTTGGTCCTTGGACAATCAATACAGAACAAACAATAACTCAAAATATGAATTATGAAAGAGCTGCAGCATCTGAAACCGACCACAATGAACATTTGAAAGATAAACAGTATCACAGTGCTTCAGTTTCAGCTTCAGAGTTTGTCATGTCTTTCATGTATTCTGTTCGTCCCTCTCAACTCAACATATATTTTTTATTAGGGCTGGGCAAGTTAACGCGTTATTACCGTGTTAACGCATTCATTAAATAATGCCGACAATTTTTTTTATTTCACGTTAACACCGTTTTATTCTAACTCCTATTATTAGCTCGGCAGATAGACAACAGGTTTATCAAGAAGAGCTGGACGCCGAAAACTTCTCTCCAAATCTTTTACTTGAGACTCACTGTAAAACTGCAACATACAGACAAAATATGTGTGAGTTCTGTTCATTGCCTTAGTACATTTACATGGCATTATACATTTAAATGAATGGGAAAAAGATCACTAGCTCGATGATAACTTTAATGGGAAAATCCATAGACACGCTAACAATTAGCATTTACAGATTAATTTAAGATTTACGTGTTTTTATCCAGCAACAAAGGTTCACATCAGAGATATTTTATACGATTCATTCTAACAACAACTGAACATAAAATGCTCACAGGCAAACGGTTTTCGGGCCATACAAACAGAGTGAAAGAAACGTGTCTGTTAGTTCATTCTTATGTCCGAACTGACTATGGGAACACCGCAAGGACAAAACATACGTTAGTGCAACTTACTCCGACCACTAGAGGGTCCCCTTTGCTTGCTTTGAACAACTGAACATCACATATTATTGGTCTTATTAGTATTAGTACTTATTAGTGGGTTTAAGACTCCTGTCAATCACTCACAACCGGAAATAAACTGGTGGGGACATAAACATGGAGAAAAGTAATGGTCTGTTCCATGGACATTTTCATTTTAAATGTCTTCAGATGGTGGGGTTGAGAAGGACACAGTTGTCTGGAAGCACTGCAATGTGGAATTATTTTTTTTTATCACTGGAGTACTTCTAGTCTGAAATATCACTTAAAGGCACTACACACTGCTGATGCTGGCAAACCCCCCTCCCCCCAAATTTAACTATGTGATTAATCGTGATTAATCACAGAAATCCACGCGATTAATTGCGATTAAAAATTTTAATTGCTGCCCAGCACTATTTTTTATTAGTCTTTTTTTTTTTTTTCATCAATTACTAGAAATTTCAGGCAACCCCATTTGAACTCCAGGCGACCCTACATGGGGTCCCGACCCCAAGGTTGAAAAACACTGGAAAATCCCTAAACCTAATACTAACCCCAAACCCTATGTAGGCACTGGGGAACATAGGTATGCTCCTTATGTGACTGATCCAGATTTTTCTACACGTCCGACAATGTGACCTAATGAGTCCACTGTGGGTCCAGGGGTCTTTGCTTTGACTCCTTGTTGAGCCGCATTATGTAATAAATTCCCATTATGTAATAAAAGTTCAAAATGTAATAAGAATGTCACGTCATCTTGTAATAAGGCCGCATTTTGTAATAAACTACCTCAATGCATTAAGTAGTAAATTTTTTTGCATTATGTAGTAAGTTATTACAATTTGAGAAATTTATTACAAAATGCACTTGACACATTTTTATTTTCAGGAAAATGTAATGTGCTACATTAATCTTTAAACTATGTGGTTAAAGTTCTAATTACATTACCTGTAGCGCCTGTGACTAATTTCTTCTAAATTGCTCTGAAATTATATTAATTTGCATTGTTATTACATCATGAACCATGTTATTATATTTTTTAATAAAAATGTGTCAAGTGCATTTTGTAATAAATTTCTCAAATTGTAATAACTTACGACATAATGTGAAAAAATTTGCTACATAATGCGTTGACATAGTTTATTACAAAATGCGTCAGTTTATTACATAATGTGGTTTTATTACAAGATGAGGCGACATTCTTATTACATTTTGAACTTTTATTACATAATGGGAATTTATAACATAATGTGGCTCAACACTCCTCTGCTTGCATCTCTGGTAGAGGAAAGATGGTGAGAACTGAAAAGAGAGGTAGATATGCATGATTCATGTGGGTCAGAAAATCCAGAATACCAGAACCATCCAGAACAGTAGTTTCTATGCATTCTCATCATATTCATGAAAACTGGATCTCTGTCCTCAAAAACAAAACCTACACCTGTCATTTAAATTGGTGGAAAATCATATGATATTGTTAGCAATGTTATCCCACTATGACATCAACGTTAGCAGGATTATTCACTTCTGTTGTTTGAGGTAGAGTCTGTGGGTTTTATTAACCCTTTCATGCACAGTGGTCACAACAGTGGACAGTTATTCTACAGCTGTTCTCTTGTATATTCATGGATTTTGTTATTTTAGTTTCATATCAGCCAACGCAATACACAAAACACTGCAATTGATAACATTACTGTAACTTGGCTGTTCTTGATAAACCAAATCTAACATGTTTGAGTGTAAATCAATTCCTTGTTATCGTTTTTAGACTGTGATTAACAAGAAAAGTTTTGTTTTTATTGTTTTTCTTTTTTTTTTTTTTTTTTTTTTTTGGCATATTATCTCCATGAAGTGACTAGTATTGGAGTTCACTACAAACAAAAAGTTAAGGATATTTCTTTTTGTTTTTTGTCTTTTTTTTTTTTTTTTTGGTCATTTTTGCCATTTGTAAATAAAACTATGTCTGGTCATTAAAAAAATGTGTTTCAATTCACACACAAAAAAAGTAAAATGCATTGTGCCAAAATCCCAACTGAAAAAAAAAAAAAAAAAAAAAAAAGCTCCAAAAATTTTAAATATCCACAACTTTTTGTTTGTAGTGTATGTTAAAATGTGAGAAAACATCAAATTAGCAGCATTTAATGTTTTTATTTCAGTTTTCACACAGTATATCAGTAAATACACGTTTCATTGCTTTAAAAATTAAATGCACATTTTTGCAACTCCATAAAAAACAGCTTCATAAAAAAAAAAAAAAATCTCATTGTTTTTTAAATGCCTAAAGAGGAATAAAGAAAAAAATCTAGATTAACATTCTCATAATTCATGCATGAAAGGGTTAACGTAGATGTAATATCAGACAGTTTGTATGTGTGTGAGTGTGACAGCCTGCTTTTCATATTATTTTTAGCTTTATGATTACCCACCTTTGATTGTTTTCCTTTTGCATTGCAGACGTTTTGAACTGTTTTCATTCATGCACCTATTTCTTCAACAGCACTACCACTGCATGAAGCTCAAAAGCATCCTGTTGATGCTTCAAGGATGTGAGTCTTCAATGTCTTTTTATTTTCTTCGGGTTAAAAAAAACCTATGATGTAAGTGCTCGGTAAGAAGGGAATAATGGCGCAGGTCATGGTCTATGAATTATGCTCATACGTATCTAAGATCTGTAGTTGTATCAGACAGACTACATCCAGATGTGGTCAGGAAGAAAAAGTCTGAAACCAATTCAGATGTTGGATGTGAGCGGAACACTTCAACTCTGAAGACCAAATGTTTCAATCTGCCCCTTGTGGCTGGTTTATCTCATAAATCACACCCTTAAACGGTGCAGTGAGACTTCAGAAAAATAAAAACTCAACGTGTCTAATACATTTTTCCTTGAGGTGATTTGGGACTTTTCAAATTGTCAAGTTTCTGATCTGTTTATTATGAGTATTCCATAAAAACACTGTAGTCACTAATCGAGGTTAGATCAGGTTTCTGTATTGACACAGTTGGAGGAAAACAGCCTCATTGCATCCATCTACCAATCAATCTGATTTTTTTCCTGTTTATGTTATCAAGAGACACATTTTAGCAGCAGTAAATAGTGAAAATAGGTCAAAAATGTGTTGTTTGGAAAGCTTTCTGAGCTGGTAAATAGCCCTCTACTGTGTGAATTTGTTTTATTTATTTATTTTTATTTATTTATTCATGTGTTTGCACTATAAAAAAAAAAGAGAGAGAGAGAGAGAAGCAAGAAATACAAAGATCAAAATAGTACGAGTGAAACAAAAAAAAAAACCCAAGAGGTTTATAAAATTTACTTCACCCAAATAGGAATAAACAACACATTAATTCACAGGTGTCAAATATGTGGCCCGGGGGCCAAATCCGGCCCGCCAAAGGGTCCAATCCGGCCCGCAGGATGAATTTGTGAAATGCAAAAATTACACTAAGGTATTAATTCAATTCAATTCAATTTTATTTGTATAGTCCAATATCACAACAAGGTTATCTCAAAGGGCTTTACAGAGTCAGTTGGACGTAAACGACAGTCAAATAAACAGCAAGAAAATGAGTAATGTCCAGGGCATCCCCCATCCTTAGACCCTCCTTCTCAGCAAGGAAAAACTCAAAACCCAGTGGGAAAAGCAACAATCCTTTTAGTTCAGTTTCCACATTCAGACCAATTCAATCTAAAGTGGGCAGGACCAGTCAAATACTATCATAATAACATATAAATATTAGGCCTGTAACGGTACACAAAATTTTCGGTTCGGTGCGTTTTCGGTTTTCAAAGCCATGGTTTGTTTTTTTTCAGTTCGGTACGGGAAGAAATAAAACCCCTCAAAATGTCTATTAATGCATTTATGAATTTTTAAACATTTTTCCCCCAATTTTTGGAGACAATAGAATATAGAAAAACAGGAATAATATAATTCTGCTGCTACAAATCAAATAGAAAATAAAATAAATTATTAATATTAATAAATGTATTTTAAACATTAGTATTGCATTTTTCCCTGAAAGGTAGTTTCGAACAAACAAGAAAAATCTAATCACAGTTCTGTCAGTTCACATTCTGCATAAAAATAACAAATACATAATAAATAATACAAATAAATAAATGATAAATAAATAAATAAAAAATACATGATAAAAATTCCACATGAAGTGCAACATTAACAAGAGGGTAAACTGGTATTCTGTTTAAACAAACTGAAGAGAAACTTTGACAACACAATGAACCAAATTATTTATTTTAGGACAGAGAACAAACTGTTTTTTGTGGCTGTGTGCACGGGGGATTTTTTTTTTCTTTTTTTGTCGGAGCCAGGGGGTAGGGTGGCGCGCAGTTATATACCTGGGGGTGCGGTCCATAACTAACGTAATGAACGCTGTCGTGAAACAAAAGTGAAACTTTACATACTTTCAACGTTCTATTTATTCCTCTATTATACAGTGTGACAGACAGACAGATACACAGACAGACAGAACTAGTGTCAGTGTTTTAGAACTACCGTAGTTCCTAGGGGCCAAACAACGTCCGTCTTATTAACGTCTCTTTCCTCGTTGTTGTCTTTCACCTGAACTTGAACTGATCCAAACTGGACTGGACTGATGGTGGAGGGTCTTCAGTCTCTTCCTTCCAGGTTCACATCATATTTGTTGTTTTTTTTAACCTTATATCAGCTGTTATTTCATATTTCGGGTCAATGTGTGCGTCCTTCCATATGTCCGTGTGAAACTTGCACGGATTTAAAGTTCCGCATCGAACAACGTCTTTCACTCCTTTTTCTTTTTTTTCATCATACTGTGCCGTTTCGATACAGCAGTGTACCGAACCGAACAGGTGTGTACTGAAATGGTTTGGTTTGGTTCGGTACGTGTACTGTTACAGGCCTAATAAATAATGACAACTCCAAATTTTTCTCTTTGTAAATGTAAATATTTTCATGTATTTACACTAAAAGTATAATTTTGCAAAAAAATGTGAATAACCTGAAATGTCTTAAGAGAAGTAAGTACAATTTTATCAATATTCTGCCTGTTACTCAATGTTTTGTGTGTTTGTAGATCCACTGTGATCCTTAAGTTATAATGTACATGTGTAAACGATAAACTGAGGTAGAATATTGTTAAAATTACACTTATTTTTTCAGTTTGTTCATGTGATTCACATCTTTTGAAAGGATAGTTTGTAGATGTAAACCTTTTCATAACGTAAATTTACTTTTTTCGCTCTAAAACATGGAAAGGATTGGAGTTGACATTATTTATATATTATTATGTTATTATCCCTTTCATGCATGAATTATGAGAACCTTAATCAAGATTTTTTTTTCCTGATTGTTTTTATTCCTCTTTAGGCATTAAAAAAACCCAATGTGATTGATTTTTTTTTTTTTTTTTTAAATCAACCTGTTTTTCATGGAGTTACACAAATGTCCACTCAGCTACACCATGAATTTTATTCTTGAAGCAAAGAAACATGTATTTAAACCCCAATATCATAAAGTGATATGAAAACAGTGAAATGAAACCATGTTTAATGCAGCTAATCTGATGTTTTCTCACATTTTAACATATTCTAATACTAGTTATTACTCACTTCATGGAGATAATATGCAAAAAATAAATATTAACAATTGATTTCCACTCAAGAACCAACCAAGAACAGCAAAGTTACAATAATGGTATGAACTGCAGTTTATGAGATGACGCATAAGTGTCCACTGGGTTGGCTGATATGGAACTAAAACAACAAAACCCATGAATATACAAGAGTAAAGCTGTAGAGTGACTGTCCACTGTAGTGACCACTACGCATGAAAGGGTTATTTTACTGGTTCGGTAACTTCAGATCAAATTTAGCTGAATCTGGCCCATCAACTAAAATGAGTTTGACACCCCTGGATTTAACTGAAGATCCAAATGTGTGACAATAAATAAACATTGAAAGAATTATTGAAATATAGCTCGATTATAGTTGAACATAACTCAGCACTCTTGTGTGATATTCAATCTAAATTGTTTACTTTATCTCAGGCGGTCTTGGCCAGCGCTGCTTTAGAAGAACATCTTTTCAGGGGAAGTGGGTTCATCTGGGACTTAGACAAACTTTGGTCATTTAGCTCTGCCAAGTTCAACTAAACTAATAAGATTAGGCTACCTCTGCCTCCAGAGCGGCTCTGCCTCTGACAAATGTTGATATAACTAAAACTCCAATTTACTTAATGCAAATAAAGTGGGGCCTGTTGTCTCTTTGGGTCTCCCATACTCTCAGTCCTCTTCCAAACCTAACCTGATTTGGTCCCACCTGCCTCCGTGTCATGCAAATCAATACAGATTAAAAATGTGCTGCAGGCAGTTAAAACACAGGTGTCAAACATGCGGCCCGGGGGCCAAATCCGGCCCTCCAAAGGGTCCAATCCGGCCTGTTGGATGAATTTGTGAAATGCAAAAATTACACTTTAAATATTAACAATCAATGGTGTCAGAATCATTTTAATTCAGGTTCCACATACAGACAAATACAGTCCAATGAGATTTCAAGCGGGTCAGAACCAGTAAAATATTATCATAATAACCTATAAATAATGACAACCCCAAATTTTCTCTTTGTTTTTAGGTGCAAAAAATTGCATTATCAAACTATACTTTGACAAAAAATGTGAATAACCTGACAAATATGAATAAACGGAATTGTCTTAAGAAAAGTAAATGCAATTTCACCAATATTCTGCCTGTTACTAAATGTTTTGTGTGATTGTAACACATATGTGTAAATGATAAACTGATAAACCAAGGCATAATATTGTTAAAATTGCATTTGTTTTTCTTAAGACAATTCAAGTTGTTTATGTTATTCAGACTTTTAAGGAAACTTTGTAGATATAAACCTGATCATAATATAAATTTACTTTTTTCACTGTTATTATTTTTCTGGTCTGGCCCACTTGAGATCAAATTGGACTGAATGTGGAACTGAACTAAAATGAGTTTGACACCCCTGAGTTAAAGGGTACCTGCAGTGCATTTTCATTGCTAGCTATTTCAAAAGAATATAATACTATAATTAAAATACTAATGGTTCTATCAGGTAACTTATGTCATAGCTCGCTGTCAAGTACATGCAAGTACTAAGGACAAGGTTCAAGGTTGGAGTTGCATTTCAGTGACATTAACCCTTTCATGCACAAATTATGAGAACCTTAATCATGATTTTTTCCCTGAGTGTTTTCATTTCTCTTTAAACATGAAAAAAACAGTGATTGAAAAAATTCGTATAAAAAAAACTAAAAAATAAATAAACAGATACAATAAATAAAAAGTAAAAAAAAAGAAAAATAAAAAATAAAAAGTGAAAAAAATAAAATAAAACAACAACAACAACAACAACAACAATAACAATAATAATAATAATCAGCTGGACACCATGCGTTTAATTTTTGAAGCAACGAAACATGTATTTACTGATAAACTGTCTGAAAACTATGGGAGGCGCTTGTGATTCTCAGGGTTTATGCTCAGGGGAGATCTACACAAGGTTACCAATTCATGTCAGAAAAGATACGTAGTGTCTTAAAACTTTAATAAAGCTATGTGTAAAAAAAAAAAAAAAAATCCATGAATATACAAGAGAACAGCTGTAGAAAAGCTGTCCACTGTAGTGACTAGAATGCATGAAAGGGTTAAGGGCAAAAATTCAAGTTCTTGGTTATGGACTGTAAATATATCAGTTTAGGGTCAAATTTTCTCAGGAATCTGATTCTGAAATAATTTAGGGGTTGAAGGTTGAAACAAAAAAACCATGAAATTTCACCTATGCACTACTGGATTTAACCATTTAATTTCTGTCAAAAATCAAACCTAACATGCTTTCTTCTCTTCATCTGTGAGCTTTGAATCCTCCCCAGGAGGCCTTCCTTCCTCCACCCATGGATGGCTTTGGTCTGGGCATCTTAGCCCTATTCAGTCAGTCTGAAATTTAAAAAAATATATCAGTTAGGCATTCCTCCATAACATGTGTAAGAGTTGTTTTATTAGTTTAACTATAAATTGATCTATAGAAGCCTTCCTAAAGTGATTCTGGCTGCTTAAATTGGCTTCATCATTGACAGAGCAAGTCCAAATCTAACAAACTGGTGGGCAGTTTCAAAAACCAATATGAAAATTTGGTTGTAAAAATAAAACTTGATCTCACTTTAGGAAACTAAATGGGCCTAAATACTATAAACTAATTGTAGCCCATGTAGGTGGGCAGAACTGATTAAATTTTGGAGGCTAGATATTGAAAATTGAGTGAATGCAAGTTTATTTTTTACAATGGTATGTATTTTTTTCCACAAACTAAAAACTGATGGGGGTAGGGTTAGTAAAAGTAATGATTTGACTTATCTAATATTAGAATAGACTTAATTGTTGGGTAATGCTTTATTCACAGCAGAAAAAGAAAGAGAATGGTGTATAATACATACAGATTTATGATAATATCAACTCTACATAAAGAATTATAAGTCAAATTCTTCCCTAGAAGACAAAAAATCCAAACAAATTGTCCCAGGATGTCTTCTGAGGAACTGGCTGATCTGACGTCATTGACTTTGAACTGAAATCACTGAAACTGAAGCTCATTCAAAAGGCCAGACCAAAAGCTCTTCTTCTAAGGTTAAAAGGAAACAAGTTCAATGAACATTTGCAAGCAGCAACAGGATTAATATGGGTTTTCCAATTATTTGTCACTGAAGAAGGGTAATTTTTGCCCACTTTTCAGCAAACATCATGAAAAAAGTCACACAAGGACAAGTGATACACATTTTTTGATGTTCCATTCTGAAACGACACAATTTTTCCAATAAATTCAACACAAGACACTGCATGAAAGGTAGACATTTATTCCACAATATTTTTTTTTTCACAATAATGATACTTAAAGTTTCAACCTTCCGACAGTCAGGAATGGTCAGAGACGTGGTGTCAAACTAGTATTTTAATCAAAAGTATTCAGTTTGTATTTAAAAGTGTTCACCCTGTATTCATTCGTATGGCAGAAGTTATTCTTAGTGTAATGTGAAGATTGTACCAGAGTAGCAGACTTTTTATCTGGGAAAACCACTACAAAAAAAGAAACATATGTCCATGGAAAGTTTTCAAAACGTGGTGAACAAAAAACGAACATGTGAGTGGAAATTTTGGACATTCTGGGAAATAATTTACAAATTCGGGGAAAAAGTTACATATTTATGTATGATAAACTAATATCAGGAAATAGTTGTGTTTGTATACAGGGTGGGGAAGCAAAATTTACAATATCTTGAGGCAGGGATTGAAAGACAGTGTATGACCAATTAGTTTATTGAAAGTCATGAGAATTTATTTGCCACAAGAAAATGTACATAATAGAAAATGTTTTTATTCTATGTGTCCTCCTTCTTTCTCAATAACTGCCTTCACACACTTCCTGAAACTTGCGCAAGTGTTCCTCAAATATTCGGGTGACAACTTCTCCCATTCTTCCTTAAAAGTATCTTCCAGACTTTCTCGTAATAGTTTTGCTCATAGTCATTCTCTTCTTTCCATTATAAACAGTCTTTATGGACACTCCAACTATTTTTGAAATCTTCTTTGGTGTGACGAGTGCATTCAGCAAATCACACACTCTTTGACGTTTGCTTTCCTGATTACTCATATGGGCAAAAGTTTCTGAAAAGGTATGGATAATAGTGTTAGGTATGATTATGACATCAATATATGTTTGGTTTCAAAACAATTGACGTAGTGCCTGCTGAGAAAAAACAACTAAATGTTCGTTGTAAATTTTGCTTCCCCACCCTGTATATGCTGTCCAATCCAGACAGACACCAGTAAAAACTTACACTGTTGGAGACGAAGCCAAAACATGATAAAAAGGGAGCATAGGGGTATGGTCTATAGCTAAAATCCAACCTATTTTTGGTCAGATAAAAGTCTCCCAGAGCGAAAAGTCAGTTGTTTCTGCAGACTTCAGCTCAGTGTTGATTTTGTGTAAGAATAAACACTTTAATGCCGCTCGAATTCTGCTTGATCTCTGAGTTTGTCTTTGACTCTGTGTGACTGTTACTCGATGAAGCTCCCCTACATATATGGGAGTACAGAGACACAAATTCCACTTCCAGACTACGGTGGGGGAAGAACTTCACAGACACCACAGACGTCTCCCACTTGCGGCCGTAAATTTTACACGACAATGTTACTTCCTTCATGGGCTGTTCCAGCACTTATATTATCTGATTATCTGGGATGCAACGGACTGGTCACCAGTGTTGGGAGTAATGTGTTACAAAAGTAATGCATTACAGTAACAGATTACTTTTTGCTATAACACAGTAGTGTAAGGCATTACTAATCAATTTTCAGTAATATTTTACTTGGTACATGTTTAATAACACTTATGCCACAACACACTTTTTGCCTATAATTTAATTGTTCAAATGAAAAAAAAAAAAGAGCAAAACTGTGAGACCTTAAGGAATTAAAAATGAAGCAGGATAATTCTATTTCCTGTTGGCGTTCAGCCAATGGGTGAAGACGACAGAAGACAGTCCATAGATAGATAGATAGATAGATAGATAGATAGATAGATAGATACTTTATTAATCCAAGGAATTCAAGGGAAATTCAAGCTTGCTATCTGATTGTCTTGATTCTTTTTGGGATGTGATGTTTATTCCTGTGGGTGGTACTTGGGCACTATTTGCTCAACAGTTAGTCAGGTATTCTACACGCACACACACATTTTCCTATATGAACAACTAATAGGCCGACTACCAGGAAAAAACATATGCTACTACATCTAAGTCTCAGGGTTAGTTAAACTAAAGTCTATATTGTGTTGTGAAATATAACCGTAATGCATAGTATGTTCTGAAAACAACACAAGCAGGAATATGACAATTTAGAAAAAAAAACAAACAAAACATATATAACACACACACACACAGCCCCCCCCCTTTTTTTTTTTTCTGGATACGCCACTGATCTGGAATCAGTGATATCAATATTAAAAAGGTCCACTGTGGTGCAATTAAATTGTTTTTTTTCTTTAGTTGTTGTGTTTTGTTTTGTTTTTTTTTACTGAATTTGTGCCTCTCTTGCTTATAAGTAATACACAATTAATTTTCTCTACATGACCAGTACAGGTACACTTTAAGAGCGACTTGTGGTGTCATTTCTGCTCATTTCCAGTTCAGTCATTTCCTTTCACTCTGTCTGAAGATGCAGATGAAGTCATTATGATCCTAAATTACATTTTGTCCATGTTTTCTACGCTGCTGTTTCACCCTAAAGGCAAAATTCCTACATCAAGACATGCATCACGTTAATGTGCATGACCTAAGGCCTAAACTGGAAACAAGGGCATAACCTAAGAGGAAAAATCTGTCTGCTCGTATGACAAATCAAATCAACATGGGAGAATGTACAAAGTAATTAGTCACCAGACAAAACATTGGCTCATATTAAAACACACTTGCGTCTTTCACTACACACAGACAACTGTAGGTAATTTGGCGTATGAATAGGGCCGCACTGGTGAAGTGTTGCTCAGTAATTAATTATTCTAACAAGTGTATGGTCTGCTGAGCAGAGACGGCGACATGTGTTTAACCCACTAAGGCAAACAAAGAAAATAAAAACAATGTCAAAGAATATGCCGAAAATATTCAGGCTTAGTTGGTGCAGTTAGCAAGGTGAAGGAGAACAGACTCAGAGGATATTGAATATACACTAAACCCAGTTATGCAAATGCCTTCTCATTTAGCAGTTTATTAGGTTTCCATAATATTAGCATAGCTTATAACTCAGAGCTTATTATCAAAGTGTGACAGACACACTGCTGCTCTCCTTTGGTGTGAAAATCTCTAAACAAAGGTCTTAGGACATGACAAGCAATTTGCAATATTTTTCTACTGGCTACAGCTCTATTTACAGGTTGTCAGAGAATATAGAGCTTAATTAAAAAGAACACAGTTATCAACCTCATTAAGGCCACGAATTTAGGCAAGTCAACTCAGGCATCTCTTTTAATTAACTAGCCTTTACAAAGCCACTTAGCACTGCTAAAAGTAAATCTTTACCCTAACACCCTGGGTTTTTTTGTATCCTTTTCCTCTCCTAAGTGTGAACACACGTTTGAGGTTGTGGTTACACACACCTGCAGTCACTGACACTGATTTTGTATTGTTTTATTATTATCATTATTATTATTATTATTATTATTATTATTATTATTATTATAGAATACAGTCTTCATTGTCACTGTTAAAGGAACAATGAAAATCAGTTTAGCAGCAGATTTTCCATGTGCTAAAAGATACAAAACAAAGATATTAACGTTAATAAAAATAAACGAAATGACGAAAACTAGAACTGAAAAAACATTTTCATTAACTGAAATAAATAAAAACTACAATTTAAAGAAAAAGACGGTAACTAACTGAAACTGTATTGTGTGCTTACAAAACTAACTAAAACGGATAAAAATAACGGCTAAAATTCCCTTAGTTTTCGTCTTTGTCAATGTCGGATTGATACGAAATCAATTTATTTTGCTCGAGCAATTTTAGCTAGCGGCAGCATATGGCACTTCATGGTCTGTCACTTCTCATCTCTTGTGGTTTAGAATCGTCTTCTGGTCTCCACTCTACCTGGAAACATGGAGACTAAAGTTGGGAGAAAGCAGCAGAATCCTGTATGAGATTTATTTGAATACGACGGAGAAGAAGAGAAAAGATATGACGAAACTAAAACTAAACTAAAACTAAGCATTTAGAAAAAAATGAAAACTAATAAAAACTACCAAACCTGCTCTAAAAACTAATTAAAACTAACTGAATTAGAGAAAAAAAGTAAAAACTACATAAAAGTAAACTAGAATGAAAAATCCAAGACTATTATAACCTTGATACAAAACTACAAAGAAATACTGAAATATACAAAAGGCCAAACCTAGAATAGAACAGAACAGAACAGAATAGAATAGAATAGAATAGAATACGTCATTACACAGGATGTGCATCGATATTGCAGGTGGTCTCTATCAGCGACAGTGCACTTTATACATTTTCTTATAAAACACTTATTTTAAAATTCATTTACAAATACCCTTTTTGGGGGGTTGACCATCCATGGCACAGGTGTCAAACATGTGGCCTGGGGGCCAAAACCGGCCCGCCAAAGGGTCCAATGCAGCCTGTGGGATGAATTTGTGAAATGCAAAAATTACACTGAAGTTATTAACGATCAATGATGTTAAAATCATTTTAGGTCAATTCAATCTAAAGCAGGTCAGACCAGTAAAATACTATCATAATAATCTATAAATAAAGAAAACCCCAAATTTCTCTCTTTGTTTTATTGTAAAAAAGGTAAAATTACACAAATATTTACATATTTACAGACTAACCTTTTACAAAAAAATGTGAACCTGAAATGTCTTAAGAGAAGTATGTGGAATTTTACCAACATTTTGCCTTTTACTCAATGTTTTGTGTATTTGTAGACCCACTGTGATCTGTAAGCTGTGATGTACATGTGTAAATGATAAACTACAGCATAATATTCTTAAAATTGCACTTATTTTTCTTAAGAATTTTCAGGTTGTTCATATTTGTTTTTGTTGTGTTCGAGTACAGTTTGTAATGTAAACATTTTTATTATGGAATTTGACTTTTCACTCAAAAATATAAGAAAAAACTTTGGAGTTGATATTATTCATAAGTTCTTATCCTATTATTTATATTATTTTACTGGTCCAGCCCACTTTATATCATATTAGTCTAGACATGTAGTATCTAGTAGAAACAGACTCTTAATTTTGTGAAAACTGATCAAACATATCTAACGGAGGGGCTTTAATGTCTACACTTACCCGTGTACATAAATAGCTGAACAGCTACCATGTGGTTAATTGCACCCAAATGCAAACATAAAAAAATAAATCAGTAAGAATTGAGAAGTATCTTAACAGTACACTATTAATACTAAAAGTTAATATTCTGCAGTGTCGGCCTCATTAGTTCCGGTGGTCTTCACTGTACTGTCATATTATTTACTGTGTTGATAATGTGCTACTGCTGATTTTAATCAAAATGCACTCTATTAAAGTGTAGAAGGTTGTTTACAGAGACTGTAAATGTAAGGTAATGGAAAATTGTTTACATTTTTAATATCGCGACGCACAACTACTTACAGTTTTAAAATGTGTTCTGGAAAATATCCTTTCACATCTGCTCTGGGGAGTCTTCAGGTCTGGTGGTCAGTTCATTTTAATAAACCCTGCACAGCATCATTTTATTAGGTCACCGTGTAACGTATTCACACACTTTGGACTATCAGGTTCAGGCTTTTTGGGATAAAGTCAGCATTTTTAGCATCCTCAAGAGCAGGTTCCATTTTAATTAGGGGTGGGACATGGGAAATATTTATTCAAACATGTTTATTCATCCCTGGTGTTATTGTCATTGCACTTTTTGGATCTGGACTTAAAATTTTGAGGGCAAATCAGAATCAGTTACAATCAGAACACTTCATTAATCGCAGGGGGGGAAATTATTGGATGTTACAGTCGCTCCATTCAAGTATAATAAAAAGTAGCAGGAAAAAAATGATCAATATGACAGGAAAGGAAAAAATATATTTATTTATAGATAGGCAGATAGATAGATAGATAGATAGATAGATAGATAGATAGATAGATAGATAGATAGATAGATAGATAGATAGATAGATAGATAGATAGATAGATAGATAGATAGATAGATAGATAGATAGATAGATAGATAGATAGTGAGACAGACAGACAGACAGATAGATGGCCTGTAACGGTACACAAAATTTTTGGTTTGGCACGTTTTCGGTGTTGAAAGCCACGGTTCGTTTTTTTCTTTTTTGGTTCAGCACGGGAAGAAAGAAAACCCCTCAAAATGTCTTTAATGCATTTATGAATTTTTGAACATTTTTCCCCAAATTTTTGGAGACAACAGAATATAGAAAAACGGAAATAATATAATTCTGCTGCTATAAATCAAATAGAAAATAAAATTAATTATTAATATTACCAAATGTATTTTAAACATTAGTATTGCACTTTTCCCTGAAAGGTAGTTTTGAACAAACAACAAAAATCTAATCACAGTTCTGTCAGTTCACATTCTGCATAAAAATAACAAAAAAATTCCACATGAAGTACAACATTAACAAGAGGGTCAACTAAACTACTTTACATATATAAAGCGATAGATAGATAGATAGATAGATAGATAGATAGATAGATAGATAGATAGATAGATAGATAGATAGATAGATAGATAGATAGATAGATAGATAGATAGATAGATAGATAGATAGATAGATAGATAGATAGATAGATAGATAGAGCTCTGAATAATTACATATTAAAACACTCTATTAAGACACAAAATTGGGACAGCAATTTGTACAATATGTACTAGACAATATAACATCAATAAGACAATTAAAGAAATATACATAGGTACACTATAAGTACACACTTATACATTAGTGTGTAACCTGATATTATTTCAAAAAAAGAAAAAAAAAAGGTGCTGACAAGAACTACTATTGCTCAAACACATAATATAAAGTTTTTAACCCATAAAGACCCAAACCTCCACTGGTGATCAAAACCCATCTTTACTGATCTAAACTGTTTAATACCTGCTGATCCACTAATCCTATTAATACATGTAAATAATTGGTGTAAAATACAGTTTATCATCTTTTCACGGTCATCAGATATGACCCATTTGGACATTCAGAGGTCCTGTAGTTACCA
Organism: Sphaeramia orbicularis; assembly: GCF_902148855.1. NCBI lineage: Eukaryota > Metazoa > Chordata > Actinopteri > Kurtiformes > Apogonidae > Sphaeramia > Sphaeramia orbicularis. Next base: position 15,134,061 of record NC_043976.1, on the reverse strand, counting down.
TGGAAACACGTCATCTGCTACAACATTGATTCACCAGTAAAACCCATGGAGTTGGATCAATGACAGTGGATGGACACACTTGGTTTATGTTCAGTTAATTATGTATTTTACTGTAAAAGTCACTTTTTCTTGAGTTTTCTCTGTTTTTGATATAACCCTCAACTTTAATTTGAGCTTTTATGAAAATCAAATCCTGATCACAGCACATTAAATATAGGAAAATACCTCATTTCCAGATGGACACACTTGGATTCTGTTCAGTTAAAGATGTATTTTACTGAAAAAGTCATGTTTTCTTGAGTTTTTTCTGTTTCTGATGTAATAACTTCAACATTGATCTGAACTTTTATTAACATCTACATGATCAGTAAATTAAATATAGGAAAATATTTGACTTTCACTGCAAATTTGTTAAATACAGAGGATAAAATTAAAATAAATGGTGATAAATCACTTAAGAAAAGTTAAATATAGAGAAAAAAAAAAAAAGATGTTGGAACTGCTATAAAAGTAGCACTGAGTCTTTATGGGTTCAAGTCGACTTTGGTGTCAGTAAAAGCTACAAACACCTTCCCTGCAGATGCACAGATGCTTGTACCTGTTTGTGACATTTCATTTAACATCTACTCTCTGTATTAGTATTGGTCTGTAGCCACATCATGCTGACTAATTCCTCAGCCGCGTTAAGCACACTGGATAAACCGCACTTATCGATTAAAGGGTGTTTTCAAACCCGGTACCGCTCTTAGCTCTTCCCTGTTGAATAAATCAATGCTCTCACCTCAGTGGGACGCTGAGGTGACACCACCAACACCACGTAGTCAATGACCCCCTACTCGTTGTCCGGCTCTCACCTCACTGAACCTGCCACAGACCCTTACGTCTCAAAGAAGAAGCGTAGATTGAAATAAAGAACTAAGGCCCAATCCCAATTCACCCCTTTCCCCTCCCCCTTTCCCCTCCCCCTTTCCCCTCCCCCTCCATTTTGCGCGTTCACGTGAAGGTGTAGGGGTGTCCCGATTCTCGATGAGTCGGAGGGAAGGGCTGTTTGACCCTCGAAACGGAGATTTTTCAGGAACACACTCAAGGGGACCACTATGAATTGTGGGCCCCATGAAAGGTAAACGTTGTAGACCCTTTCATAAAATTCGGAGGGGGGGGGGGTCCATTATATTTATTTACATTTACATTTCGCAGACACTTTTTTCCAAAGTAACTTACAGGGGAAAAACCAAAATATAAGAATAAAATACAAGAGCAGATTAAAGACATAAAGCAGCCGTACAATTAAAAACAGTGTCGCACAGAAGAATAAAAAAGCAAAATGATAGACTAAAATACAAGGATAGATTTGAAAGACATAAAAACAGCTGTACAATTAAAAACAGTGAAATAATAATACCAAGTAAAACAACAGAAAAAAACTGAATAAAACATTTAAGGTCCATACATAACGCTAGTGTGGAAATGAAACTGAAACTTATGAGTCTCTTATACAGCGGCTCTTACATGAAATTTTCACAACTTCTAACCTGTATCCACTGGACCCCCTCCACTGCTCTATGGACCCCCCACAAATGCTGGGCCCCATGAATTTGTCATGTTTGTCCCCCCTTATTCATGCCCCAGGCAACACTACAAACGGAAGGGTATAAGACAGTGGTTACCAAACTTTTTTGGCTCATGACCCCATTTTAACGTCACAAATTTCAGGCGACCCCAGACATTCAAAATGGACACTTTCTTTTTTTGCTTAAATTAATTAGTTTTTGATCATGTAATAGTTTGCTATACTATGTTGCAAATAAATGTTAATTTTAGATGACATTTAGTCTATATAATGTATATTATTATGGGTGGAGGCAGAAAAGCCAGGTGTAGATTACTGCACAAAGTGAGAATTTGATTTTCCTTGGTCAGGATATGTACAGTCAGTCCAGCTTGGATTTACAAGGCTGACAATTAATACTGAACAAACAAGAACTCAAACTATGAATTATGAAAGAGCTGCAGAATCTGAAACTGACCACAATGAACATTTGACAGATAAACAGTACCACAGTGCTTCAGCTTCAGCTTCAGTTTGTCATGTCTTTTATGGATTGGGATTGTCTTTGTTAACTCACCATATATCTTTTATAAGTAATATTTTTTTTTTGTCAATTACTAGAAATTTCAGGCGACCCCATTTGAACTCTAGGCGACCCCATGTGGGGTCCCAAACCCTTTCATAATTCAAATCATCGGCAAGATGGAGGTAATCACAGCAAAGAACTGCAACAGTGTGTCAAAAGAAACACAAATGTACGTATTTTCTTGTTACGCCCCGGCCTAAGGGTTAACCAGGACGTACATAATAAGCTCTCTTTGTCCCCTCCCAACTCCCAAGCACACAGTCCAGTACAGAACTACAGTCCAAATATTCATTTTCAAATAACTCAAAGAGGGTTAGGGGAGGGCTTGGCAAAAACAACAAACAAAAAGTCTTCTTCAAAGTTAAAACTAAATTCCCGAATCCAAAATAAATTCAAGAAATAAAATACAATAAAATAACCTAAACTCCCTAAACAAAAAAACAGGAGAAAAATATGAAAACAAAAAGAGCCACCCTCCCCTACCAGAAAATTAGGACTGATTAAAAAAAAAAAAACAAAAAAAACTATTTACAACTATTTACAAATTACACACATTGGGGGTGCACGGGCCAGTCTTTTGGAGCAAGAAAGCTGAGAGGGGTGCTTCAGTTACCCTTCAGACAGACCCCCAGATTGAGGTCTTTTGTATAATAGTATTGGGAGGTAAATCTCCCCCTCTCCAACCTGATACCTGGGGTTCGCGGGTAACTCGTTAATCTGCGCATCACTGCTGAGGGGGGCTTTATCAACAGAATGCACCACATCAGGGCCGATTCACTTTCGCTTTTATTTTTCAATGGGAAACAGTAGACTGCTGTTGTAGAGTGGATCACTGGTGCATGTAGTTGTATGTTTCTATATCACGTTTACAGTACCAATCAGGTGAAATTAGATAACACTGGGTTACAAAAAAATGTTTTTTGCAAGTTGTCTAGGTTTTTTCAACTGAATTAGGACCATTTTGCACCGCTAAATCCAAAAAGGACATCTGTTTTTCTCAATCAGGTCAGGTTTTTTTTTGCTAATTTGATTTTGAAAAATTTGATCTTCTCACAAAATTGATTACATTTTTGTGACTTTATTAGTTGATTTTTTTTTTATATAGTTCTCACCCAAAATAGGTTTTAACAGAAAAAAAATCATTTGATCACTTGATTCCTGTTAGGTACAATGGTGTATTCACCGCAGATGTAGCAGAATACGTCAGGCTTATTTTTGCAAGATCTTCTAGTCGAAGCCATTTCATTCACCTGTAATATTAAAGAAAACATTCATCATAAATTGGCAAAAGTAAAATCTTCAGAACTCGTTTATTGCAAGAAATATGAAAGAATTTTGTATCATATGATGTGAAAATGCCCATAAATGTAAGCAAAAATGTTAAAAAGCCAATATGTAGCATAGTTCAGAAAGTTGACCTGATTGAGCAAAATTAATGTGATTTTTGGATTCAGCACACCAAAATGATCCTAAATCAGCTCAAAAAACTTAAACAATAAATTTGTTGTTGACCGGTGTAATTTTCCACGGCACACCCGATGATTTCTCACAGCACACTTACCACTTATGTGCTGCGGCACACTGGTTGGGAAACACTGTGTTACAGATCCCATTTCTGTGGTTTGCGGTTGATAGAAGCAAAAAGATGCCCCAAGCCCATGCAACAGAGACGGTGACAGCTGCTGATGGCATGGGGATTTCTTCCACAAACAAATTGTCGCATCTGTTTATAGCGGCATCGATGACGTAACAGGTCTCGAAGGTTTGTCTCATTTCATAGTGGAATGTTTCCACCCCTACTCCTTACTGCCAAATAGGGTGACCAGGCACTAATGAGCCACATGTGGGACAAGGAGTGTGTTTGTGTGGGACAATGTGGGACACGTAACTGTAATGCTGGAACAAAGTCTACATTTTTAAACAATGTGCATCTTATTGTCAAGCTTATAAATATGAATAATAACAATTTGTTTTGGTTGCACACAGTATGCATATTTTTGCACTGGGCATTTATTTTTTGCATTTTTTGCACAGGTTTCAACAACTTTTTTTGCTTTTAAAAACAAAACAAAAAATCTACTTGTAAAAACTCAAAAAAGAAACCTTAAGTTTCAAATACTGTAATTAAATACTTTTAGAAAATCAGCTTTTTTTTTTTATTTGAGTACATGTTATCAGCCCTCACATGTAAACCAATCTATGCGCAATAAAACAAAAAGACATAACTGACAACATTTTAACAGCTGTTTCCACTTCCAGTCAACCGAACATTACTTGGACCAAAAACCTTTGTGTATCCAAACACATAACAGTCAAACATTAGCATTCTAACACAGTAATAATAAAAACAGAGTAAGATAAAGTAAATATGCCGCCCCCATGTTAAGGTTTGGGTTTTTTTTGCGTGGAGTTTCCATGATTTCCGCCAATATTTGCATGCCAGTGTCTGAGGCTTTTGCCTTTGTTTTTTGTGTGTCAGTGGGCGGAGCTCAGGAGGACACCGGTGACAGGTTGATGGACTCCTGACCCCATGTGTATGTTGGTTGATTGACAGCGGACACAGCCAATGGTGATTGCGCTGTCCCCGCTATAAAATGAAAGTCATGTTTGGAGAAAGGGACTGTCCTGCACTTCGGAGAGCCAGATAGAAAAGAAAAGAAACCCTGCAACTGTAAACACTGTAAACGTCAAGCAATGCTGTTACATAGATGGTGTGTGTTTGTGTGTGTGTTTGTGTCTGTGTGTGTGTTTGTGTGTGGCAAAATTCACCATATGTAATATGTGAAATTAGTAGAAGAAGCTTTTTTCCTAAAATTTCCAATATTTCATGGTCTAAATTCACATTGCATGGTAATAATTCATAAAGACTTGTCTAAAATGTTACATATATGTATAAATGTCAATTTGTGAGAGATTTTGTGTTGCTAAAATGAATGCTGATAAAACAAATTAATCTAGCATCAAAGAATTTTTGTTTTTTAATTTTATATTCATATAGATTTATGGCTTGTGACAAAAAAACTGCAGGATATATTGCAGAGAGCTTTTAACCCAAAGTCCATGAGGGTACAGTCTAAATAAAAATGCATTAAAAAGTAGTGCCCAGACATGGGAACGAAAATCATTTTCTAGCCACTTTTCATGGTTCACTTTATGGCCTATAAGAGCCAATCAAATGCGAGACATCATCTCAATTTGCGGGATGTGGAAAAAATGGTTATAATGCTGTACAGTGCTGCACAAAGCGGGACACCTGGTCACCCTAGTGCCCAGTGCAAGGGCCAAAGGGGTAAGGGGTAAGGGGGAGGGCAAAGAGGGTGAACTGGGATTGGGCCTTTTTTTTTTTTTAATTACACATCCCTAAATAATACCCCTCAGATCCCAGGACTCATTTCGCTTTTGTTCTCAGCTCTCAGTTTTGTCTGTGTCTAACCTTGAGTCACTGTAATTATACATTACGTTCCTGTGAAGGGGCCCAGAGGCTTAGTCTGTCTGCTGAAATGTGGGTCAGAAGTGTTTTGTGTTCTTTTCTTTAATCTAAAATATATTTAAGGGAGACAGGGGCCAGACAGGACACAGCTCTACATCACCCAGCGGGGGTGCCTGTCTGCTGTAACCACAGGGTCCGGTCGGGTGATTTATACCACAATACCAATGGCTGTGATGGTAATATACTACAGGTAATTGAAAAGAAAATTGAATTAGGTCAACAGAAGCCGTGACAGTCATTGGATGTCTTACAGAGGCTTTACAACTACAACATCATTCTGCAGCCCTAGCCCCATTAAGTATCTCGCTGCCAATTCTAATATCAGGCGACTAGATAATTGTTGCCATATTTCATTTAGACTCAACATAGCCTGAATTTGTAGCTCAACCTTGTGATACACATACTGTAGCAGCGATAAGGGTTTGTACAAGTTGTCTAGTTGTATAATATGAGATAAGACCTTATCTCTGTAGTCCCCCTCCGTCGCTGCGCGGTGGTATCCTCAGGAGAGGCGGCATGGATACTTATGCGAAGCTGTCATAACGCAGCGCATCAACAGAGTGGATATAAACAGTATCTGCATTTGAAACTGGACTAGAGTGGCACTAAACAAGCTCCTCTTCCATGTCACAAGCTGTAATGTTAAGCTTGTGTTTTGCATTGGGGATGGTTGACAGGGGAGGGGGGGTGGAGTAGAGTGGGTTATGCCACCCAGAATGTTCACGGGGCAAATGAAAAGAATGAGCAATTATTCATTCTAACCATCTCTAATGACACACAATGCAATTAACAGATAACGGAATTAATTAATTTGGATTTACCGCGACACCTTTGTGGCTTTGAAGTCACTTGTTTACTCGAATTAAGCTGTTTTTTTATGCATAGCCAGAGGAGCTTTATATGCAATACACATGATTATGTAAGTACAAAAAAAAAAAAAACAAGTCTAGACTAAGAGGAAAAATATAAGACTGTTAGCATGGCTCGCTTGCTTACACGTACTTACACAATATAAAGTGCAATTAGTGTAATATAATGTGCAATAATCTGTTTACATTTCAGTCATTTGTCCTCTTTGATGTTGATTTATTATTATTATTATTATTATTATTATTATTATTATTATTATTATTATTATTATTATCATTATTATTATTATTATTATTATTATTATTATTTGGACTGTGTTGTTTTTTTATTTTTATTTTAAATGTGTGCTCTGTTTTCTACTTTTTCTTTTTTTTTTAAATGTGTTGTTGTTGGTGGGTTTTTTTTATGTTAATCTCATTTCACTATCAATCCCATGGATTTTAACTTCATTCATCGTACCAACATTTTTAAAAGCAACACCTAAACTCATGACCTATCTTTTTAACCTGGCTTTTAATTCAACTTAATCTCTTTATTTATTCTGTATTTACTACAATTATTGTGTATTTAGTCATTTGTCCTCTTTGATGGCGATTTATTTATTATTATTATAATTATTATCTGGACTTTATTCTGTTTTTTATTTCTGTTTTAAATGTGTGTACGCTCTGTTTTCTACTTTTTCTATTTTAAATGTGTGTTGTTGTTTTTTTGTTTTTTTTTCAATGTTCATTCCATTTCACAATCGATCTCGTGGAATGTAATTTCATTCATCGTACCAATGTTTTTAAAAGCAAACTCAAGACCTACCTTTTTAGCCTGGCTTTTAATTAAAATTTATCTGTTTATTCATTCTGTATTTATTACACTTATTGTCTATTTATCTATTCATTCCCTTCTGCTGGCATATTCTTTTATTTTAATACTTATTTCTTTTATTTTATCTTATTTTAACTCATTTATTTACTTATTTAAAATTGCTTTCTCTTTTGACTTTCTATCCTGCCTCTGGTGTTTTCTCACGTATGCTAGCGCTTCCTCAGCTCCCGTCCTTTTGTAAGAAGGCTGTTCTTATTTTAGTACCTACCACTACAAAGTCTTTCTGTGCGTGTATGTTTTATTGTTATCACTGTGTGAAGCACTTTGTGTTGCACTCTGCATGAAAAGGGCTATATACTGCAAATAAAGTTTGATTGATGTGGAATGACAATAAACAACCTTGAATATTCAATCTATTTTACCAGGGGTGTCAGACTCATTTCAGTTCAGGGACCACATTCAGATCAAAATAATTTCCACTAAAGTAATAATGGCAAAATAATAACATAATAGTCTATAAATAATGACAATTCCAAATTTTTGTCTTTGTTTTAGTGCAAAAAAGTCAAATGAAATTGACATGTTTATATTTACTAAATTATCCTTACACAAAAAATAGGAACAACCTGAAAAACCTGAAATTTCTTTAAAAAATAAGTGCAATTTTAACAATATTATGCCTCAGTTTATCATTTACACATGTGCATTACAACTTACAGATCACACTTAATCTACAAATACACAAAACATTTATTAACAGACATAAATATCATTAAAATTTTGGAGTTTGGAAGTAAAATCAGTCTGACCTCCTTGACTGTTAATATGTTAACCCATAAAGACCCAGTGCTACTTTTATGGCAGTTCTGAATTGCATTTTTCTCTCTATTTAACCTTTCTTAAGCGATTTATCATTATTTTTGTAATATTATCCTTTGTATTTTGCTTTTTTCCAGTAAAAATCAGGTATTTTCTTATATTTATTTCACTGATCAGGTAGATACTCATAAAAGCTCAAAATAATGATGAGGGTTATTATATCAGAAACAGAGAAAACTGAAGAAAAAGTGACTTTTTCAGCAAAGATACCAATAACTGGTCATAAAGACAAGCATCTCCATTGATCCAGCTCCATGGGTTTAACTAGTGAATCAATGTTGTAGAAGATGACTGTGTTTCCAAGGTAACTACAGAGCCTCTGAACGTCTTTTGGGAACTGTTTGACATACAACTGAAACAAATAACTAACTCTGAGACTTAATAGTATCTAAGCCTAGTATATCACTTTGTTATATTAACCTTTGCATTTTGCATTTTTTCAGTGAAAATCATATATTGTCCTATACTGAATTCACTGATCACGTAGATGTTCATTGAAGCTCAAATTAAAGTTGAGGGATTATGTCAGAAACAGAGAAAACTGAAGAAAAACTGACTTTTTTAAGTAAAATATAGCATTAATTGAATGTAAACCAAGTGTCTCCAACCACTGTCATTGATCCAACTCTATGGGTTTTACTGGTGAATCAATGTTGTAGAAGATGATGGTGTTTCCACGGTAACCACGGAGCCTCTGAACATCCAAATGGGTCATATCTGATGACCATGAAAAGATGAACAACTGTATTTTACACCAATTATTCACATGGATTGACAGGATTAATGGATCAACTGGTATTAAAAATTTACATCAGTAGAGGGTTTTGCTAAATGGTGGATGTTTGGGTCTTTAAGGGTTAAAAATTTTATATTACGTGTTTGAGCAATGGTAGTTCATATCAGCACTTTTTTTTTTTTTTTTTTTCAAATAATGTCAGGTTACACACTGGGTGTAATTTTTTGCACTTTGCAAATTCATCCTGCGGGCTGATTTTGGCCCACAAGCCATATGTTTGAAACCCCTGTACACTGTAAGCCCGGAATTTGTATGTACTAAAATGCTTTAATTACAATGCATTTAAATGATTTAAGTTTTATGATGTTACTATAAAATGTTAAGTATATTCTACTAATTTGTAGATATAGTTGAAAGTATGAAAATGTTTAAGTTGAATGGAATTAAATCACTAAGTTTTAGTCATGACCACACCTTTTTTATCTTCGCATTGCATTGTGGGTATTGGGCATGTTGTTGAAAATGTGTTATTTTTATGTGCAGGGGTTCAGCGGGGTTGTGGTGTTAGTGTTAATGTGTATTTAATGTGTGTTTATTGGCCTTTTTGTGTTTGTTTTTGTATTTTTGTAGAGCTGCACCATGAATCAGAGCCAGAGGAAGAACAATGGCTTTACTGTTCATCTAAAACTGTTATTGTACCATGGAAATCTTAATGTCTTGTCAAATTAAAAGCACTTCCTGTACTGGCTAATAACATTGAGGTAACTTCTATTCATGCTATAATATATTAAGTTAAACAAATTCCTAACTATTTTGGTCAGAAATAGGATTTTGAGTTTGATTAACTTAAAAAAAAGTTGTTTAATCAATGATAAATTAATCTGGCTGCAATTGAGAAAATTAGTCAGTGTAACCTAAAATGCTGAAGTGAATGGTTGGATAGTGGGGTTGATTTTACAACAGATTTAAAGTACAAATAACTTGTCTTTTAGTGTTTTCTACTTAATAGTTTAAGTTCAATACTTTTAGCATTGAAGTTGAACCTACTTAAACCAATTAATTAGTCGATCATTACTCAAATCATTTAAGTGCAATCACTTGCCTCAAATTTTTTGAGTAAACTACTTATCCGGGCTTACAGTGTATTACATTGTGTACCGACAGTGTTGTGACATCCTCTTAACAGCATTTTACACGTTACTGTAATCATCCTGTGAGGCATTGTGCACTTTTACGCCTAAATTACTGAAATGGACTAGTTGTACTTAACATCTTCTTAAAGCCCAGGCTGCTTTGAATGAATACAATAATATTCCTAAGCTCTACATAACCATAACTATAACCAAAAAGGTGATTGGGGCACATTAGTCCATCACACTGTAACTCTGCTACTGTCTAAACTACCATTAACATCTTTTCTGTGACTTCAAGGTTTTCTCGTAATATGGTTCAATAAGCATTTCAGCTCAGGGCGAAATAAAAGTAAAATGTGCTTTTATAGAAGAACACACCTGCTACTCAGTTATTGTACATTATAACAACAGCCGTGAGAGAATATTGACAGAGCTCAGGCAAAATGAGAACATTACCTCCGTGCCGTAAAAAAAACGCCGAAATATTACAGCGGCTGCCTGAGTAAAAAATAAGAGGAAGAGGGAAATGAAAATATAATATGCATTGCTTTCATTCACACAATTATTGCTTCACATGTGGAAGATGGTAATATGAAATGTTCTTATAACAGCTGGGTCACAGTCTTTTTGCCGCATGCTGAATATATTCATGATCTGGCCACAAGATGCTAATCTCCCTCTCTGATTCTTTATATCCTCTCGGTGTCTTGCATTGAGCAGCGGTGAGGCTGATCAGCTTGGACAGTTTTGTCTGAGGGGGAAACGGGAGAGGAGACAGGAGTGACACAACTGTGGCCTCCTGCTGAGAAAAGAGAAGAGCTAAAGCAGGAGGAGAGGGGCAGCTAGTAGATAAATAGAGTAATCTAATTTGTTACCTCAGCCAAATGTATTCCAAATCCTGCGCCGTGCTTCTCTGTCTCAGTCTTGTGTCGGGTGATGCTAAAGCGTTTGGGCAGGAAGGGACACAACGGGGAGAGAACTCGCCCGGAGGAAGTTCAACGTTATCCTCCAGTCCTCCGTGACACCTTGCACGATGGTGTAGTCTGCATGTTAAACCTTCACCCAGGCCTGTCTTATAGCTCCGACTCAGACGATTAACGCCAGCTACAGACGATTACAGTACAAAGGGTTATGCAGACCACTGGTTCTCAACTGGTCTAGCCTTCAGGACCCACTATCACCCCTCAATGATAAGCCACAACCCAAACTAATAACAGTTAAACTCCTCAAATGTATTTAACCCAGTGGTTCCCAACCTTTTTTGGCTCGTGACCCCATTTTAACATCACAAATTTCTGGCGACCCCAGACATTCAAAATGGAGAATTTTTTTTTTTTTTTTTGCTAAAATGAATTTGTTGTTGATCATCTAATACAGGGGTTGTTACGACCCATAGGTGGGTCGTAGTGTCACTCTGTGGGTGTGTCCTTTGTTGTGTGTGTGAGTGGATGATGTGTTACAGGTGCTGAGCCGGATGCTCCCCTGTGATTGGAGCAGCGACGGAAGGCGGACCTTTAAAGACTGCGGAGCTGGGCCAGTCACGGTGTCGCTCTTCCTCCACTCCCAACCCTGCCTCCATTCCGCCAGATGTCCTGTTCAGAAGTAGGGGTGGGCTGCCCTGTTGTGTTCTCTCGTTTTCTCCTGTTTTTGATAGGAAGGTTAGACCTTGTATTTTGGTTTCTTTTATTTTGCAGGTCAGCCTAATTTCTTGTTAGTGCAGTTTTGTTTGTTGTTTTGGCCGGAGCCCACCCTGAAGTTTCAGTTACCTTATGTCTAGTTGTCAATATCCTTTTGTTGCACCTTGTAAATAAATCACCTTTTTTTGTTAAACTTGTAAAACCCGTGTCCAGGGTTTTCTTCTCTATGGCTTGGGAGTGAGGAAAAGTGATCACAAACTTCGTGTTGCACCCTGGGTCCCCTAGCCGGGGCGTAACAGGGGTGTCAAACTCATTTTGGTTCAGGGGCCATATTTAACCCAATTTGATCTCAAGCGGGCCAGACCAGTAAAATAATGACTTAATAACCTATAAATAATGACAAATCCAAGTTTTTCTTTTTGTTTTAGTACAAAAAAAAATCAATTAAATACTGAAAATATTTACATTTTACAAAAAAAGATGTGAATAACCTGAAAAAACAGAAATTTCATTTGAAAAATTAGTGCAATTTTAACTATTATGCCTCGACCTATTATTTATACATGTATATTACACACAGTGTTACATAAACATTTGGTAACAGGCAGAATATTGTTAAAATTTTGGAGTTTGGAACTAAGATTTGAACAGTTTCTACAATATTCCATCTCTTATTATTAACACAACTACAGATCACAGTGGATTCATAAATGTACAAAACATTTAGTAACAGACAGAATATTGTTCAAATTGCATATTTCGGGTTGTTCATCTTTGTTTTTATTTATGTATTTATTTGCATTTTATTGTGAAAGAATAGTTTTGTAAATGTAAATATTTTCACAGTGTAATGTTTTGTTTTGTTTTTTCACAAAGACAATTTGTAGTTGTCATTATTTATGGGTTATTGTGTTGTTACTTTTACTTGAGATCACATTGGTCTGTATGTGGAACGTGAACCACAATGATTTTGACACTCTTGGCTGTTCAGGTTAATTTTTGCACTCTCATCCTGCAGGCCAGAATGGAACCTTTGGCGGGCCAGATTCGGCCCCAGGCCGCATGTTGGACACCTGTGATCTAATAGTTTGCCATATTATGTTGCAAATAAATGTTAATTTTAGATGACACTTAGTCTATATAATGTATATTATTATGGACGGAGACAGAAAAGCCAGGTGTAGATTACTGCACAAAGTGAGAATTTTATTTTCCTTGGTCAGGATATGTACAGTCAGTCCAGCTGTGATTTACAAGGCTGACAATTAATACTGAACAAACAAGAACTCAAACTATGAATTATGAAAGAGCTGCAGCATCTGAAACTGACCACAATGAACATTTGACAGATAAACAGTACCACAGTGCTTCAGTTTCAGCTTCAGAATTTGTTGTGTCTTTTATGTATTGTGATTGTCTCTGTTAACTAACCATATATTTTTCATTAGTAAGTTTTGTTTTGTTTTGTTTTTTTTTTGTTTTTTATCAATAACTAGAAATTTCGGGTGATCCCATTTGAATTCCAGGCGACCCAACCCCAAGTTTGAAAAACACTGATTTAACCCATAAAGACCCAGTGCTACACAATAAAAAATGCAGCGTCAATATTTCATAGTCAAACTATTTAAACCTAGAGTATTTTTAGCTCTATGGAAAATAAACCAGCCCTAACAGTAGAGTTAAAAGTCAGTGTAAAATTCTGCACAGATGCAGAGTAAATTTCAACTCTACAGAGTGATGATTAGTCCCAGTCTGCTGCATTGCATTGTGGGTACTGGACAATTTACTCATTGTGTTCTATTTTATGTGCAGGGGTTCAAGGGGGTTTTGTGTTAATGTTTATTTAGGTTAATGCATCTGTTTTACAATGTTTATCGGCCTTTTTTTTGTTTTGTTTTTTTTAATTGTATTAATGTGATACCATTAGTCAAACCTGTAGACAGATTGTCTGATTGTTGCTGTGAAGCCATAATTGTATAACTGATAGGAGGACATAGCTTTTTCAAATTAAAAGTAGCTCCTGTCAGAGTTTAAAAGTTAAACCTTTGTTAAGTGATTTATCACCAATTATACTATTTTTAACCTATGTATTTTGCATTTTTTAAGCGTTTAAGGTATTTTCGTATGTTTATTTCACTGATCATGTAAACGTTCAGCAAAACTCACATTAAAGTTGAGTGTTATTATATAAGAAACAGAGAAAACTGAAGAAAAAGTAACTTTTTCAACAAAGATATTAATGACTGAGTATAAAAACAAGCATCCCCATCTACTGTCATTGATCCACCTCCATGGGTTTTACTGGTGAATTGATGTACAAGATGACAATGTTTCCACGTTCACTACAGCACCAAATTAACCCATAAAGACCCAGTGCTACTTTTGTGTCAGTTTCCAAATGAATTTTTCTCTCTATTTAGCCTTTTTAAAGTGATTTATCACCATTTATTACAATATTAACCTATGTACTTTGAGTTTTATCAGTGAAAATCCGGTATTTTCCCATACATTATTTACTGATAATATAGATGTTCATAAAATTCAAAGGTTACTATATCAGGCAGAAAACTGAAGAAAAACTTACTTTTTCAGCAAAACATATCTTTAACTGAACATAAAAAAGCATGCCCATCCACTGTCATTGATCCAACTCCATGGGTTTTACTGGTGAATCAATGTTGTTGAAGATGACAGTGTTTCCACGTTCACTACAGAGCCTCTGAACGTCCACATGGGTCATATCTGATGACCATGAAAAGATGACAAACTGTATTTTACACTAATTATTTACATGTATTGATAGGATTAGTGGATCAACAGGGATTAAACAGTTTAGATCAGTAGATGGTTTAGGTCACCAGCGGCTGTTTGGATCTTTATGGTTTAATAAAAAGAAGGTGTGTTTTGAACCTGAGATAATACAGAATATCACAGTATGTCGACACAGAAGACAAATTTAACCAAAACCAAAAAAGTCTACTTAGTTAAAAACTAAAGGTGTATTCAGACACTCATTCAAGAATTAAACACACTGAGGTTTTTGTCGCATATATCTGATGTATTCGTTGTCATACCTGAGTTTTGCTATGCTTTGAATAGTAACTTTAGGGTCTTCTGTTATGCTGTGAAATGTCTGGTGTTAATTAGCATTACAGTGCATTACTGCCACCTACTGTTGGAGTGTGAACAGTCGGACTTTTTTAAATGTATTTATCCCAAAAAATTTCAAATACCCCCTGGACTTCTTCCAAGTACCCCCATTTATGAAAGACTGGTATAGACAGTAAGTTGTAAAATTGTGTGGGTGGGGGGCGGGGGGTGGTATTATGGGATTGTTTTGATGTGTAGATGTTGCTGCCTGTTCTCACAACAACTAGTGCGTTGACCCGTGGGGAACCACAGCTTCTAGATCCTCTGATCCAGTTCATTCCTTTTCTTTCTTGGTAAAATTCCTCTGACATTTTCAGTTGAATAACCTCTCAACTGGCATGTCTGTTTCTGCACATGAAATTTGACACCACCATAATGTGGCCTTATTGTTTATCTGTTGCTAGGTAACCCACTTCAGTGATGATTCTAGGATTCTGGGCATAGCAACGCGATTGGCCACTGGGAGGCCATTGAATTCCAAAATGACTAATATCTCCCAAAATATTGGTCCTATCATTTGGCCGTTTTCGCTCGTCTCTTCCATGACTAAATATACATAAGTATGCCAAACTGCAGCAGTCTGCTCTTTCCAGATTTTGTCCACTTCCCTTTAATAATATAGGATGAAAAACAACAATAAATATATTCATGAAAAAAAAAAAAAAACTTCACCCAGGATCTGCAGAGTAACCTATGAAATGACTCCAATAAGGTATCGACGGTTACGTATCTGCATTGGAAATTGGAAATGAGACATGTTGTCTCATCGGAGCAGAATCTAAAAGTACAGATCAATTTGAAATAGCAAATGACTATGATCCCTGAGCCCGTTTCTAAGAAGTAAGTAATAGATGTGTGATCATAGGCTATTACAGTCCGGTCAGCCGGTGTCTAGGTCGCCTATGGAATACAGAGAGCGCTCCTTGACTTTTACATCAAAAAAGATGCCTCAGAGAAAGTCCTCAGAGCCCTGAGCACCGTGGATCTCCAGAGCCGCACCACAGTGGAGTTTTCAGTTTCATCTTTCTCTCTGGTCTTTATTAATGGCGGCAGGATTCTAATTCAGAGAGTTGTGCTGAGTTCACTGATGCTAATCATACGTGCCTCTTTCAGACATTCTGCGAATGGTGAGAAGGAATATTCTATAGCTGAAGCAGAGCTGGGGGACAGAAGACGGGGTCAAATATTCCTATAATAACTGAGAGAATTATTAATATGACAAGACACTGATGCATTTTGACCTGATCTGAGGTGTCTCAAAATTACATGTGACCAAAAAAATTGACCAAAAGAAATAGAGTGGACCCTTTTAATGTTTAATTCTACTTCTGTATTTATATAAATATTTATATATATATATAGCAAATTTCTTATGTTTCTCTTTATATTTCATTTTTCACTCATTTATGGTTTTTCTACCGTCTTTTCTCTTCACTTACTTGTTGTATCTTACTGCATTTAACTGTGAAATATCCCCACGGTGGGATAAATAAAGTCTTATCTTATGTTATCTGCTCCTTAACTCCTTAAGTTATTGGGTGTTACAGTCGCTCCATTGAAGTATAATAAAAAAAGTAGTAGCAGTAGTAAATGACCAATACAACAGAAAAGAAAAAAAACAAAAACAAAATACACACACACACACACACACACACACACACACATTCTTGGCATTCTCTCGATGAGCTTCATGAGGTAGTCACCTGGAATGTTTTCTAACAGTGATACTGAGCACTTGTTCGCCATCTGCGGTCTCAAATCATTTAAATCAACAGATTTATAGAAACTATAGTTAATGTATAAATTATTAAGTGACATACAAATTGTAACAAGATACATCTGCTGGCAAATTCACTCTTTTGGAAACTGTTAAACATACAACTAAAACAAATAACTAACCCTGAAGCTTAGATCTAGTGGTATCAAAACCTAAGGGCATGTAGTAGTATATCACCATTTATTATAATATTATCCTCAGTATTTTGTGTTTTTTCAGTGCAAACTATGTATTTTCCTATATTTAATTGACTGATCATGTAGATGTCTCATAAAGCTCAGACCAAATTCAAATGATATTGTCATCAGAAACAGAGAAAGCTGAAGAAAAAGTGACTTTTTCTTTAAAATCTATCATTAACTGAACATAAACCCAGTGTCTCCATCCACTGTCACTGATCCAACTCCATGGGTTTTACTGGTGAATCAACGTTGTAGAAGATGACGGTGTTTCCATGTTCACTATGGAGCCTCTGAACGTCCAAATGGGTCATATCTGATGACCATAAAATGATGACAAACTAGGGCTGTGGAATTAATCGAAATTCAATTACGATTTCGATTATTACACGCAACGATTACAAAAATTATGTAATCGAGAAAAAACGATTATTAATTTTGAGTTGTTTTAATTCACGCGTACGCAAGCTACCATGAGCTGCTCTGCCCCGCCCCCCTCTAAGCTACTGCTGCCTGCTAGCCGGCAGGTCCACCCCACCAGGAAAGTTGTACCTAGCAGTCTGGAAAAATAGCAGGAGAATCCCAGCAGAAGTGCTTGGTAAACAAAAAAGGCAAGTCCAATTCAATTGTATGGAATCACTTTGGGTTTGATGAAGAAGATGAAGAGCAAAAACACATCACGTGCAAAAAGCGTTTCGTAGTTGTGTCCGCACCGACCGCTAACACAACAAACCTTTTTAACCATCTAAAGTTTAACCACCGCCACCTTTATCGTAATCTTATTAAAAACTAAAACACATAAAAACAACTTCGTCCGCAATGCAATCTTCAGTCTCCGAATCTCTTTATGCTGCAACTCCCGTATTAACCTAACCCTAACCCGTATAACCCTAACGTACGTCTTCTAGATGGCTGATGTATACAGAAGGCCTTAACTGAAACCTCACGGCACGCCACTAAATTTACTATGTTTCATACTACATTGAACATACTTGAATTTATAATTTGCACTTTACGAGAGTTTTTTTTTATTGCTACAGTTCTATGGCAAGTCTATAGCAGTTTAATTCCAGTGCACTATTTATTTACAAAAGGAAACATACTTGAATTTACAGTATACTTATTTGCATTCAAAGATTTTTTTGTTTCATACAACAGTGAACATACTTTGTTTCAGTGGTTAAAAGCTTTATTTATGTTTAAAGAGTATATTTTACATTGCTTTGCAAGAAAAAAATAAACAACTTTAAGGTTAACAAATAATCGTTTTTAATAATCGTGATTTCAATTATTACTAAAATAATCGTGATTTTTTTTTTTTTCTATAATCGAGCAGCCCTATGACAAACTGTATTTTACACCAATTATTTACATGTATTGACAGGATTAGTGGATCAGCAAGTATTAAACATTTTACATCAATAGATGGTTTTAATCGCCAGTAGCTGTTTGAGTCTTTATGGGTTAAAACAAAATTAGAGCAGTAATTTGTACAATATGTACTAGACAATAAAAAAAATACATACATATAATAAGTACACAATAAATAACCACTTGTGCATAATATGTGTGTAACCTGAGATTTAAAAAAAAAAAAAAAAAAGAAAAAAAAAAGGTGCTGATATGAACTACCTTTGCTCAAACACGTAATATAAAGTTTTAAACCCATAAAGACCCAAACATCCACCGTTGACCAAAAGCATCAAATGATGTAAAATGTTTCATAACTATTGATCCACTAATCCTATCAATACATGCAAATAATTGGTGGAAAATACAGTTTGTCATCTTTTCATGGTCGTCAGATATGACTCATTTGGACGTTCAGAGGCTCCGTAGTGAACATGGAAACAGAGTCATCTTCTACAACATTGATTCACCAGTAAAACCCATGGAGTTGGATCAATGACAGTGGATGGAAATACTTCTTTTTTTATGCTCAGTTAATGATATATTTTGCTGAAAAAGTAGCTTTTTCTTCAGTTTTCTCTAGTTTGATATAACTTTTTAATTTATCCTGAGTTTTCATGAACATCTAAGTTATATAAATGAAAATAATATAGAAAAACACATGATTTAAAGTGAAAAATGCAAAATACAGATAATAATATTATAATTAACAGTGATAAATCGCTTAAGATATGTAAGATACAGAAAAAAATTCATTTGGGAACTGACATAGAAGTAGCACTGGGTTTTTCTGGGTTAAAAATGCACATTTTTAGCATTCATTCTTTCATAAACATGTCAGGAGGAGTTTTGAACTGAGAGTAACACCAAATTGTTTTAATTATTCAAACATCCCATCATGTTCACCCACAATGAAAACTCCATATGTGAAATGAAAATTCATATGAGCCGATGCAAATGAAACCCTTTTTGATCTGACAGTCCAATTTGATGGGCGGGTTCTTAGATCAGTTCACCGGTGTGATGAGAGATGAGAGAAAAGACATTTGAATTTCAGATTTCCACCTTATTACGTTTGCTGCGTGGCTGCGGTACACGGCAGTACCGCGAGTGGACACACAGAGAATGTGGAGTACACTTTAAGTAAATTGGTATTTTTTTTTTTTTTTTTGAAAGCTTTGGCTGGAATCATTTTCACAGGGAAACCTCAGAATATGATTGTTCAATAATGACTCCCCCTCCCCTAACCCCCTTTTTTTTCTCCTCATAACTATAGCCTTGGTCAACCTAAAAGATTTTGTTGAGCCTCACGGGCAGGAATATTTTGCATCTCAATGTCTCATTTTCAGAGTTCAACAGCATGCATAAACATAAAAAGGACTGTGTTTATATACCATCGCCTTTAGTGCGTTCTTATTGATCAAAGTTGACAGCTACACATGTTGGATAAAGAGAAACATCACGATGATGTATTTTTGTTGCATTATTTATTATGGCTGGCCTGGTAGGGCGACGGTCCCTGAGGTAATATGTCTCCTGATACATTATATCAGACAAATCTCTGGCTCACTCCAGAGAATTTTTGCCTGAGAGTTTTATAATGCATTCATTTGCAGTTATGTAACATTTATGTTTAAGGTCAGGGAATCTGTGTGAGTATGTGTGTGAGTGTGTTTCAGTTTGATATTGAGGAAAGGGCTGCAGAATACTGTGTTTCCACTCCAAATTGCATGTTTTATTTATTATTACATGCCAGTGTGTTTGATGTATTCATCCACGCAGGCGTCTGGGTGTTCAGTTTGGGGCTATTATTACTTTTAATGACAAATAAAATGATAATGGAATGAAAGGACTGGATTGCTCTGGGTTTTAGGTTAAGTGAAGCAGACTGCTGTATTTATGTGTATAATAATGTGTATGGTGAAGAGGAGTTGAACAACACAAACTACCGACATTCAAATATATCTGTCATTAATTTATACTTTCCTGTAATAACGCATTATGTAACATCGTGCCAACTATAAAAATTATATTTTTATAAACAGATATTTTCTTCCTCTGTAACAATAAAACAAGTGGTGCCAGGCACAACAAACCCCACTCCTCACACGTATTGTAACTTATTTTGGCATCGATCCAGCTGATGTCAGCATATCAATTACCTCTATATATGTGCCAAGTTTGAAGTAAACTGAAACAAAATGTATGTTTTCATAGACATGAAATTTCGCCCACTATACTATAAGTAAATGGGAGAAAAATAGATTTTAAAATTTCATAAAAAATGTTTAACTTTGACCACTGTTCCCAAAATGTAACCACATCTATTCTGCATCACTGGCAATCTATAAACCAAATTTGGTATGAATTCAACCAATAGTTTTGCTGCTAGAGTGTTTACAAACAAACAAAGAAACAAACTGAACCAAAAACAATACCCCTTGCCTCCCCTTTGGGGGGCAAGGTAATAATGACTAAAAACGGTTACAAATGCTCAGACAAACCACTGTTACTAACATGGCTTTACACACAAACAGACCAATAGGATCTTAAATGGGTCAGACCAGTAGAATAACAACCAAGAAAAAATTTAAATGGCAATATGAAAATGTGTACATCTACAAAGTACCCTCTAAAAAATTTAGAAAAAAGACCAGTGGAATCTATATCATAAAAGCCAAGTGACCTGTGTGTGTGTGTGTGTGTGTGTGTGTGTGTATGTCTGTTTTATAACTGATAAACTGGACAGATCTAGCCTTTGACTTTTGTAGTACTTATGTATTTAGGGTCAAGGATCAGACAGATGAAAACAGCTCATTGATATGACCAATAGGGCTGGGTAAAAAAAAATCGATTTTGTTTTAATTTTGCGTAATCAACAGTGGATGAGACAGATTTTTCAGAGCAGGACCAGAGTATGCGGAAGCGCAGGCAGTTCAGTTTTGCAAACCCCTGTGAAAGTCTTGGTCTCACTCGCAACGGCTCTGGCACATAAAAGACGCAGAGGAAGGGTGGGGAAAACCCCTCTGCTGAGGTACTTCGGGCCTCAAACTAAACTCGAACCCGCAATGTGAAGGAACTGGCCACCCGGAGATTCTCCGAGGTGAGTCGTGGAAGCCGGTCATTCTTGGAATAATAACTTGGATCCATACTATCACCTATGGCTGAGTATGGAGTTAGAGGAATAGTAAAGCGACAATGACCCTTACCCTAACCCAGTCCAGCTTGTATTTACAAGGCTGAGTTGAGCTAATAGCACTTGGTATTACAATCCCTAATTGATCACCACTTGGTGATGAGTGGGGTAGGGGTAAAAGCTTCACTGGGGTCTTCAGGTGGGCACCCTGCTTCACTGATGTTTCATTGATAGGCCCACTACATCTCCACAGGGCTCAACGGCAACACCAAGCATCCCTGGTGTGCCCCCCTCGGCTTTTACCCCCAGTGGTCACTTTGCAGCCCAGATGGGGTCCTTCCTCTTTATCCATAGCCAGCTGCTGCTGCGCTCGGCGGCTTCCGACAGTGATCTGATGGCTTGCTGAAGGGCCTGTCCTCGCACTCCCATCCCCTTCAGAAGCTTGGTTGTGGATCCAGCGACAAAGCCTCTGCATCCGACCTCCACGGGAAGCACATGGGCACGCCAGCCACGTTGTTCTGCCTCATTGAAAAGGCTGTGTCCCAACAGCTAAATTACTTCTTAACAGTCAACAGCTGCTTTAACGTCTTTCAGTCAGGTTTTAGACCACATCACAGCACTGAGACAGCTCTGCTCAAAGTATTTAATGACATTCGCTTAAACACAGATCATGGCAGATCTTCAGTTTTAGTGTTACTGGACCTCAGTGCTGCATTCGACATAGTCGACCATGATATATTACTTGATCGACTGGAAAATTGGGTGGGACTGTCTGGCACAGTTCTTGATTGGTTTGCATCCTACTTAAAGGGCAGGGATTATTTTATGTCAATTGGTAACTTTAAATCTGAGCAGACCAAAATTACATGTGGAGTCCCCCAAGGCTCCATCCTGGGGCCCCTTCTGTTCAACATCTACATGCTTCCACTGGCTCAGATCACAGAAAAAAACAAAATAGATTACCATAACTATGCAGATGACACACAGCTCTACATTCCAATGTCCCCAGGTGACCATAGCCCCATCCAAGCACTGGGTAAATGCATGGAGCAAATATCTGAATGGATGGGCCATAACTTTCTTCAGTTAAACAGAGAAAAAACTGAGGTAGTTGTTTTTGGACCCAAGGACCCCAGTCACTTCAGTTAAAAACCTCAGACCAGGCCAGGAATTTGGGTGTTGTCATGGATTCAGACCTGAATTTTAAAAACCACATACAAACAATTACAAAGCCATCTTACTATCACCTCAAGAACATTTCTAGGATTAAAGGACTGATGTCGCAGCAGGACCTTGAAAAACTTGTCCATGCATTTATCTTTAGTCGAGTTGACTACTGTAACAGTATCTTCTCTGGTCTGCCTAAAAAGTCTGTTCGACGACTGCAACTGATCCAGAATGCTGCTGCTCGAGTCCTCACTAAGACCAAGAGAGTGGACCACATCAGTCCAGTTCTGAGGTCTCTACACTGGCTCCCTGTCTCTCAGAAAATAGACTTCAAAATTCTCTTACAAGCATATAAAGCACTGAATGGTTTAGGCCCAAAATCCATCAGAGACCTTCTAGTCCAGTATGAACCATCCAGACCACTCAGGTCATCTGGTGCAGGTCTGCTCTGTGTTCCCAAAGTCAGAACTAAACATGGAGAATCAGTGTTCAGTTTCTGTGCTCCATATATCTGGAACAAACTACCAGAAAATATCAGGTCTGCTGAGAGTCTGAGTTCTTTTAAGTCAAGGTTAAAGACTCACCTGTTCACTGCTGCCTTTGACTAAAAGGCTTTTGACTTTTTAAACTTTATATTCTCTTTGAAACTCTGCACTGCAATTCTTACTTTAATATGTGTGTTTTTATTTTTATTTTATTCTATTTTTTTTTTTTTTTTTTTTATTTTATGTGTTGTTTTATTACTCGCTGTTTTTAATCGCCTTTTACATGTTTCTTTTATAATGTTTTAAATGTGTTTCTTTTTGTTTCTTTTATTTCAATGTCCTGTGTGAAGCACCTTGAATTGCCTTGTTGCTGAAATGTGCTATACAAATAAACTTGCCTTGCCTTGCCTCTGTTGTTATGTCGGAGTATTTCAGGCGTTTGCGTTCGTATGCTTCACTGACTGCAGCCTCCCATGGTACAGTCAGTTCTACGATGAGCAGTGACTTCTGCAATGTTGACCATAAGACCAGGTCTGGTCTGAGATTTGTTGTAATTACCTCAGGTGGAAAGATGAGCTTCTGGTCTAGATCAACCTGCATTTTCCAATCCCGGGCATTGGCCAGGAAGGTGGTTTCCACTCTAGCAGCTGTTGTTGCTGAGAGTTGCCCTGCCCTTATGAACGGGATGGTGTTCGGCTGTCCAGGCACTGGAGGAGGAAGGGTGTTGTTAGTAGTTGCTGACAATTAATACTGAACAAACAATAACTCAAACTATGAATTATGAAAGAGCTGCAGCATCTGAAACCGACCACAATGAACATTTGAAAGATAAACAGTACCACAGTGCTTCAGTTTCAGCTTCACAGTTCGTCATGTCTTATGTACTGTGATTGTCTCTGTCAACTCACCATATACAGGGGTTGGACAAAATAATGGAAACATCTTAAAAAATCAACAAAATATAATTCAATATAGTGTAGGTCCGCCTTTTGCGGCAATTACAGCCTCAATTCTCCGAGGTATTGATTCATACAACTTGTGAATTGTTTCCAAAGGAATTTTAAGCCATTCTTCAGTTAGAATACCCTCCAACTCTTTTAGAGACGATGGCGGTGGAAATCGACGTCTTACTTGAATCTTTAAAACTGACCATAAATGCTCAATAATGTTGAGGTCTGGGGACTGTGCCGGCCATACGAGATGCTCAACTTCATTAGAATGTTCCTCATGCCATTCTTTAACAATTCTAGCTGTATGGATTGGGGCATTATCATCTTGAGGTGAAGGTGTTTCCATTATTTTGTCCAACCCCTGTATTTTTTATTAGTAAGTTTTTTTTTTTTAATTTTATTTTATTTTTTTATTTTTTATTTTTATCAATTATAAAATTCAGAATTCAGGCATCTCCATTTGAATTCCAGGTGACCCCACGTGGGGTCCCAATCCCAAGGTTGGAAAACACTGACATAAGGTAACTATGAATGCATTCTTATCTGTTACTTTGATTTCAATACAAAACTAAATGAGGGCCATTCTATTTCTTCCTAATCTATGTGTTACACCAGTAAGCTTAGCTCAGCTCCCCATATTAACTCTACTGCTTCTAGAATTCGTGGATCCCAACAGGTCAACGCCCTAGTAATGACATCATAACCTATAAATAATGTCAAGTCAGAACTTTTCTCTGTGTTTATGAGTGAAAAAAGTAGTTACATTATGAAAATGTTTACATCCTCAAACTATCTAAAATGTGAATAACATGAACACCCTAAATTTTCTTGAGTGCAACTTTAACCATATCATGCCTCAGCTACTGACGTACACATGTACAACTCATAAATCACATAATATTGTTTAAATTGCACTTACTTCTGCTAGGACATTCCAGGTTGTTCATATTTGTTTAGGTTATTCATAGGACAGCTTAAAAAGTAAACATTTTCATGCAGTTTTACTTTTTTAGACTAAAACCAAGAGAAAATTCGTAGTTGTCATTATTTATAGTTTATTTTGATAGTATTTAACTGATCTGACCCACTGGGGATCATATTGGACTGTATGTGACCCTTGAACTAAGATGATTGTTACATATCCCTGATTATTAATATTGTCAATGTCATTTTTGCATTTCACAGATTCATCCAGTGGGTCGATTGGACCATTTGGTTGGCTGGTTTTGGTCCGCAGACCATATGTTAGACACCTCTGATGTCAGTGGGTGCAGTTAGACTTTTAGACACTTGCAAGTGCATTAATATCACCTTCTCTCTAAAGTCCAGAATGAACAAAAGAACCTAAAAACAATGTCTCTAATGAGGAACGTTCCCATTGTTAATGGCCACCATAGGTTAGGGTGAGGGCAGAGCAATCTACAACTTCAGTAACAGATTTCACTAAATACTGTATAGATACTGTATAGAAGAAATACTTTTTCTACATCTGATGCATGTGGTCAATTACACTGTGTTGAGAATATTATAAAATCATAAAACAATATTTTTTTTTAAGTTGTAGTACATTGTAATTCAGCGTCTGTCATGAAGGTGACGCAGCAAAAACCAGTTAACCAGTAAACTTCAGCGTTGGTTGTGGTTGTTGAAGTGTATTCTTTACATGATGTGGATTTGTCCAGAACACCAGTCCGGTCCGTCTCCCAAAGGTATCGGTGCTGACCTCCATCTACTGCAGGTCACACACTGGGTTATACACTTGGATTTGATGTTTCAGACGTAGCTTCATCACCCAAAGCAACAACAGATGTGTGTGTGTGTGTGTGTGTGTAGTGAATGAACAATAGAGCCAATGTAAAACACTTTGAGGTCCTTGAAAAGCGCCAATTAAATCCAATCTATTATTACATTATCAAAATTCCATTGTTTTCCTTTTTTTATAGTTTTCCCTATTCACACACATACATACAAGCTGAAGACTTTACAAATCCCTGATTTTGCAACAAAAAAAAATCCATTTACATGTGGACAAGAGGCACATATGTAGAGAAAAATATCCATTTTGCCAAATATTTGCATTAATGTGGATGGGACATAATACCAACGCATCACTTTCATTCCACTGAACTGTAATAAAATCAGCCTTAGTAATAATCGGCCATATTTTACAGAGGACCCAGAAAAAATGGAGGGGGGCGCTCAGCTATTTCAAAGAATTCCATTACATTCTAAATAATTTTAAATTAGAAACAGAATACAGTAGAGGTACTGCATTCCCATGTATAATAACTACAATTGTTATAATATAATATGTATTTATTATCATTCAAAATATTTAATAACACACTGGTAGTAAACATTACTTTCATTAAGACAAAAATATCAACAGATTTATATAAACTATAGTTAATTTATACATTATTAAGTGACACACAAATTGTAACAAGATACGTCTGCTGGCAAATTCACTCTTTTGGAAACTGTTTAACATACAGCTAAAACAAATAACAAACCCTGAGGCTTAGATCTAGTGGTAACTAACCCTAAGGGTATGGAGTAGTATATCACCATTTATTATAATATTAACCTCTGTAATCATGTATTTTCCTAAATTTAACTTACTCATCATATAGATGTTCATTAAAGCTCAGATTAAAGTTGAAGGTTATTATATCAGAAACAGACAAAATGGAAGAAAAACTGACTTTTTCAGCAAAAATCTGTCATTAACTGAACGTAAACCAGGTGTCTCCATCCACTGTCACTGATCCAACTCCATGGGTTTTACTGGTGAATCCATGTTGTAGAAGATGACAGTTTCCACGGTAACTACGGAGCCTCTGAACATTCAAATGGGTCATATCTGATGACCATGAAAAGATGACAAACTGCATTTTACACCAATAATTTACATGTATTGATAGGATCAGTGGATCAACAGGTATTAAACAGTTTAGATCAGTAGATGGTTTTGGTCCCCAGTGGCTGTTTGGGTCTTTATGGGTTAAAAACTTTATATTATGTGTTTGAGCAATGATACTTCATATCAGCACCTTTTTTTTTTTTTTTTTTTTTAAATAATGTCAGGTTACACACATATTACGTATAAGTGTGTAATTATACTTATAGGGTACTTATTTTATAGATTTTTTTTTATATTTTAGTACATATTGTACAAATTGCTGTTCTAATTTTGTCTTAATAGAACATTTTAATATACATATTTGGTATATATACATACAGGGTGGGGAAGCAAAATTTACAATGAACATTTAGTTGTTTTTTCTCAGCAGGCACTACCCTTCATTATAGACTTACATATCTACATACAACTGCAGATCCTTAAGGGTTAGTATTATGTAAGATACAAAAGACAGAAATATGGATTACATGTTAAAAAGCTTACTTTCTGCTTAAAGGAGCACGATTACTCAAGTTCACAGACATTGTGGACTATCAAACAGCTCAAATAACATACAAAACTAAAAATAATCTATTTCCAACAAATATATAGAAATCATTCAGTATTCATGAGGGGGGGGTTATAATTTAAGGGGGAAAAGTAACTTTAATATTCACTTAATACACACGACTAGGAAGGGTTTATGTGTTTCAGTCAGCAGGGTGAGACTGTGGAACAGATTTAATATAGAGTTTTATATATATATATATATATATATACATATATATATACATATATATATATATATATACATATATATATATATATATACATATATATATATACATATATATATATATATATATATATATATATATATATATATATATATATATATATATACATATATATATATATATATATATATATATATATATATATATATATATATATATATATATATACACAGGGTGGGGAAGCAAAATGTACAATGAACATTTAGTTGTTTTTTCTCAGCAGGCACTACGTCAATTGTTTTGAAACCAAACATATATTGATGTCATAATTATACCTAACACTATTATCCATACCTTTTCAGAAACTTTTGCCCATATGAGTAATCAGGAAAGCAAACGTCAAAGAGTGTGTGATTTACTGAATGCACTCGTCACACCAAAGGAGATTTCAAAAATAGTTGGAGTGTCCATAAAGACTGTTTATAATGGAAAGAAGAGAATGACTATGAGCAAAACTATTACGAGAAAGTCTGGAAGATACTGTTAAAGAAGAATGGGAGAAGTTGCCACCCGAATATTTGAGGAACACTTGCGCAAGTTTCAGGAAGCGTGTGAAGGCAGTTATTGAGAAAGAAGGAGGACACATAGAATAAAAACATTTTCTATTATGTACATTTTCTTGTGGCAAATAAATTCTCATGACTTTCAATAAACTAATTGGTCATACACTGTCTTTCAATCCCTGCCTCAAAATATTGTAAATTTTGCTTCCCCACCCTGTATATATTCAGAGTTACATATATGTTTGTATATTTAGGGCTTTATATATATATGTGTGTGTGTGAATATTATTTTTATTTTTTTTTTCTTTTCTGTTGTATTGATAATTTCTTTCCTGCTATTTTTTATTATATTTGAATGGAGCGACTGGAACATCCAATAATTTACTACTTTAATATCTGGGATGTTTATTCTAATATTTTGCGTTAAATATAACATGAAACTGTAATATTTTCCTTATTTATTTAATGAGTTTAATATAGCACATTTTCATCATACAAAAAAATCAATCACAGCAAGCATCTTTTAATTACTAAGTGTATGTAACTCGATAATGAACTGAAAACATTTAGCTGTTGTAAAATAATGCAGTTCTTGTGCTAATAATGTACCTGAAAAACATGCACTACTGAGGCTTTTCAGTCACCTTCGGCAGTAAACAAATGGAAGGAAAATGAGGCAAAAGGGAGTGGATGATCTATGTGTAACATGTAGAATAAGATCCAAACATACATGCTAATTGTATGTAATCACTGAAGCTGCAGGTTAGGGCGCGAGGTAAATAACTACCATCGTTCAAAAGGTATGCAATTACTGCATCTAATCAATTACAATGAGTCAGATTGGATTAAGAAAGAATTATTAACATGATACTTCTCCACAACGCCTGTAAACAACTTAATGGGTTTATTCACATAATCAGTTAAAGGATGATAATGAGATTATTGCATGTAAATGCGAGCCATAGCACTAATGACATGCTCAGCTCCAGTCGTCTGATCTGGCTCTGATTAGCTACCGCGCCGACACACGGAGATGTACCATTAGATTTTAGTCAAGTGATTGGAAGATGTGGACGGCGCTGCCTGTGACACAGAGATGCAAAGATTCCAGAGCTTGAAGACGTACGAAGTGTGTCAAACAGTTCTAAGCAGTGTTAGCTCTTTCTGTAAAAACACCAGTGT
This sequence comes from Sphaeramia orbicularis, assembly GCF_902148855.1. Classification (NCBI taxonomy): domain Eukaryota; kingdom Metazoa; phylum Chordata; class Actinopteri; order Kurtiformes; family Apogonidae; genus Sphaeramia; species Sphaeramia orbicularis. The sequence continues at coordinate 15,104,724 of NC_043976.1, read as the reverse complement.
GTGTGTGTGTGTGTGTGGGGGGGGGGGGGGTTTAGTAGGGGGTTTGCTGCCAAATCACCTATTGTGCTGGGGGCTCCCACTGGAGGCTCTGGCTGTTGGGGTGTCCAGCTCATTTAGTCCAGATTCTATGGAAAAGCCACATGTCGGCGATAGTGATATATGTGTTTGAAGGTTTGAAGAGTGAGGATTTTTACTTAACAGTGTGTGTGTGTGTGTGTGTGTGTGTGTGCGTGCGTGTGTGTGTGGGTGGGGGGGCTTATTTCAGGAAAATTTTCAGATTCAACTTTAGCCCAGATTTTCTAATGCTCCCTTGGGAATACAAAAAGGTGAAAACATTTCAGATCAAGCCAACCCCCCCCCCCCCATCCCATCCCTACCTCCACCCCGGAGATTACTTTTTCAACCTTGAAAACGTGGGGTTTTTGGCAACTTTCAAACCTTCTTCACTTTTCATAAAGTTCAGTGTAGTAATATGCTCATGCTGGGCCCTAAATGTTTTTTGTGAGACATGTCATGTCTTAAGAGTGCTTTGCTATACAAAAGGTGTAGTGTCAAGGTCAAATTATAGGTCAAAGGTCACCCAAATGGTCAAAAATGCATATTACATGGAATTAAGCTGTTATTGTGGGTTCTTCCAAATGTTTGGCTCAGGTTCTCTCCTCATAACACATCTACTGACCAGAGGTTGCGCTAGACATTTTTATTGTCCGTCATTTTGACGGACAGGGTCGTAAAAATTCCGTCATAACGTATTATTATCCATCATTTCAAATTTTTATTTTTTAATGATAAAAAGATATATTTAGTAGTATTTAATGTTCAAAAACATTTCAATGATGCAGCAACTGTAGTTGCTGCTGGCTGATAAACCAACGTGATATCACGACTCGCATAATTATATACGCCACTTATAATTGGTGTGTTATGCACTGAGGGTTAGGGTTCAGGTTATATGAACCAGAGATCTACGCACAAATTGACATGCCATCAAATAACACATGAAAGGTAGAAAATGCGTACATATAGCACACCAAATGCCACTGGCGTATTCCTTGCTTTTCCATCATCCTCCACCGCATCCGTCCCTCTTTTTTCACCGCGTTTATTAATGACATCGGATTTAACTGGGTTTTCTAAAATAACTAAGGAGACTCGGCTGTCTTCACAGTTTGCGCAAGAAAAGTAGCATCTAATTTTGGCTAAAGTCAGCAAAACAACAACACAAGACTGGACACTGACTGATTAATGTACACACTCACCATCAACTGGACAGGGGGTCTACTACAGGTGGACTAACAGTGAGTCATGTGACAGAGGTACCGCTGTTGTATTCAGTGTAGTTGTGAACAGTGGTGCTGTTGGTTCTATACAGGTGGATGCTGTTATGGACTGTTTGATGCCTCGTTAAGAGAGACAGACAGACCAGCGATTCTGCGAACAGGTTCTGTTCACAGTGTTGTGTGAAAACTTTCTTTGGTAGTATGAGACTGGTGTGTGTGTGTTCCTTTAAGTGCGAGAGCGGTGTGTGGTGTGTGCGTGAACGTATGGTGTGAGTGGTCGAGCAAGGTGAGGGAGCAGCAGTTTTGAGTATGAGTGTGTAAGAGGACAGAAGGAAAAAGTGTACAAACATCGATATACTGTGCATAAATAAAAGCTGCTGTCTTCCACTACTGGCAAGGGAGTTAACCCGACATCGGCCCTGGAGGAAATCTGCCCTGTTCTCGTTGACTACGGTCGGACGAGCCGAGCAGCAGAGGTTAACAGTAGATTACCCTCAGTATTTGAATCTGTCAAAATGACGGACGGCCTTCAGAATTTTCCGTCATTTAAAAAAAAAAATCTGTCAATGACGGAATATTTTCGGTTAACGCGACCTCTGCTACTGACCACAAACAACTTCCAGTCAATAAGACACATGAAACAGAACTATTAACTCAATGTATGTATGTTTGTATGTGTGTATGTATGTACTCCATACAGACATGTCAAAAATAACAAACGGTAGTTTCACATGACTTTGCCATTTACATGTATATGTCCTGTTGCGGGCAACACAGTGGTGCAGTGGATAGCACTGGTGCCTCACAGACAGAAGGTCCTGGGTTCAATTCCAGCACCAGTCGATGGGGGTGGGATCTTTGTGTGTGGAGTTTGCATGTTCTCCCCGTGTCTGCGTGGGTTCTCTCCGGGTACTCTGGCTCCTCCCACCATCCAAACACATGCACTGACAGGTTAATGGGTTAATCTAAATCACCCATAGGTGTGAACGTGACAGTGATTGTTTGTCTCTATATGTTCAGCCCTGCGATGAACTGGTCACATGTCCAGGGTGTACCCCGCCTTCGCCCGTAAGTAGCTGGGATAGGCTACAAGCGACCCCCATGACCCTAGTGAGGACAAAGCAGGTTCAGAAAATGAATGAATGAATGAATGAATGAAGTGCTGGTGATTTCCGCAAAAATGTGTGCTAGTGTTTCCTGCCACATTATTGGTGGCAAATTCAAATGGAATGTACATGTTGCAATATTTAGTCTGCAATGTGGCTTTGAAAGGGCCAAAGGCCTTGGGGGATCCCACCAGGAAACCAGAGGGAAGAGAACTGAGGACATATTTGATAAAATGTCGGAATGGTATGAATTTTTTAAAAAACTAGGCATTTTGGTGACCTTTAACCTACAACATGACCTTGACATTAGACTGTTCATAGTACAAAGTAATCTTACAGTACAATATGGCACTTACAACATCATTAAATGGCCCATCATTAACATATTTATACATTGCACTGGACAAAAGAGTGGAGAAGCTGTGAAAATTGCAATTTTCAGAGTTAAAAAAAGTAATTTTCGTGGTAGGGGGGGTTTTTGGACTAAAATTGAAAAAAAAAATACACAGGAGTGCTTAGAACATCTTGTTGCATCAGAAAATCAGGGCTAATGTGGTATTTGATATTAAGCCCCCCCCCACCCCCATTAACAGTTCACGCCTCTGGTTTTTGATGGGCTTCCAAAGAATCCTGTTAAAGAACAACTGCAGGAGTCAGTAATGACAGAGAAAAATACCAGAGTTTGGCTTAATTTTATTTTCTTTCATTTTATTTTTTAACCCATAAAGACCCAGTGCAACTTTTGTGACAGTCCCTAAATGAACTTTTCTCTCTATTTAATCTTTACAATTAGTGATTTATCACCATTTATTCTAACCCATAAAGACCCAAACATCCACCGTCGACCAAAACCATCTACTGATCTAAACTGTTTAATACCTGTTGATCCACTAATCCTATCAATACATGTAAATAATTGGTGTAAAATACAGTTTGTCATCTTTTCATGGTCATCAGATATGACCCATTTGGACGTTCAGAGGCTCCACAGTTACCGTGGAAACACCGTCATCTTCTACAACATTGATTCACCAGTAAAACCCATGGAGTTGGATCAATGACAGTGGATGCAGGGCTCGTGACTGCGACTGAATTACGGTCGCATGCGCCTGAGAATTTCGGTAGTGCAACTGTTTTTGAGATTACAATCGCACGGTGCGCCAATAAAAAAATGAGCGAAAATTAATACGTGCGCCTAGAATAATGGCTGCAGAAGTAACTCGTCAGCTGAAAATAAACAAGCTCCACGCCCCGCTGACTGAAGCGGAAAATCTAGTCCCCGCCCCCTCGCGTGCGCAGGCGACATAAACAAAGGGATCAAATAACTCCACCGACGTTTGAAACAATCTCCCGCCAAACCCGGTTAGTAGCGCTGGCGTTGTTCCAAGTATTTTCCCATGACGTAATGTATCCTGCAAGTCAGATGATCATGTTGCGCGAATCAACTTGCTACACGATCAGCTGACTGTAACCAGTGAATCGAGGGGCTAATGAATAAACAACAAGCGGTATCCAGACGTGTACATGATTCGTCAAAAGTTTGACTTGACTTCAGGCGTGGTGTAGACCACAGTGACTAAGGGCCTTTAGGCCATGAAATAAAAAAGTTGGTTGTTGCAAATAATGGTGTGATTCGTCTTTCTTCTCCAAGAACCAACTAAAGTATATACCTCACATTGACAATTGTTTTGCACCTGTGTCAATGTAAGCTTTTTCTTTCATACTCTATTCAAATACTTTATTCTAGGTTGTTAACATTGCTTAAATACATATAGGAATATTACTTGGTATGGCCAAGAGTTTTGCTTGTTCTCCAAATTTTTTATATAATAGTGGTGCGCCTAGATTTTAGCCTGTGCTCCTAACTTTTTAGGGTTAGGAGCACAGTGCTCCTAGGTCAAAAAGTTAATTTTGAGCCCTGGGATGGACACACTTGTTTTTATGTTCAGTTAATGATGGAATTTACTGAAAAAGTCACTTTTTCTTCCATTTTCTCTATTTTTATATAATAAACCTCAACTTTGATTTGAGCTTTTATGAACATCTATACAATCAATGAATTAAATATAGGAAAATTTTCACTTAAGAATACAAAACAGAATATTACAATAAATGGTGTTATTCAAGACAGTTTGATAATATTTCAATTTTAGAAGTGTAAATCAGCATTGCTTGAGCAAAAAGATCAGTTTATTATTGAGAACATTTTCTTGTCTGTTACTTTTCCTACATACTCGTTTCATCTTCAGAAGTGGATCCTGGTTGTCCATGAAACTCAACACAAATCGCTCATTATCATTTAGCTGTCCTTCCGGTTTGCCTGCTCAAAACAAATAGTGTTTAATAGACTATATTTGACGTTGGTGAGCAAGGCAAAGAAGGAAACAGTTTCTATTGATTTTGAATGATTTTTTATATCATCATGCAAAGAAATCACACACAGCTTCTCAGTATTGATCAAACATGAGATATTGGGTATAGATTTTCCTACAGAACCTACAGAAACTGCCGTGAATTTCTTGCAATGGCGCCATGTTATTTTTATATATTACTGTTATATTAGGGTCAAAACATGGTATCCAAAATCTCTCTGATGGGACATTTTAGAGATGATGTGACAGATTAGTGTTGCTAAATGACCCACATTTTTACTTTTAAATTCATTTTTGCTTTAGTTGGACCATAAGGGATTATCCAAAACAAGGAGCTACTTCATATTGAAATAAATGTTGGAATGGCAATCAATTAAAGGTTGCTGTGTTACTGTGTTTTGACCCCTAATACAGTTTTTTTCATTAAATCTTTATTCAGTGATGTTACATTAAGAGTTATGTATGTGGAATTAGCCGTAAATGACAACAGTGAATGACGGATGTGATGTAATTTCGCACATGCGGGGTACCGATCCGGTTTCCGGGTACAAATCAGGTAGCCACAGACATTAAGGATCTGCTTGTCGCATAATTACGTCACATCCATCTCATCTGGGATTGGTTTACTCAACGCCTTTTAGTCCCGCCTTCATATTTGATTCAAGCCCCGCGATTCCACACGGGTTTCTCATTGAGAAAGACGGATGGTTGGCCGGGCTAGCGATACATGTGTTAGTCGGTTTGAAGAGTGTTTACTCTGTTGAACAAAAAAGTGCTTCTCCGCACCTCGTCTTCCACAAATCTTCTTTTTACTCTTTTCATATCGATTGAAAAATGACAGCTTAATTATGATCATTTGCTTTTTGCTTTGCAATTTCCCTCTCTCCACAGAGAATTGTAATTAATCCATTACAAACAACACCTGCTATTCAATATGTTGATGAAGACACCTCTGAGGTAAAACATAACAATGGTGGTAATCGCAGCACAGCGCATCAATGCGTATGACTTGTACTCTTCAAAGGGGCAATTAAGCTCTCCTGATTGATTTTCCCAGATGAATTATAATAGCAGCGGTGGGTAAAAAAAAAATACTCCACTGCAGATCGGAGACTCAAAAAACAAAACGCGCATTTATCATTCCTGAAAAGATACTGGCGGATATCTTCGAATATGCTCTGAGTCGATAGTGGCGTTCACTGTCATTACGTTACATTTGCGTATATTTGTTGTCTCTACAGTAACACGGAGCTCATTCCCTCACCAAATCATCGATTGTTGAAATATTTTAAGAGTGCAGATTGTCAGCTGAAAGACACGATGTTATCAGTGTGAACACCTTTGAGCTGTTCGACTCATAATAGGAGACGGTGTGCACTAAAAATGGCTTCAACAATACCTGTCTAAACTTTTCCATTTGATTGAGTTTTATATGCGGAAAGCCTTGCAAATTCCCAGCAATAAATATATCCTTATCCTCAGGAAATCATCCCGGATTACTGTCAAAGTCGCTTTTTCTATCATTTACCGTTCTTTTTCGATGGGAGCGCTCGGTGTGAAGCTGGGCTGACATACCACATAATGGCACAGGAAATATTTTTCTTTCTAGTTTGCGGTATAAGCAGACAGAAATGGGTGTTCAACCAGGATGTGAAGCTAAATATAATATAAAGAAGTGCAGCGCCTTTGACAAATTAAAACTGTTTCTCCCCAAAATACTGTTGTCACTGCACTGTCACCGTCTACAGAGATGGTCTTATTTCTGTCCTTCACATCAGGTTATTCTACCCGTTACAGTATACGAGGCCCGGTGGTTCAGACACATCTAAAATGCAGGATGGATGTCGGTGGTCACATCCCCCACCCCACCCCACCCCCGCCCAGTATTAAAGTCTTCCAAATAATCCCCCAGGATGTCATGTTCCTATTTAGCCAGCCTTTTCTAACAGCTGCTGCCTCATTGTGCTGACATTTCCAGGGAATTAGTTATTATTCAGACGTGTTTATTGAGACTTATTGTCTGATCTTGTTTTATTACACTCTGTGTCTGTCTGTCTGTCTGTCTGTCTGTCTACTTACTTTGAGTGCTGACTTCCACTTTACTCAACTGCTTCGCCTTAAATTGAATTGAAATGTGGATGAGATCAGAAGTGACAACAGTACATACATTCAATATTCTATTAGAAGAACAGAGACTGGTGGGTAAAGAAAAAAAAGATCCAGGTAAAACTGGGTTCCCTCAGGGTCTTAAAATTCTTGAATTTACAAATCTGCATTTAATACCTTAAAAAAGTATTTAAAAGGTATTAAATTTGATAGAGTAGGTCTGAAGTCATGTTGACATAAACATGTTTAACCCTGTAAAGCCTGAACCATGAAATCATTGACAGAAAATTCCAGTTCTTTGAAACTGGAGCCTTTATTGGTCCTTCTGAACAACCCCAAAAAAAATGTTTTAAATATAAATCTCAATGTATGAGTTTCAATTATTTATCATATTTGATACATCGGGTCTAAATGATCAAATATTATTATTTCTGAACAAACAAAAACACGATATAACACAAACATGGCTAATAAATTGGTAATTCCTTTTCAAAATTGGCAAAGTTCTGCCTCTTTCCTCATTAATGACAGTCTTGTAGTGTCACTGGAAAAGCCTCTGATGAATAAAATTCCTTCCTTCTGGTGGATTATCTGTGTATTGCATGTAACTAATTGTATAAATCAGGTTTTTCAAGAGAAAAAAAAAAATATCACACTGATCATGTAGTGGGCATCGAAACTCATGTATCAAATATGATACGTTTGGCGTTATAGGGTTAACTGTGTCTGTTAAATGTCCAAGCTGCAAAGAAAGTAACTTTAGTCTACTCAGTTCAACCCCTTCCAACCCGGCAATTTATATTAAAATTAGGAACCAATCACTAATTTTGCAGCCTTGGACGAGGAATGACCCGAAATGGTGGGAATCAAGGTGTTGGCGTTAATAAATTCATTTTCTTAAATTCTAGGAGTCACAAATTTTTACCAGTATGAGCATGAAAGGCATTAAATTTTGTTCTAAGTAGTCTTAAAAAGTCTTAAATTTTCCTTCGCAGAGGCTCATGATGGTGTTAGTTGGCATTTGTTCATAAAAGGTTGAGAAACACTGGTCTTGGGAAAACCTTTTGCACCCCAAACAGGAAACACGTCGCTTGGCTGCTCACTAAACGACCGAAAACATTTATAAACTACACCTGAATGCAGATTATACACAGTAGTCACAGGCTGAATCATGTACAGATGGGTGTAAATTCAGGAGGCTCATGTTGATATCAATTTCAAAGAAGGTAACATAGACAAGATACATAACACTTCTGAACCCACTTTATCCTTACTGGGGTTGTGGAGTGGGGGTGGGGGGGGGGTACCAGAGCCTATCCAAGCTACCTATGGGCAAAGGTGGGGTACATCCTGAAGAAGTCACCAGGGTTGACATATAGAGACAAACATTCACAGCTATGGACAATTTTTAGGTTGACCAATTAACCTATCAGTGAATGTCTTTGGATGGTGGGAAGAAGTACCCAGAGAGAACCCACACAGAAGGGTCCCTGGTTGGACTCGAACCTAGGACCTTCTTGCTGTGAGGCAACAATGCTCTATCCACTGCACTACCATGTCACCCAATAGCAACAATATTATTCATTAATTTTACCATTTCTCAACAGTTGTCTGTCAGTTGCGAGGTTTTACATCAAAACTGGGGAATAATTAGGGGTGTGTATTAGCAAGAATCTGGCGATACGATACAAATCACAATTCTAGGATCATGATATGATATATCACGATATATCATGATACTGTTAAGGCAATTTTTTTGTTTGTTTCTATATTTTAAATGAAGAATTACATTACACTAGAAACAAGCACAAATACTAAACACATTTTTATTTGATCAGAACAGGATCTAATGTTATATCACAAAATATTCCTGTGATAAAACTTAAATTATGTTTTGCAGACATTACAGTTTAAGATCCTGTTCAAATGTTCATATTCTATTAGTTCATAACTAACATCATAACACTATTTTTGTGCAATCCCAACAAAGAAACTAACATTATTTAATAAAAGAGTGTTAAATAATAATAAATAAAATATAAACAAAAAAGAAAACCAAAAAAACAAAATTTAACCTCCATAATATCTGCCTTTGAATAAATACCTAAAAATAGCGATACAGTACTTTTTAATAACGATACAGTATTGTGAAATGAAATATCGCAATATATTGCACAACTGATATTTTCTTACACCCCTTGGAATAATGTTAATATATTCGAGCAAAACAAAAGAACAGATGTGTCCCTGCACCATATAAAACACACGGCTAAAGATTAAATTGTAAATGACTTCCACACTTCCACATTTCCTGCTCTTGTGTGTCACTGTATCTGTCCCCGAGACCCAGGAAAGGGAAAATTTTTAGCTTTTTTACATTAAATAATTGTCTTGATTAGCAACTGCATAATGCAACAGTTTCTTCAGATACATTTTTTATTTTATTTTATTTTTTTATGTTTAGTTTTTATTAGTTATTTATCATTTTGTCATACAGAACATAAACAACAATCGGCAACAGATAATAGTTACAGTCTAAAAGTAATGATAATTTAGATTACAGTTATGAAATAGCAATCAAGTTACCTAATTAATTTAATTTTTAGAGCAGCAGTTTATAAAGTATTTCACAGGACGATAAGATAAACCACACATTAATTGTATTTAAATAAACTAATCCATTTGTCCCATCTTATATGTAAAGTTCAGCTTGCAGCCTCAGCATAAATGTTAATCTCTCCATTTTGTGAATTTCATCAACAATTTTCAACCAGTCCTCCAGCACCGGTGGATCAAGTTGAAGCCATTTATGAGTGATTTTTAGAAGGTATTTATCACTTACTGTCAAATCATCAGGGAGATCTCCTAACAACATCAGATACATTTTTCTTAAATAATTTTTATTTATTTATTTTTTAATGGAATGTCCTTTGCAATGGACAGCATTTTTAAAGTAAAACTGTCAAACTTTTGTCCCCTACAGAGGATAAAAATGCATTGCTGGGTCTCAGGAGGACGTAATGTGTTCGGTTCTATCCTATTTATGTGTGACCATTTTATCTGTGTAGGTTGAAATCACTATTATGTAACAACACCACCATCTGAAATGCATTAAAACGGAAGTAACAGGATGTAAAATATACAGATATTTGTAAGAAAACGGTGCAGATAAATATTACTAAGAAGCAAAGAATATAAATCATCAGATTAAGGTTTTGTAGAATCTGATATAGGCAGCACAAGTACAAATAAACACACAAGTAAATTATAGATAATTGAAAAATCTTCTTACTTACATGAACCCCACTGGGCTCATAATATGACAGTTCCGTTACTTAAAAAAAAAAAAAAAGATTATAAAAACAAAATTCAAATTTAATTAAATTTCCATGTACCGATCCAAAAAAACACCAAAGTAAGTGTTAAAGTTTTAATAAGATTTTTTAAAAATTATAATCGAAATCACCTGCTCTCATCAAGAAATAAAGACAAACGCTCTTTTCAAAGAATCAGACGACGCCATCATGTGTGAAGAGTAGAATAAACTGGCACTGAGTACAAACAGCCTGTCAAACGCAGACTGTTCCCTTGAACTCTTAAAAATAGAACGTTAAAAGCAGTGGAGGTGTAAACTGGGGACACACTGACGATGCAACGGCTTCTTAACAAGGTCCGTCATGTGCACACAAACTTTCTGAGCGTGTTCTCATTTCAAGTTGAGTTACTGAAAACCAGAAGGGAGGTTTATTGTGCAACTAAAAAGGTCACGAGTAATTTATGTTTTATTGCTTTTTTTTTGTATCTGTGGTTCGCTGTCTTTCTGATTAATTATTTTCAGATAAACACCGTGACCGTGGATACTCATTGTGGCCTGTGTGGGTGTGTGAGACACTGATACCCTTGGCATTGTGGGTAAGTTTGGCCAGAAAGGGCCAGAACAGACATTTAGGGGTCAAACAGATACAATTAACCCTTTACACGTTATGACATATCGAGCTGCTGAAACTTGGAAGCGACTGGGAATGGATTTGTCTGCGGTAATAGGTCAAAGAATGGGCCGCGGTGGAACGGACTGATAAAGTTATATTTCAGAAATATGCGCTACAGAGCGTTCAGTTCGACTACATGTTCTGTGTAGAATTTTGTTTAATTAAAGCAACAAACATCCTCCTACCGCCTGTCACCCCTCGACCTTTAACAATCACACGCATCCAAAACTGATCATTTCAGCTAATATACTATGATCGGTGTGGCAACATTTGTAACTCAATCAAGAAACTTTTTAATGCATCTACACAGTCACGTTGTGGAATGTTAAAGGTGCGGGAGACTTTTGTGACCAATTTTTCATCAAATCTGTAAAACCTCAGTCATAGCCTAAGTATCACAAATCTGTAAGTCTTTCTGGGATTACTCAAGTGAACAGTGATGAAAATGAGGAAAGGAAAAAAAACCTGATAATTTGCATTTCATTCTGCATGCTCTTAGGTGCATTCTGGTGCACTTTGGGAGCAAAAACCTGTAAAGCATTAAGGTTCAACATTAATGGACCACTTCAACTTATTTTTGATTCCTGCCTCACACTTCAGTTCATCCCCACGCTGAAGGACGATGAATTTTGACATGATTTCACACAATATTTAAATGAAATACATTGCCGGTAAAATACTCAAAGTGAATCCACCATCTTGTCTCTAGAGACGCGAAACAGACCATGTGTCATCAATGGACCAATCAGAGCCGTCGATACAAGTTACTAGGGATGCATTGATACCACTTTTTTCCAGTACGAGTACAAGTACGAGTACTTACTTTTGAGTACTTGCCGATACCGAGTACCGATACGAGTACTTAATAATTCCATTCCAGTTCTTAGTTCCTTTTGTAAATGTGCTTTATTGTCGTTGTCATTAGTCTGACTGGTAAAAAAGTGCTGCTACTGACATTTAATGTGTTGGAATGAGCGTTTCTCAATTAATCCACCAGGGGGCGCCGCTCTGAATTAACCATACTGGACAAATACCACAAAGAAGAGTAAAGTTTTTTGAGAAGAAGAAGAAGAAAGTCAGTAAAAACAAACATGGAGATGACAGAGGTAACACTCATGTGATACTAATATTGCAGCGTTTTCACTGGTAAGGTTTAAAAGTTTAGCTTCAGCAGGTGGAGAAAGAGAAATGAGTGATAAGTTTCGTGTTCACTTCTGTTGGCGGCGGTCCGCACCGCTCCGTACTCCCAGTGGTAGTCTCTGTCTCCACCAGCACCTGGAAAACGGATGGAATGTACGCAGAGGATAGACAGAACGCTGTGTCCGTATCTGTCTGTCTGTGTCTTTAACGTTACTTGCAGTCAGCGTTACTTTTATCACCGTCGCTTATTTCGAAAAATCTCCACACTCTTCAAACTCCCCACATATTATTCCTCCTCCTCGTACCTGCTGCAGTGAACTGTGAATGTCACACGGCCGTAAGTGGTATCGGTGCATTTGTATCGGATTACTTTTACGAGTACGAGTACGAGAACACACACTGAGTATCGGAGCCGATACCCGATACTGGTATCGGTATCGGAGCATCCCTACAAGTTACGCATTGTAAATGAGCATCTCACTGGTCGAGATGAATAGAGAAGAAAACAATATGGCCGCGCCCATGAGACGGCCCCAAATAAACATAATTTACACTTTTCGGAGCAATTTATGTGTAATTTTCCGGCTGAAATGTTGCCAAACAAGATGGAAATGATCTGGACACGTTTAATTTACCGGAACATATGCTCAGTTTTCGGAAAAAAAACGGATTTCCGGCAAAAACCGGAACACTTTCATCACTGCTGAATCTCTTGCATTACGGTGAACAATTTCAAAGTGCCATCCATCATAAACAAAGTATGTGTTTACAAACAGAGCCAGGGAGGTCACTCGGGCATCTTCGGAATTTTGTTGCGACATGCATTGTGGGAAAGGGAGGTTCACGCAGCCGCCTGACAGCGGCAGTGCAACCATATGATATTATATGGATGAAACAAACGCGATGCGGAAACGGCTGAAATGCGGAAACGGCTTTATGAATATGCATAAAGCACAGGTGTCAAACATGCAGCCCGGGGACCAAATCCGGCCCGCCAAATGGTTCAATCTTGCCCCTGGGATGAATATGTGAAATGCAAAAATTACACTGAAGTCAAGGATGTTAAAATCATTTTAGGTCATTTCAGTCTAAAGTGGATCAGACCAGTAAAAGACTATCATAATAACCTCTAAATAATGAAAACTGTAAATTTGTCTCTTTTAGTATAAAAAACTGTAAAATTACACAAAAATGTTGACATTTACAGACTAGCCGTTAACAAAAAATGTGAATATTTGAAATGTCTTAAGGGAAGTATGTGGAATTTTAATAATATTCTACCTGTTATTTAATGTTTTATGTATTTGTAGATCCACTGTGATCTCTAAGTTGTGATTCACATGTATAAATGATAAACTGAGGTGTAATACTGTTAACACTGCACTTATTTTACTAACGAATTTTCAGATTGTTCATATTTGTTCATGTTATGTTCAAGTACAATTCATAGATGTAAACATTTTCATTACAGAATTTACTTTTTTTAATCAAAAGTTCTTATCCTATTATTTATATTATTTTACTGGTCCGGCCCACTTTATCTCGTATTAGGCTGAACGTGGCCCCTGAACTAAAATGAGTTTGACACCCCTGGCATAGAGGGCAGGGAGCTCCTGCCGTTTCCACATCATGTCTGTAGCAGCTGCCACTATCAGGCACCTGCGCAAACCTTCCTTTCCCACAATGCACATTGCGACAAACTTCCGAAGATACCCAAGTTACCTCCCAGCTCTGTTTGTAAACACATGCTTTGTTTACGGTGGATGGCACTTCGAAATTGTTCACCGTAATACAAGAGATTCAGGTGAGTAATCACAGAAAGACTTACAGATTCATGATACGTAGGCTATGACAGAGGTTTTACAGATTTGATGAAAAATTGGTCACGAAAGTCTCCCGCACCTTTAAAGTAAAAAAGATAAAGATGCAGGAGTCTGAGGAAAACACTCCTTTAACCCATAAAGACATTGAGTTAATTTTGTGTCAATTTGCAAATTAAATTTTATCTCTACAAGTGATTTATCACCATTTATTATAATATAACCTTTTGTATTTTGCCTTTTTCAGTGTAAATCATGTATTTTCCTCTATTTCATTTCCTATACTTAATTAAGATGCTCATGGAAACTCAGAGTAAATTCAAAGGTTATTACATTAAAACAGAGAAAAGTGAAGAAAAAGTGACTTCTTCAGCAAAATATATCATTACCCCCACTATTCTTTAAGTGACTGAAACATGCGCACAGGAGTCACGTAACAATACAATGGCATATTTGCAGCATTGCATTGTGGGTCCTTGACATTTTACTCATTGTGTTCTATTTTATGTGCAGGGGTTCAACGGATGGTTTATGTTAATGTTTATTTAGGTTAATGTGTCTGTTTTACTACGTTTATTGGCCTTTTAATGTTTATTTTTATTAATATGACACCATTAGTCAAACCTATAGGCCCAACAATGCCCTTCCTGTTTGTCACTATTGAGCTATTGTTCATGCTGTAATAATAAAACCTCTGCTCTTTCAAAATAAAAGCACTTCCTACGCAGCTTGAAACCCACAAACTCAATATTGATCCTTTAAATTACAAGTTCAACAATACTGCCTTTAATCAGTCATGACCTCCTCAGGGGTCACATCAAGAGGTTTTTGAAAATCCTCTCCCCTGGGGGGGGGGGGTTGTTGCAATGCCCACTTTGGGAGCCCTTGGTCTTATCTTATAAATGTGATGTTCTAATGTTCGAAAACACATGTTCCTTTCACATTACATGCATTTTTCTTGTATCTTTTTAAATATATACTTCTCAAATTTATGTTTTGGCGGTTTTTTTTGCCACATATGGGCAAGGAACAAAATACGGTAACTTCACTGACCTTGATTTTCTACATGACAATAACAATTTAGAAACATTTCACAAAAGTAATAGTCTTGTTACATCCTCCAATAACACACTAACATTGAAATTTTGACTAGCAGAGTATTTCTATGAGTGAACTATAAAGGGTTAATTAAGTGAAATTGAACCCATTATGTGTAATATACTAACATTAACAGCAGTTTTCATCAGTGGAATGTGATTACTTCTGTGTACTAGAATAAAAACAGTGTTGTAATGTAAACCAGGATTATATTGTCATGTATCTGTAACATGAAACTGCAACACAGGTAGTACTGCTGATTAACGGTATGTTCAGTAAACAGTAAAAACTATTTCATACCAGTAAAAAAAAAAAAAAAAAGGGGGGGGAGGGGGGATTATCTCACTGTCAAATTGTGCAGTGTTTGCATAAGCCTCCAGTTTGGATAGAAACTCTCCATCTGAGCACTTGAGCGGTCTTACAATGTTTAGAGAAGTTTTAAGATCAGTAATTCTACTTGGATCAAAGCCATTTAATACCTCACGCCTGATTACAAGTGTTTCCGAATCAATTTAGCAAGTCTAAGAGCTGTGGTTATTTGTGGGATTTGTGCACGGATCGTAATCACTTGTTCTTTTCAATTAAAACAAATTCATGCGATGTCAACACTCCAGACAGAGGCATCCCAGAGCTCCAGACCCCCTCAGCAAACTACAGCAGCAGAATACATTCACTCTGATCTGACTGATACTTCCCCTGATAGCTGAGCTCATCACCTTGTCGGAAAGACTTAAACCAGTAAAGCAACACAGTCGTCTTCATCAGTCTTAATTCTTATATATAATTTAACCCTTAAAAATCCAAATATCCACCATCTGTCAAAACCATACTGAAGCTTACCGGCCAAATTAAAAGCTTTGGGAAATATATCCAGATGCCATTTATTATCACCCAGTTCTGTGTATTTATTATATTACAGAAATTGCCCATGTTTTGGTCATATTCCAATCAGATCTGTAAAAAATTCCAATTCCAACTTGATATCATTGATACTTACTGATTTATTGGATCAATCCACTTCCTATCTGTTATAATGGGAAAATTTTTCAAAGTCGCACCAAATCCAGAATCAGATCCAGATCCAAATAATTTCAATACCTTGAGTTGACATCATCATACAGAAGCTGTATACCAAGTTTGAAGTCAATCAGAACTGGAGTTTCAGAGAAAAACACGACTGAAATGTTTTCCCCATAAGAGCCCATGTTAAATTTTCCGTCAGTTCCCAGATCCAGAAGAAGATCCTGATCAGCATGTGGACATTATGCTTTGGTCATCTCCCCAACGAGGCTGTACTGTAGAAATTTACACTGGATATCATTTATATTTACTGAGTTATCGCATCGATCCTCTTCCTATCTCTTATAATGGGGAAATTTTTCAAAGTCGCACCAAATCTAGAATCAGATCCAGATCCAAATAATTTCACTAACTTTTGTTGACATCATCATAAAGAAGCTGTATACCAAGTTTGAAGTCAATCGGAATTGTAGTTTTGGAGAAGACGACGATTGAAATTTTTGTAATGGACGACAGAAGACAACAGCAACAGACGACGACGATGCCAGATGCCGCATGATGACAATAGTTTACGACCTCTCAGCCGGTAAGCTAAAAACTGCCAGATCAGCAGCTAATACTGATCTGTAGATCGGATCAGGACATCCCTATATTTAACTTTTCTTAAGTGACTTATCACCATTTATTGTCATATTATCTTCTGTAGTTTGTGTTCTTTCAGTGACAATCAGGTATTTTCAAAAAAAAATAGTCACTTCTTCATAACGGGTTAATTTGAGGAAGCTGAGCTGATGTGAGAGATGTTTTGATTGGAGTGTTACAGCAGATAAACTGAATGAAGGGAAAACATGATGAAGAACACCCTCTCTGAAGATGTACTGCCTAAATATCAAGGCACAGCAGAGTCCTGGATCGGGTCCAGATCTCTTGATATCCTGTCCTCGAGTCCAACAAACAGCAGTAGGACAACGTGCTCCTCTTTGCTGGAGACTAACCTCTACCTTGAATGAACAAGAATGCAGACATGCTGGATCTGTCACTCCTACCGTCTTTTCATGTTCACGAGGACAAATGATTTTATATTCCCCAACGCTCCGACTGCATTTTCCCTCTAGAGTCCCCAGGAGAGTACCGACCCCTTTTCAAGCCTGTAAAATACATAAAGACAAGATAATAAATCTTTTCTGTTCAGTTTTTTTGAGTAAAGGTTGGTCCACTTTCCTTTCACCAGCATAAAATCCACATTTTTAGACCTGCTTTACCGTCTATTAGCATCTTTAAAAACATGCATGTGACGTTCAGGGGCCGCCGGGGATTTGGGACCCCAAGAAAAGAAATATCACTTTGGGCCCCATCACTTTAAATCATACAAACCCTAAAAATATAATACTGCGCAGGCATGGATTCATATTCTATAGTTACAATAGATTGGAGGATTTTTGTACAAGATTGATGAGTAAACGGCAAGTCATTTCAATTCAATTCAATACTTCATTGTCACTGTTTAAAAAAAAAAAAAAAACACAACATGATAGTGCTTCTTTACCATTTTAACCCATAAAGACCCAGTGTTACTTTTGTGGCACATCCCAAATTAATTCTTCTTTCTATTGATCGTTTCTTAAGTGATTTATCACCATTTACTATAACATTATCCTTAACGCTTTCTGCATAGTGGTCACTCCAGTGGACAGTTACTCTACAGCTTTACTCTTATATATTCATGGGTTTTGTTGTTTTAGTTCCATATCAACCAACACAGTGGACACTTGTGCATCATCTCATAAACTGCCATTCATACCATTATTGTAACTTCGCTGTTCTTGATTGGTTCTTGAGTGGAAATCAATTGTTAATATTTATTTTTTGCATATTATCTCCATGAAGTGAGTAATAACTAGTATTAGAATATGTTAAAATGTGAGAAAACATCGGATTAGCTGCATTAAACATGGTTTCATTTCACTGTTTTCATATCACTTTATGATATTGGGGTTTAAATACATGTTTCTTTGCTTCAAGAATAAAATTCATGGTGTAGCTGAGTGGACATTTTTGTAACTCCATGAAAAACAGGTTGATTTAAAAAAAAAAAAATCATTCACATTGCTTCTTTTTCATGCCTAAAGAGGAATAAAAACACTCAGGAAAAAAATCTTGATTAAGGTTCTCATAATTCATGCATGAAAGGGTTAAAGTTTGCATTTCTTCTGTGAAAATCAGGTATTTTCCCATATGTTAATGTATTGATCATGTAGATTTTCATAAAAGTGCAGATTAAAGTTGAGGGTTATTATGTTAAAAACAAAAAAACTGAAAGAAGTGACTTTTTAACCCATAAAGACCCAAACATCCACCATCTACCAAAATCATCTACTGATCTAAACTGTTGATCCATTAATTCTATCAACTCATGTAAATAATTGGTGTAAAATATAGTTTTTTCTTTTCATGGTCATCAGATATGACCCATTTGGACGTTCGGAGGCTCCATAGTTACCATAAGAACACCGCCATCTTCTACAACATTGATTCACCAGTAAAACCCATGGAGTTGGATCAATGACAGTGGATGGACACACTGGGTTTATGTTCAGTTAATGAGAGATTTGACTGAAAAAGTCACCTTTTCTTCAGGTCTTCTGTTTTGATATAATAACCTTTGACTACTCTGAGCTTTAATGAACATCTACATGATCAGTCAATTAGACATAGGAACACAAATCATTACCTCCGCCAAGGAGGTTATGTTTTTGCCAGGGTTTGTTTGTTTGTTTGTCTGTCTGTCTGTTTGTCTGTTCGTTAGTGTGCAACATAACTCAAAAAGTTATGGACAGATTTTGATGAAATTTTCAGGGTTTGTTGGAAATGGGATAAGGAAGAAATGATTAAATTTTGGTGGTGATCGGGGGTGGGGGGGCCCGCGGGGGGGCCAATTTCCAACAAACCCTGAAAATTTCCTCAAAATCTGTCCATAACTTTTTGAGTTATGTTGCACATTAACGGACAGACAAACAGACAGACAGACAAACAAACAAACAAACCCTGGCAAAAACATAACCTCCTTGGCGTGGGGGGGCCCACGGAGGGGGCCACTGATCAGCCTTGGCGGAGGTCTGCGCTCTCCGAGTGCTTCTAGTTTTTACTGGTAAAAAAAAATGCTAAATTCAGAGGATAATACGATAAATGGTGATAACTCACTTCGCAAAGGTTGAGTAGAGAGAAAAACTCATTTGGGAACTGCCACAAAAGTCACACTGGGTCCTTATGGGTTAAGCAAAGAGATCAATAACTGAACACAAAAATAACCATCTACAGCCACTGTCATTGGTCCAACTCCATGGGTTTTAATGTTGTAGAAGATGATGGTGTTTCCACGTTCACTACGGAGCCTCTGAACGTCCAAATGGGTCATATCTGATAACCATGAAAGATGACAAACTGTGTTTTACATCAATTATTTACATGTATTGATAGGATTAGTGGATCAACAGGTATTAAACATTTTAAACCAGCAGATGCATTTGATTGAAAGTAGCTGTTTGCATCTTTATGGGTTAATAATATGTTTTAATGAAAACAATTTTAGATTTTTTTTTTTTTTTACATTGACAGAAAAATAAAATAGTGCTTTACTCTTTGGACAGAAGTATATTCACTAGCATCAGCTGGACCAAACCATGTTATGAAATAAGGGGGGAGATGCATGCCAAGAACTATTTGTTCATGGTAATTATTGTACAAAAAAGGGAAAAATTGACGAGTGTTCCACTTTTTTGTAGAGCCCCTGTCAGTCATTGGCCTTAGATTCTTCATTTCCCTGGTGACGTTCAATCGCTAACATCCCCTCTGGTCACCAAAAGACGAAAACCACCACCCAGGGCAACGGTCAAAATGTCACCGTTCCTGAAATGTCAGTGTCATTTGAGAGATGTATCAACCTTGACACCTTTACTTCAAGAGCCCTCATTATTTCAGCACAGATCTCGTCGACCATTGACACCTTTTCTCTGCAAAAAAGATACAGAGAAGAGCAACAATTGTCTCAGCGTCCAAACACTGGCCTACACTCTGCTCCACTGTCCTCACTTGAACTGTTTTAACAAGCTTTTTAATAAAGATGAGACACAAAATGAATGATGCAGGAATACATAGTACTAAATAATGATAATAATAATAATGATGTTTCAATAGTCAAAGTAAACAGGGCACTCAGCACTCATAAGTGAAAACGCATCACCAGGGTCAATATATAACTGAGGGACTTTTTGAGTTATCTTTACAGGGTAACATAGGTGACAGGTATAGTTGACATTTTTGCTGTTTTCAGACCTAAAATCAACACAAGGCCTCTCACTGTGTGAGAGGGCCTTACCTTTCGGCTCGGTCCCTAATAACCATAACACCACAGGGCTTTTTTTTACAGAAAAATTGTTCTAAATATCATATATACAATTGAGTAAAACTGAAATTGAAAGCTTTTATTTTATTTATTTGACAGGGACAATGCAGTCAAAAATAGCAGCTGCTGATGTGATGCATATAGTTTATAGCTAGTGCTAATTCTCAACTCCAGTGCAGTACAATTATAAAATATACATCATTTAAAACAATCATACCATACAATTCAATAATCATAGTCATTTATTAATTACTTATTAATAAATGATTGTTTCCGTAATTAAATACTTATGGAATTTTTAAAGACATGATCATAATGAACATGAAAAGCATTAGTTGTTTTTTTTTTTTTTACTTTTAATTAAGATGTATGCAAAATATATTCCATGTACTTCAAAAGTCCCTTAATTATATATTGACCCACCAAATAACCAAACTAATGAACAAACTTTAGATAAGAATTGGGGGGAAAAAAACAACCAAGATAAATAATACAGGCAAATATAGCATAAAAGTAGAAATAGTCAACTTGGACAATAATTATAAAGACAACAAAAACACACGAATATCAACACCCAGTCCCAGTAAAAGTGAGGCAAACAGTAGGAAAGAGACAAAAATTAAAGGTGAAAGTAGTAATGCATTACAACAATACAAGCAATAAAAGGAAGAAGGGACCTAATAACTAGGAAAAGCAATAGGTGGTAAAAACAGTAGGACAAATGTAAAACAGAAATCAAATACAAGGAATATAAAGACTAAAACAAAATGGCAATAAAACTGAAAAAGAAATATGAATACTGAAGTCATAAAAGTAAAAGAGGTTACCACTCCAGAGTTGAGGCACTTCAGACCTTTAGATCTGAGCCTCGACTGTGGAATGACTAAGAGGGTCCCATCTGAGGATCCGAGGTCACGATCCGCCTCATAGGGTGTCGAAAATGAGGAGCCAGACCCAGATCAAGGATCAAGGTGAGGTCTTTCAATTCTGAGACGAACCGGGAGTCAGTGCAAGAACACCATTAACCCTTAAAGACCCAAACATCCACTGGCAAACAAAACCATCTACTGATGTAAATGTTTAATACCTGTTCATCCATTAATCCTATCAATACATGTAAATAATTGGTGCTAAATACAGTTTCATCTTTTCATGGTCATCAGATATGACCGATTTGTATGTTCAGAGACTCCGTAGTGAACAAGGAAACACCGTCATCTTCGACAACATTGATTCACCAGTAAAACCCATGGAGTTGGATCAGTGACAGTGGATGGAAATACTGGGTTTATGTTCAGTTAATGATAGATTTTACTGAGAAAGTCACTTTTTCTTCAGTTTTCTCTGAGCTTTTATGAACATTTACATGATCAGTGAATTAAATATAGGAAAACACATGATTTTTACTTTATAAATGCAAAATTCGGAAGATAATACTTTATTAAATGGTGATAAAACACTTAAGAACGAAAGAAAGAGAAAAATTCATTTTTGTAATTGCCACAAAAGTAACACTGGGTCTTTATGGGTTAAATTCTCTTGGCATTCAGTGTGGATGGCAAAGTAAGGTTTTCATTGTACAGGGAAACTTGTTTCTGTACTGTATACATTCAGTTGGAGGTTCAGAGGCTCTGTAGTGAACGAGGAAACACCGTCATCTTCGACAACATTGATTCACTAGTAAAACCCATGGAGTTGGATCAATGACAGTGGTTGTAGATGCTTGTTTTTTTGTGTTCAGTTATTGATATCTTTGCTTAACCCATAAGGACCCAGTGTGACTTTCGTGTCAGTTCCCAAATGATTTTTTCTCTCTATTCAACCTTTGCTGAGTGATTTCTCACCATTTATTATAATATTATCCTCTGAATTAAGCATTTTTTCCCCAGATCTATTTTCCTATGTTTCATTGACTGATCATGTAGATGTTCATTAAAGCTCAGAGTAAAGTCAAGGGTTATTATATCAAAAACAGAACAACTGAAGAAAAGGTGACTTTTTCAGCAAAATCTATCATTAACTGAACATAAACCAAGGGTTTCCATTCATTGTCACTGATCCAACTCCATGAGTTTTACTGGTGAATCAATGTTGTAGAACAGGGGTGTCAAACTCATTTTAGTTCAGGGGCCACATTCAGCCTAATATGATCTAAAGTGGGCTGGACCAGTAAAATAATATAAATGATAGGATAAGAACTTCTGAGTAAAAAAAGTAAATGCTGTAATGAAAATGTTTACATCTACGAATTGTACTTGAACATAACATGAACAAATATGAACAATCTGAAAATTTGCTAGTAAAATAAGTGCAACATTAACAGTATTACGCCTCAGTTTATCATTTATACATGTGAATCACAACTTAGAGATCACAGTGGATCTACAAATACATAAAACATTGAATAACAGATAGAGGTAGAATAGAAACAGGTAGAATATTATTAAAATTCCACATACTTCTCTTAAGATATTTCAGATATTCACATTTTTTGTAAACGGCTAGTCTGTAAATGTCAACATTTTTGTGTAATTTTACAGTTTTTTATACTAAAACAATGATACAAATTTACAGTTTTCATTATTTAGAGGTTATTATGATAGTCTTTTACTGGTCTGACCCAGTTTAGACTGAAATGACCTAAAGTGATTTAACATCCTTGACTGTTAATATCTTCAGTGTAATTTTTGCAATTCACAAATTCATCCCAGGGGCCGGATTGAACCCTTTGACGGGCCGGATTTGGCCCCCGGGCCGCACGTTTGACACCGGTGTTGTAGAAGATGACGGTGTTTCCACGGCAACTACGGAGCCTCTGAACATCCAAATGGGTCATATCTGATGACCATGAAAGGATGACAAACTGTATTTTAGGCTTCGTAGTTATTGTGGAAACACCGTCATCTTCAACAACATTGATTCACCAGTAAAACCCATAGAGTTGGATCAATAACAGTGGATGGAGACACTTGTTTTTCTTCTGATGCAATGTTGTCTTGCAACGTAGTGTAATTGCAATACTGTCGTTATCATTGCATCATATTGTTCTGTGATTCTCACTGTTATTCCCCTCCGATCTTTGATTTCGGCCTTTCGGATCAGTTGAGGTGCACTTGAACTCTAACTGACCACACAATGCATTAATCAGTCTGTTCAATGCAAAATCCAGCCGATTCTGTTCTCAGCCCTTCCATCCAGAAGGAGATTCAGGACACTTCAAACAAAAACAAACAGACTCAAGCACAGTTATAATATCTGAGTACTTTCACATATAAATATGTATGTAATAACTTTTACACAAAGACAATCTAAAGTATAGGGCAGGAACTTTCAACACAGTTTTACACTATATTTGGCCGAGGGGGATTAAAAGTGCACAGCATGTTATGTTATCTTGTTCCTTTCATATGTTACTTACATTTTTCAGTATTTCTGTGCAATATTTTTTATACAGGCCTTTTTTGCACTAATTGTTTTTCCTGCTAAACAGAGCAGAGCAGCTTAACAAATTTTTATTGTTCACTTCATTAGATTTTAACCATTTTTTAGCTCTTTTTTAAATGGTGGATAAAAGGTGGAGATTTCTTGAATAGTCTTTGGAAGACTAATCCAGCTCTTATTGCCTGTGACAGATGGTGTTTTGTCCTGTTGTAGTTTGTCTCACAGTCCCCTCCAGAGACGGATCTTGTACTGAAATTAATGTCTCCTCGTCTAACAAATTCTTCAAAGGGGGGGGTCACAGAACATTCAGCCCAACGCACACCGCCTGACAATGCTGACTTTAGGAACTTTGAGGGACAGCTCGCAGGCGAAAAGCCTTCTGAAGTGCAAATTTAATAAAGCCTGGTTAGAGAAAAGATTATTGTAGATACTGTTGATAGTTTTCCTAAATTCTAGGAGTCACACATTTTTTGCCAGAATAGCTGCGAAATAGGCTGTGAAATTGGCATTAAATCCTGTTCTAAGCAGTCTTAGGGCACTTTCACACAGTGTACCTGTGTCCGTATCCAAGTACGTTTGACTCCAAAGTCTGTTTACTTTAATCCATGTGAATGCGAACACTCCATGCTCGAGTACCGTACCCGAGTCCAGTTGAGAAGGTAGTCCGGGGTACAGACTGCCTGGACCCCGGCACGGTATGTTGCCGTGTGAATAGGGCTGCTTGATTATAGAAAAAAACAATAATCATGATTATTTTAGCAATAATTGAAATCATGATTATTAACCCTTTCATGCATGAATTATAAGCACCGTAATCAAGATTTTTTTTCCTGAGTCTTTTTATTCTCCTTTAGGCATGAAAAACAACAATGCAATTTAATTTTTTTAATGAACCTATTTTTCTTGGAGTTACAAAACTGTCCACTCAGCTGGACATAATGCGTTTAATTTTAGAAGCAAAGAAACATATATTTACTGATATACTGTGTGAAAACTATAAAATAAAAACATTTTTAATGCTGCTAAGCTGATGTTTTCTCACATTTTAACACACTCTACTACTAGTTATTACTCACTTCATGGAGATAACGTGCAAAAAAATAACTTTTTCTTTTAAAAAAATAACAATTGTTAATTACAGTCTAATAACAATTAGCAATTTTTTACACTCAAACATCTTACTGCAGATCAGGTGTATCAACAACAGCAAAGTTACTGTAATGGTATGAATTACAGTGTTTGGGATGATGCATTAGTGTCCACTGTGTCGGCTGATATGGAACTAAAACAAAAAAATCCATGAATATAGAGGAGAATACTTCTGAACAGCTGTCCAGTGTGGTGACAACTACATGCATGAAAGGGTTAAAAATGATTATTTGTTAACCTTAAAGTTGTTTTTTTTTCTTGCAAAACAAAGTAAAATATACTCTTTAAACATAAAGAAAGTTTTTAAACACTAAAACAAAGTATGTTCACTTTTGGACAAAACAAAAAAAATCTTTGGATCCACATAAGTATACATAAATTCAGGTATGTTTCCTTTTGTAAACAAACAATGCACTGTAATTAAACTGCTATAGACTTACCATAGAAGTGTAGCAATAAAAAAAAATGTAAAGAGCAAATTATAAATTCAAGTATGTTCAATATAGTATGAAACACGGTAAATTATATATCTATTCAGTGGTGTTCCGTGAGGTTTCAGTTAAGGCCTTCTGTATACATCAGCCATCTATAGAATACACACATTGTGAACTACAATGTAACGACCACGCGCCACACAGAAAACTAACATTAAGCCACAGTGTCACACCACGCATCCAACAGTACGCAACATTAATATTAAAAAAAGGCTACTCTGAGCAAATGGTTCCATACAATTGAATCTGACTTGCCTTTTTTGTTTACCAAGCACTTCTGTTGTGATTCTCCTGCCATTTTTCAAGACTGCTAAGTACAACTTTCCTCGTGGGGTGGACCTGCCGGCTAGCTGGCAGCTATAGCTCAGAGGGGGGTGGGGCAGAGCAGCTCATGGTAGCTTGCGTGCGCGTGAATTAAAACAACTCAAAATTAATAATTGTTTTTCTCGATTACATCATTTTTGTAATCGTTGAATGTAATAATCGAAAGCATGACTGAATTTCAATTAATTGCACAGCCCTACATGTGAATGCGATCCGTGCCCGAGGCCGGACGTGACCTAATCACCATTCCGACAACGGAAGTGAGTTAATCAACATGAGACCATAGACGGTGCTCCTGTTGTCTCCTGTAAAAGCCTCAGATCCACGCAGCACGGGCTCACCTTTTCAACCGCACCACTCTGTGGTATATCAGAGACAACGAAGGTCGCTCTGCTTCTCTTTGCCTCAAACAGGCTAACAGATAAAGTATTGCCCGTGAACACAACAGTCACTCGGTTGATGACGTAAGGGTTTGTCTTCTTCTTACTTCTGTGTTTGTTGGATAGCGACAGAATTCCCTCCACACCGCCACCTACTGTTTTGTCCCTGTAACACCCACTTGTACTCGAGCACAGGCTGCGGTACGTGCTTGTGAATGCAACATTTGAAAGGTGTGAACATATTCAGGTACGAAACGGACTCAGGAAAGCTGTGTGAAAACACCCTTAAAAAGGTCTTAAAAGACTTGTTTAGTTTATTGGTTTATGGTATCGTGGACAATCCCACTTAATTAACTGTATCAATAACAGTAAAAAGGGGCAGCTTTAGCCAACACAGCTAGTATCCTGCTGTAGTCCCCGGCCTGATGATAATAGGCACCCTAAAAAAAAACAATATATTACAGCACATTAATTAAAAAGACAGTTAAGACAGATAAGAGACAAGATAAATCAATAAAGATAAAAAAGATAAAAGAGAACAGTGAAACATCAGTACAACCATACAGAGACAGCACATATAATCCAAACATACAAAAGCAGCACATAAAATATCAAACACAACGTAGAAACCTGTAGGAACCCTGAGACAGGTGAGATTCGATTCTATTATGTGACTTTCCAGGCCAAACGTTTCGTCCTCTTGTCCTTGACTTACTTCTATCGGATGCCAGGAAACTTTGTTCCAGCTCTGAGTAAGACGCCAGTTTTTGTTTCATAAGTCTGTAGAAGGTGAACTATATAATTAACAGTAAATCTATTAAAGAAAAAAAAAAACTATGCAGGCTTTATCCCCTCAAAAGTAACAGTATACGATTTGTCGCATCTTTCCTTTCTATTATCCATTCACAGCCATGAAAAGATCTCTTTCCTTTTATGCTAGGAGTCCAGACAAGCTGCTGGCAGGCTACAGTGTGACAGGGGATGTAGATGGCCAGAACATGGTAATTGCACTGGTATCAGGGGAAGAGACCAAATTGGAATGAGTCTTGGAGGTTGGAGCCACGTTGATTGAGAAGCAGAAGCGATGGCGAGTAAAGACAGATTTCCTCCATGGGAGTACAGATAAGGAGGACACAGACAAAAAGACTGGGGAGACCCGGGCATCTATTAGAGGTGTGTGTGTGTGTGTGTGTGTGTGTGTGTGTGTGTGTGTGTGTGTGTGTGTGTGTGTGTGGGCTGCTAGCAGGGACACACAAGTAAGCATAGGAGTCAGAAAAGCGCTAGTTTCCTCTGTAATGAGCCGAATGAGTGTAATATTTTGTCGTTGTAGGTCTAGTTTGGCCTTGGCGTGGGAGGCTTCTTCCACCTCACCTTGGGCTCTGCCATTGCTTCATCAAAGCTTAATGATGCTGCATGCAGTGTGACAAGCACAGGGGTATATTAGTGACACAGTGCATTCATACCAGGATTCATTATAATGAATATGCCACCCAGTAATGTACAAGCTGCTAGTGTGTATTAGAGACATTTTGACAGTGGTGTAAATCTAGGAGTGCTACAAGTCAAGATAAGGAAAATGGAAAGTTTATTAGTCTCAAAACATATTCAGCTGAGATTTCCATGAGGGTTGGTTATACTTAATTAGACTTTGAAGTGTACTCTGTAGAGGCTGGATTACATATAGAATAAATCACATGTCAAAGGGAAATGAAAGGGATCTATGAAGGAGTACGACGACGTCTGAGTAGGACCTGTTTCATCCACTGTGTTTGTATGGAATTCCATCCTGTGCTCGTGCTGCCTTCACGTGCTGAAGGGAAAATGATCCTTTTCAATTGCGAATTCCAAATTATGACTGTGTTGTGTTCAAGTGCTTTTGTTGTCATAGCAAAATGAAAACTGGCTGACACACAATTTATCGTGGACATGTTAATGAATTTGCTACAGCATTTTTATTTGTTTTTTTGTACTTTTTGTTGCAAATTGTGTATGCTATAAATGTGCAAAATCATCTAACCTACAGGTGTCAAACATACGGCCCGGGGGCCAAAACTGGCCCGCCAAAGGTTCCAATCCAGCCCGTGGGATGAATCTGCAAAGTGCAAGTTAGGGCATCAAACTCAAAAATAATATTTTAATAACCTATAAATAATGACAACTCCAATTGTTTTAGTGCAAAAAATAACGTTCAATTATGAAAATGTTTACATTTACAAACTATCCAAAAAAAAAAAGATGTGAATAACCTGAAAAAAAATCATGGAATTTGTTAAGAAATATAAGTGCAATTTTAACAATTTTCTGCCTGTTACTAAATGTTTTGTGAAGATGTATAAATGACAAGTCGAGGCATAATATTGATAAAATTGTACTTATATTTCTTAAGAAATTCCGTTTTTTTCAGGTTATTTACATCCTTTTTATTTGGATAGTTTGTAAATGTAAATATTGGCATAATTGAACGTTATTTTTTGCATGAAAACAATTGGGAGTTGTCATTAATTACTGGTTATCATGCTATTATTTTACTGGTCCGGCCCACTTCAGAATAAATTGGGCTGAATGTGGCCCCCCGAAGAAAATGAGTTTGGCACCCCTGATCTAACCGCAACAGAACATTACTAAAAGCATTGTTTACCACTTACAATAAATCAGATCTCCATCCTGGACAATGATGAGCCCCCTCTCCACCACACACTGGACAGACAGGAGAGCACCTTCTCCAAAAGACTGCTGCAGCTCTAGTGTCAAACAAACCATTTCAGGAAATCTTTCCTGCCACATGTAATAACCCTATACAATAAACTCACCTCTGTCTGAGGTCTCTGCTCAGAAATCCATTTGCACTTAAATGTCATTTGCACATTCCCGGTTGAAATATTTCAACTTGTTTTGCACTTTACAGTTCAGTTCTACTTCAGCACATTACAGTTATTTTTCAGCACATTACAGTTATTATCCAGACTTTACCCATATCTAATCTATGTTATATTTGTCTTTACTCATGTTTGCTGTGGTACTATATTGTTATTGAATGTGTCTCATGCTGCTGCTACACTGCAATCTATCTATCTATCTATCTATCTATCTATCTATCTATCTATCTATCTATCTATCTATCATTACTCTCTGCCATGTTGAAAAGTCAGTATGTCATTTTTTGAACCCACTTTATCGTCGATCGGGTCACGGGCTGCTGGAGCCTATCCCAGCCACCTATGGGTAAATTTATTTGTGTATTTGTGGACCCTAATTGTTCATAAAGTTTGAATTTGAACCCTCCAGGTGCTGTTAAGCTATCTTTACATTAATTTTGGCAAAAATTACGTGGATTTCTACAACCTGTTTTAATTCCTGCTTAATTTGTTCAGACAAACATTCCTCAGAGTACGCCATAATTGTTTATCAGCAGCAGCGGTTGTAGACCAAACTGAAAATATGTCCAAACTTGGAGTCGATTACCTAAAATGTTCAGTTGTTGGTTGAATGGGACAGAGCAGCACAGCCAACAACTTGGAGCGAGTGGGGCGTGAAGTGGCTCATTTGCATTTAAAGGGCCAGTGCCCAAAACGACCTTTCTGGTGTCATAACTCAGAAATAGGGTTGAAGATGGACCTGTGGAGTTGAATTAATGAAGAATTCAGACCCAAGCAGAGCATTTACAGTTTATGTAGACCACAGGGACATGTTTGAAAATGCATAATTCCATTTAAAAAAGCAAAATATCACTCCTTTAACCAATCGGTGCTTGTCTTTGGAAGGAAGCTAGAGTACTCGGAGAGAACCCAGGCAAACTCCACACAGAGAGGTCCCTGGCGTTTGAATCCAACTCAACTTTCAAGTACGTAACTAGTATTTACCATCATTTATGTAGCACTTGAAGATGTTGACATGACGGATTGAGCTCAAATGTTGCTGTTGTCAGCTTCTGTATATGAAATCTCAAAGCTTCTGAACCAAAAAATAAAACATTTCTAGATACACATCAATGTTTTAACTACTCATGGTATTTTTTTACATATTGAGGAATTAGAGAGAAGCTATAGCTCTGTTCACATGGGACCAGTATAACCAGTAGACCACTGGCGATTTGGAAATGAACATCTGTGATTCATACAGCACATTTGGTTTAAACTCAGCTTTGGTTTATTATTTTGACTGATGCTCACCACTGTTAAACAATAGAAAAACATTACTACAGTTATCACGCGTGTCATTTATCTCATCATCTTCAATGAAACGTTTACATTTGCTCTTTCATTGAACACCCGTGTTATATCGTGACATGAGCCTCCTGAATTTATACCAAAACACTTCTAAATCTTTCATTAATCCTCAACAGCTAGGAGGAAAAAAACATATCACAAACATCACCCTGAATCATAGAGATGTTGATTCACATAAGGTAGATATTCGCTGAAATAGGTCATCATTTGAAGTGGAAGGTTTTCTTACATAACAGATTCACACAACATAAAGATCACAGATGACCTCTACAATTTCTACACAAGTGGGATTTACAGTAGTTTTCAGACATAGCATTATTAGAGTGTTGAGGAAAATATGTCAGGTTCGGTTTAACCCATGAAAACCCAGTGTTTCTTTTGTAACTGTTCCCAAATTAATTTTTCTGGAGATTTCACCTTTCTTAGGTGATTTTTTCACCATTTATTATAATATTATCTTCTGTATTTAGCTTTTTTTTCACTGTAAATCATTTATTTTCCAACATTTAATTTACTGATCATGTAGATGTTCATGAAAGCTCAGAGTAAATTCAAAGGTTATTAAATCAGAAACACTGAAAACTGGGAAAAAGTGACGTTTTCAGCAAAGATATCGATATCTGAATGTAAAAACAAGTATTTCCATCCACTGTCAATGATCCAACTCCATAGGTTTTACTGATGAATCAATGTTGTAGAAGATGACGGTGTTTCCACGTTCACTACGGAGCCTCTGAACGTCCAAATGGGTCATATCTAATGACCATGAAAAAACGACAAACTGCATTTTATACCAATTATTTACATGTATTGATAGGATTAATAGATCAACAGGTATTAAACAGTTTAAAACAGTAGATGGTTTAGGTCACTGGTGGCTGTTTGGGTCCTTAAGGGTTAAAACAGCAGCGTTATTGTAACAAGCCTAACATCCACCATCGACCAAAACCATCAACTGATGTAAAATGTTTAATACCTGTTGAGCCATTAATCCAGGGGTTCCCGATAAATACATTCATATAATAGTTTTATTGTCAATCATCTTGTTTAAGCTTTGGTAACATTTTAAGAACATATTTTATATTATTCAAGTGAGTTTATTTGAGTAGCTAAGTAATTATTATTTTTGGTTGATGAAAGGATTATTTATTCATTAATGACCACTAGCGGCATTGTACCCATAGTGCCAATTACGATAGCATGAGAGGCTAAAATCACCCAACATACCTCACAACATTTGAATATGGATATAAAATTGTGCCTAGTAGATAGTCAGGTAATGTTTCTATTCATTTGGCGAGTTTGGCGGAGATCGGGCCTGTGAAGGATGAGGAAAACTCGTACAAATGCCCTCCTGTGCTGCAACACGGGGACATGGGACGGACACAGAACGTGCATTATAGTAGGATTTAATTTATTTTTCTATTAATGAAAGAGGGCACTTTTCAGTTTATATTTTGCACAAAACATTCACTTAATATAACAGTTAAATATATGTTGTTTACAAAGTTCTGATATTATAAACAGACACCGTTGGCACAGGAAGAAATTTTGCCTTTTTTTTTTATCAAAAATGCTGAAGCAAGAGTTAGGGGTACTTGGATAAAAAAGTATATTTCAGGGGGTACTCCACTGTAAAAAGTTTGAGAACCACTGCACTAATCCTATCAATACATGTAAATAATTGGTGTAAATTTCACAAAAGTAAAAACGTCTTGTTATGTCCTCCAATTAGGGATGTAAACAATTAATCGACTAACGATTACTTGTCGATAAGAATTTGCTCAATCAAATTATTAATTGTCGGTTAATTGCCCTTGTCCACCTGTCCACACCTGTCCGAAGGCTGCCGGTTTATCCGTGCTGTGACACCACAGCTGGGATAGCCGGTCATCGAATCGGATCATGGCGATGATGAGTTAGAATGGCTTTAGGGAGTGGTGGGGCCGAACACAGACCGACCCGTCTGTTTGTGGGAGCGGTGCACCCCCGAATAAATACACGCACAAACGTGGGGTCGGTATCGGAACGTTTTCCCTGGAGGTTGGTCTAGTCCACGGTCAGTGAGACAGAAGTTGAAAACATCCTCCAGGCTCCTGATCTGAGACACAGGGATGTAATGCATTTGCAAAGCTTCAGGAGGTGGAGAAAAGATAAATGAGTGAAAAGTTTCACTTTTACTTCTGCAGGGGCACAGACTGCATCACCCCGTACCCCCATAGTATTATAAACATAATGGAAAGTGACGCACGCGCGTGGTTACCAACCAACACGCATGCATCCCCGAATAACACCCCCCCCACACGCACACCGATGAAACGCATGCACGTGCACTCCCCCACCCACTGACAAAACGCACACGCGTGCACGCCCCCATTACACCCACCCACATCAACAGATGAATTCCACAGGAAACACTGACTGTACCCGATGGTTCAATAAATCAATCATTCAGGAATATGACATGCTTTTTTCATGAATTATATAAACACTATTTAGCTTTTATTCTTATAGACCCTATTGAAAAGAAATTCAGGTTCTCAGGAAAATCACCGCTTATCAATTAATCATCAATCAATCGATAAGGTCAACTAACTAATGATTAATGATTTAATCGATAATTTGCATCCCTACCTCCAATCAAATCAAATCAATTCAAATTCTATTTAAACAGCGCCAAATCATAGCAAAAGTTAAATCATGACACTTGACATATAGAGCCAGTTGAAACCAGACACTGATGCCAATTTACAGAAACCCAACAGAATCCTTCAATAACACAGTGAGGTTGAAATGTTTCAGAGTATTTCTGTGAGTGAACTATAAAGGGTTAAATGTGCACTATTTTCAGCATCTACCTACACAACAAAAACCAAACCACTTTTACAGGCTTTATCTAAAAACTCCTGAGATTCTGGGTGCTAATGTGAATTATATCCACAGTCCAACCCACCCATTTCCTTTTTATTGAATTGAGTGACAAAAGAGTTCCCTCAGTAACAAATGCAACAACAACAAAAAAATAAAACCTTCAACAACAAATTACTTAGAGATGATTAGCATTTGTGGTTCGCAGAAACATGCAGTGAGTCTGCTAAAGTAGCAGCTGTGTAACTATTAAGGTCACTTTAGACTATTTTCCCCAAATAAATCTGAATAAAAGGATGGTTTGCACACATGTCCCAGTCTCCTGAGCAGCCGAACAGATAATTAAAGGACGGACGGAACCTCGGGGTGATCTTTAGATCCTGATGCACAGTCATGGAGCTCGTCGTTCAAGTACCACTTACCTTCTCCTCAGGCCTTCGCTGGGGGACCTCAGAGGTCATGACACCGACCCTGCTTGATCACGGATTCCTTTGGCTTTTGTTCCCTCCAGTTTTCGTCTCTCATGTTCCTCCTTTTGCTGTCAGCGGTCTCTGTTCTATGTTGTGTTCCGGCCTTTGATGATAGGAAATTAAAATCATTTTGTGTCTTTTAATAAACTGACAGGGAAAATTGGCAAAACAAGTTAGTATGATAATTAATATCCTTTGCATTTTTAATCACACATGCTCTTTATCGTAGATTCTGCAGTGCTTTAACTCTACAACACACAGGGACACACAGATGTCAGCGTCTCTATGATGCATGGTCGCCAGCCTGTTTTCTTTATCAGTGCAGCGTACTGTACTCTTCGGCTCGCTCCCAGCTACATACCTCCCCTGACTCTCAGATAAAACATGGGGTCTGTCACACAGACTTGCTGAGGCCCGGCAGGGGAGCCCTAATGATTGCAATAAAAAACAAATGCAAATGATTACCTTGGGGTTCCCTCTTGTGTGGAATCTGTCGCTCAGCCTCTGGCTGTCAGGATGGATCACTGCCATCGTCTGTGGACATGGAGTGTTAGGAAAATAAACACCAACTGGGCCAACACAGGCAGCAACAATGCAATAACAATAATAGTATTATCTGTTACATTGTAGGGAGGCAGGCTAAGACCATTTTTGGTAAAGAATGATGGGTCACAGCTGAGCGGGATGATCCCTTGCCAATCCTACATGAAACTAACCGGTGTTAATTTGTAAGCTGTTTCTGCAGCTTTTTACAGCCGTGTGAGCAATAAGACTTAAAATGACACAGTATTTGTGGATTTATACTATCCCTTATCACACTGCAGTTCTGCGAAAACACTTTTTGTATTTTTGTTATACAGTGGTACTTTGACTTATGGGTTTATTTCATCCCGTGTCTGAGCTTGTAACTCAGTTTGCTCATATATCAAATCAATTTTGCCATTGAAATTAAATGAAATACCATTAATCCGTTCCAGCCCCGTAAGTCGAAATAATTTGAGATAATGTCTAACCTACCCAAAACTTATTTCTACCCTATGAGTAAGATGCTTTGAACCTATGTGTAGCTTATATTGAACTTATCTCCACATATTGACGAATGTAGACGTATTTGACATGTTCTAGACAACCTCTTTTCACCTCTTCCAGACACGTGGCAAAGCGTTTCAGCACCTCCGCTCTGGACAGCGACAGCAGGAGATAATATATGTAATACTTCTATATCATAATACTGGAAGGTCCCAGAGCGTCTGAGTGTGTGTGTAAGGTGGCAAAGTGACAGGACCAACATTTTGGGAGACATTAGTACAGTGGTTCCCAACCTTTTTGGCTTGTGACCCCATTTTAACATCACAAATTTCAGGCAACCCCAGACATTCAAAACAGAGATTTTTTTTTTTTTTTTTGCTAAAATTAATTTGTTTTTGATCATGTAATAGTTTGCTATACTATGTTGCAAATAAATGTTAATTTTAGATGACATTTAGTCTGTATAATGTATATTATTATGGATGGATGCGGAAAAGCCAGGTTGAGATTACTGCACCAAGTGAGAGTTTTATTTTCTGTGGTCAGGATATGTACAGTCAGTCCAGCTTATATTTACAAGGCTGCAAATTAATGCCAAACAAACAATAACTCAAACTAAGAATTATAAAAGAGCTGCAGCATCTGAAACCAGCTACAATGAACATTTGAAAGATAAACAGTACCACAGTGCTTCAGTTTCAGCTTCAGAGTTTGTCATGTCTTTTATAGATTGGGATTGTCTCTGTCAACTCAACATATCTTTTTTATAAGTAATTTTTTTTTTTATCAATTACTAGAAATTTCAGGTGACCCCATTTGACCTCCAGGCGACCCCATGCGGTATCTTGATCCCAAGCTTGAAAACACTGGTGTAGATGATTGGAAAAGAATGAGGAAGTTATGGATGGATGGTGAAGAAGAGGAGAGAAAGGAGATCCAGTGACCTTGACATACGTGACTTCTTGCTCTTAGCAGACACCTCACAGCTCCGATGGAAAACTAGGTCCAAGAAATGTATGTTGGTATTGTTGTCTGGCAAACATACATACATGTCGTTTAACCCGTCATATCGACAGACTCTTTGCATTTACATGAAATCATTCCGAGTTCACATAGCATACCACATGAACACACATTTAGCACAAGTAACATGGCTACTTCAGTTTAGCACAGGGGTCTCAAACTCATTTTCGTTCAGGGGCCACATTCAGCCTGATTTGATCTCCAGTGGGCCGTACCAGTAAAATAATACCATAATAACCTGTAAATAATGACAACTCCAATTTTTTGTCTCTGTTTTAGTGCTGAAAAACCCCTTCAAATTATGAAAATACTAACTTTTATACACTATCCAGACAAAAAAGACATGAATAACCTGAAAAAATGAAATTTCTTAAGAAAAATAAGTGCAATTTTAACAATATTATGCTTCAACTTATCATTTCTACATGTACATTATGGATCGGATCTACAAAGACCCTAAACACTTAGTAACAGGCAGAATATTATTAAAATTGTGCTTAATTTTCTTTAGACATTTCAGGTTGTTCATATTTGCTCAGGTTGTTCACATTTTATTGTTACAGGATAGTTTGTAAATGTAAATATTTTCATAATTTAATGTTATTTTTTGCACAAAAACAGAGAAAAAAATTTGAAGTTGTCATTATTTATAGGTATAATGTAATATTTTTTTCACATCAAACTGAGAAGAAAATATGGAGTCATTATTTTTTGTAGGTTATTTTGCTATTTTTGTTATTTTATTGTAGATCATATTGGCCTGTATGTGGAACCTGAACTAAAATGAGTCTGACAGCCTTGACTGTAGAATTTTTGCACTTTGCAAATTCATCCCATTGGCCGGATTGTAACCTTTGGCAAACCTTTGACATTTGGCCCCTGGGCTGCATGTCTGACACCCCTGGTTTAGCGTCTGTAAACCACCGTTAGCATGCTAGGGCGAGCTAATCCGCTAATGGCTAATCATGTTTAGCTTTATATTATCAGCAGTAACACAGTCCGTGATTACCACAATATAAACATTTACCTTCTGTATGCTCTTGTATGCACATTTACCATCGACAAACGTTACATTTATCTTGGTAAGAGGACAATACTCCGGCATTACAGCACAATTACACGTAGTTTCTCTGACCTTCTCTCAGTCTGTTTCCGCATCAATCTAACCTGCCTCCTGGATGTCCCACCCCCCTATCTCACGATTGGACGACAGTTAATTGACAGCTGAGCAGGAAAACCAATTGACAAGTTTCACAAAATAAATAACGCATCCAAACATTTTCTTGTGCAGGCAAACCCAACAGATAACATTGTTTTCTTGTTGTATGCATTGTTTGTATTCTCTACTTCTTTCAATACAGATTTAATTAAAAAAAAAAAAACAACATACATTATTATAACATTAACATTAATTACTGTATTAGCTTAGGCCCTTTTCTTTTTAAACACAAACCGATCCCTTTTTACAAATACATGAATTGCAATTAAATGAACATGTTTTATTTTTATAAACATAACTTATTTTTTATTTATGTATTTACTGAGCAGATCAACTTGTTCATGTTTATTACTTTTTTAACCCTTTCATGCATGAATTATGAGAACCTTAATCAAGATTTTTTTCCCTGAATGTTTTTATTCCTCTTTAGGCATTAAAAAAAAAAAAAAAAAAAAAAAAATGGGATTGATTTTTTTTTCTTTTTATGAACCTATTTTTCATGGAGTTACAAAAATGTCCACTCAGCTGGATACCATGTGTTTAACCCTTTCATGCACGAATTATGATAACCTCAGTCAAGATGTTTTTCTTGAGTGTTTTTATTCCTCTATAGGCATGAAAAAAAAAAAACATGTGATTGAATTTTTTTTAAATGAACCTATTTTCATGGAATTACAAAAATGTCCGCTCAGCTGGAAATCATGTATTTAATTTTAGAAGCAAAGAAACGTGTATTTACTGATATACTATGAGGTAAAAACATTTTTAATGCTGCTAATTTGATGTTTTCTCACATTTTAACAATACCTGCATATAGATAATATGGAAAAACAAAACAAAACAAAACTGTTAATTACAGTGTAATAACAATTAGCTTTTTTTTTTTTTTACAGTCAAACATGTTAGTGCAGATCAGATTTATCTGGAACAGCAAATTTACAGTAATGGTATGAATTACAGTGTATGGGATGATACATAAGCGTCCACTGTGTTGGCTGATATGGAACTAAAACAACAAAATCCATGAATATATATAAGAGAACTCCTTTAAACAGCTGTCCACTGTAGTGACCACTATGCATGAAAGGGTTAATTTCTGAAGCAAAGAGACATGCATTTACTGACATACTGTGTAAAAACTATGAAATAAAAACATTTTTAATACTGCTAATCTGATGTTTTCTCACATTTTAACATACTCTAATACTGGTTATTACTCACTCAATAATATGCAAAAAAAATAATTTTTGTTTTAAAAAAGACCCTGCTAATTACAGTTTAATAACAATTAGCAGCTGATTTACATTCAGATATTTTACTGCAGATCAGGTTTATCAAGAACAGAAAAGTTACAGTAATGGTATGAATTGCAGTGTAAGGGATCATGCATGAGCGTCCACTGTGTTGGTTGATCTGCAACTAAAACAACAAAATCCATGAATACACAAAAGAACAGCTGTAGAATAGCTTTCCACTGTAGTGACCCCTATGCATGAAAGGAGTAAGACCAGGCTACATAAAGTTTATATAAAAATGGGGTTGACCCGTCAGTTCCCCAAAAGACAAAGATATGGATCAGCCACCACCAAAATACCTACTGTCCTCCAACAGTTTTATTTTTATTGGCTACGACAGCAAGCGGCGACGTATCTGAAGCTCGCTCATAACTCGGATTTTGACACGCAACTCAAAGTAAAAAATCGACGGGTCGTAACTCAGAAAACGGGTTATTACCTCCGCCAAGGAGGTTATGTTTTTGCCAGGGTTTGTTTGTTTGTTTGTCTGTTTGTTTGTTTGTTTGTCTGTCCGTTAGTGTGCAACATAACTCAAAAAGTTATGGACAGATTTTGATGAAATTTTCAGGGTTTGTTGGAAATGGGATAAGGAAGAAATGATTAAATTTTGGTGGTGATCGGGGATGGGGGGGCCCACGGGGGGGGGGGGGGGCGCAGACCAGAAAATTTCATCAAAATCTGTCCATAACTTTTTGAGTTATGTTGCACACTAACGGACAGACAAACAAACAAACAGACAGACAAACAAACCCTGGCAAAAACATAACCTCCTTGGCGTGGGGGGGCCCACGGGGGGGGCCACTGATCAGCCTTGGCGGAGGTCTGCGCTCTCCGAGTGCTTCTAGTTTACGAGTAATACTTTCATTTTTAGTTCTGGAATTGTCAAAAAGTGGGAATGATTTGGAGATACATGGTTTCATGTGTTTTATTGTGTTGAAGTCTGTATTTACACCATCTGTGATTGTCTTTATTACATGTAACACCAAAAACTACTTCTAAGTTAATCCAGTTCCATAAAGCAATATCACAAAAAGCTGTCATAAACTATCATGAACTTCTAGTTGTTTGTGAGCTTTATTCATTTAAATTCTGTCAGTGAAACATAAAAACACAACAAACAGAATCATGTACTGTGTAATTATAAGAAAAGCCGACAACATTAAGTGTGTCTGGCATTTATATGACTATTTTTTTTTACGGGAGGATATTTTATTAAAATGTTTTTCAGCTACATGACTGTATAGTTAAAGGTAACATTTTGTTTTCAGTTCCCCGGTTGGAAGGAGAATGAAACCAATTTATTCCCGTCTTCATCAACTAAAGGATCATCACGAGATTTTTTTTTTGTTTTTTTTGTTTTTTTGCTACAGGCAGAATAAATGGAAATGAGTCCAATGGTTGCTGTTGAATGGCCAGAGTTCAGTTTGAGAATGTTTTGGCTCTAGTAGGTCATAGCTAAAGAGTCAAGATGCTCATAGGAAGGAAATTTCACAAATTACTTCCAAAAGTGTGCCGGCTTTTTGGATTTGGAGGACGAAGAAAGGGTAAAGCAAACAACAGCAAAGATCCACAGTCGGGTATATAAAAAAAAAAAAAGAAATAAAGGCGTCATGGTTTCTGGAATTAGGCCTCAGGGGCTGCACATGAAATCTCCTTGGTGGGTCCTTGGTGAGATGCTGAGGGGTAACATCTGCCTCCAGCCCTCGTTCAACAGGTGAATGGAGACTTGATGATGTGAGATTAGTTCAGGGGAGGATGAGGAAGACACTGCATTGTCTCCGGTAAGCGCATCTGTGCTAATCCTTAAGGCAAGATGTATTGCTTGGGTTGCATTTGTCTCAAAATTGGCAGTTTTGCGGTGAAAGAGCATCTGTAACGCTTAAATAACTTACACAGAGATTCAGTCTACATCCAGTCAAGGTCAGCACGGGCTGCCACCAACTTTAGTACGAACCTATAAAATATAAAATAGTAAGATTACAAGCTTGAGATCACATTGCAGCAATAAAATACAAACCTACCCTCAGCTGTATAGCTACAGCTGGAAATGCCTGCTTTTCTATTTCAGCTATTTTTATGGTGTGTTGTAGTTATTTGGTTGTTTGGGTCCTTCGGGGCTCAAGGTGCCTATCGGTCAAAACAATCTAAACAACAATTTTATGATTGATTTGTCATGCAGTTATATAACAGGCTGATATAAAGTACACAATGTGTCCTGGAAGACCTCAGAGAAAATGTATTGTATTGTAAATAATGATGATTTATTGGTTGTAGAAAGGAAAATATCCCACATATATAAATGTATCAGCGTCCTTTGTTTTATCTCATTTAACCAATAGTTCCTTCATCATTATGGGAAACTTCACACGCTGCCCGTTATATTTTGGTAATATATATGACTTTATGAATTATAGCGAATAAGAACAATATCCCTGCTTCAAGAGGAGAGAATTACAATGAAACATAACAGCATTAGAGCCGTTCTCCAAGTTTTAGGTCGACTTAACTGTCGGCTGAAATGACTTTTCTAATGAACTAAATTTGAATAATGTATTCGCGGACAGATTTGGAACGCTGATATGGTGATGATTAGGATATATGACTAAAGACCAGATGCGGCAAACCACCTCTGTGTGATGCATGACACATTCACATGATTAATGATGACTTGTGACGTTTGCGCTAGGTTAGTCAAACAGCGGCTTGTCGTCTGGCAGACAGCTCCTCTTACAGAGATAAACCACGGGCTCAAGTATTCTGTGAGAGCATGTGAGATGAGAATCTTTATCCAGCTCATAGATTCTGCTCAGCGCTGGGAGCTGGCAAAGACAAATTTAAGGCACATGGTGTTCTAAATTTTGCTTACTGATAAACAATTGTGGGATTTCTAAGCACGCAGTTTGCTCATTGAAGAAACATCTGCATGCATATGTATGGGCTCTGTTCTGATATTGTACAACATATGCAAGTGTTGAATCAACAGAAGTACAGGACAGACTCGGTGATGTACTTATGAGGTGTCTCTGCATCTGCAAGACCAGGCTCTAGACTCACCGTTCAAGTCCACCCACCATCATAACTACCTCACATCTTACTCTGAACTACTTTTATAGCACTTCTTCTTCCTTTGTGTTCTATTTTTTGTCTTTTTATCTTTTGATGTACTGTGTCCTTGAGTTTTGTGAAAGGCACCTACAAACTAAATGTCTTCTTTTTAGTACTGGTAGTAGAAGAAACTGTAGTAGTAGTATTATCATCATCATTATTATTATTATTATTATTATTAGTAGTAGTAGTAGTAGTAGTAGTAGAAGAAGTAGTAGTATTAGTATCATGATCATTATTATCATCACTAGTAGAGGTAGTAGTAGTAGTAGTAGTAGTAGTTGTAGTAGTAGTAGTATCAGCATCATTATTGTTATTATTAGTAGTAGAAGAAGTAGTAGTATTAGTATCAGCATTATTATTAATATTAGTAGTAGTAGTAGTAGTAGTAGTAGTAGTAGTAGTAGAAGAAGTAGTAGTATCGGTATCATGATCATTATTATTATCACTAGTAGAGGTAGTAGTAGTAGTAGTAGTAGTTGTAGTAGTAGTAGTATCAGCATCATTATTGTTATTATTAGTAGTAGAAGAAGTAGTAGTATTAGTATCAGCATCATTATTAATATTAGTAGTAGTAGTAGTAGTAGTAGTAGTAGTAGTAGCAGTTGTAGTACTAGCAGTAATAGTAGTAGTAGTAGTAGTAGTAGTAGTGTCATCATCATTATTATTATTAGTATCAGTAAAAGAATTAGTAGTAGTAGAAGTAATAATAGTAGTAATTGTACCACTATTATTATTAGTAGTAGTGGTAGTAATAGTAGTCGTAATTGTAGAAGAAGTATTGTTAGTATCACAACATTATTATTAGTAGTAGTACTATTAGTATCATCATCATCATTATTATTATCATTATTATCACTATGAGTAGTAGCAGTAGTAGTAGTGGTTGTGGTAATAGTAGCATATTAGTAGCATTAGGATCATCATTATTATTAGCCGTAGTAGTAGTAATAGTAGTAGTATTAGTATCATTATCATCATCATTATTATCATTATTATTATTATTAGTAGTAGTAGTAGTAGTAGTAGTAGTAGTAGTAGTAATAGTAGTATATTAGTAGT
Source organism: Sphaeramia orbicularis (assembly GCF_902148855.1). Taxonomy (NCBI): domain Eukaryota; kingdom Metazoa; phylum Chordata; class Actinopteri; order Kurtiformes; family Apogonidae; genus Sphaeramia; species Sphaeramia orbicularis. The sequence goes on along the minus strand of NC_043976.1, from coordinate 15,062,306 downwards.
ATTAGGATCATCATTATTATTAGCAGTAGTAGTAGTAGTAGTCGTAGTAGTAGTAGTAGTAGTATCACAACATTATTAGTAGTAATAGTACTATTAGTATCATCATCATTATAACTACTATTATTATTATTAGTTGTAGTAGTAGTCGTATATTAGTAGTAATAGTATAATCATTATTATTATTAGTGGTAGTAATAGTAGTACTATTAGTATCATCATCATTCTTATTATTGATCCAGTCAAATGACAGGAGAATATAGTTGGTATAAATAGATGTGTAACTTGTCTAATAGTTCTGTTTTCATTCTTGTATCAACAGGACTTTACCTCGGTGCTAAAGGTTGGATCTCCATTGGATATGAGAGAAGCTTCAGCTGCTTCATCAGATGTGAGGGAATAGCAGACACACAAACCAGGGTCCTTTCTGTGCAGATCATGTCCTTGAGGCCTTTGTGGTGTGGAGATGAACCCAGCACACCAGTCTGTGAGCCACCTGCAACCACACACCATACACCGCACACCACACACCACACACCACACACCACACACCGCACACCACACACACACCACACACCGCACACCACACACCACACACTGCACACCACACACACACACACACACACACACACACACACACACCACACACCACACACACACACACACCACACACCACACACATGTGTCTGAGTTCCTGTAATCTAGTGATGAGGATCACACTTCTGGCAACTAATTAACAGGGGACATTACACTTTAACCTAGTGTTGAGGTTTATTCTCAGCTTTGGAGACAGTATATATACACTATACACACACACACACACACACACACACACACACACAGCTGCGATCAATATGATTAGGCGTTCAATAAAGCGGGGGCTTCAAAGTAGTGGATTTGTTTGTGTTACAGAGACACCTACTGGCATGGATCTCATTTAACACTCAGTAGTGTGTGTGTGTGTGTGTGTGTGTGTGTGTGTGTGTGTGTGTGTGTGTGTGTGTGTGTGTGTGTGTGTGTGTGTGTGTGTGTAAAAGGAGAACATGTGGACAGAAAAATTCATGTGTTTTGAAATTGTTTGATGACCTCGACCAGATCTCACACTTAGGGTTAGTGACCTAAACTACGTTGCCTTTTGTCAAACTCTTGTTATTATTTTGTGTTGTTACTAAATTATTGCCTGTTTTGTTTTGTTTTATTTTATTATCACTGATCTTTTAACCTGTTTTTCATGATGGGATGGTGTGTGCTGCTTGACCTCCTGGCCTGGTTTCAATGGGATTTTACAGCTTTATGTGTGTATGTATGTATTTATAGATTTTTTTCTATTTTTTCTGTTGTATTGACAATTTCTTTCCTGCTACCTTTTAATTACACTTGAATGGAACGAAAGTAACACCCAATAATTTTCCCCTGGGATGAATGAAGTATTCTGATTCTGATTTTATTTGGTTAAATAAAGGTTAAAAAAAAAGAAAAGTTTGTTTCTGAAATAGAACTGTGTTTTAAGGCATCCACCATTACGGATGAAAGGCATTCACAGTCATTATTATTATTATTATTATTATTATTATTATTATTAGTAGTAGTAGTAGTAGTAGTAGTAGTAGTAGTAGTAGTGGTAATAGTAATAGTAGTAGTATTGGGTATAGTATTTTAGTAGTATTGGGTGTAACATAATGGTTTTGTTGTATTGATCATTTCTTCCTTTCTTTCCGGAATGTAACACTCAATAATTTCCCCCTGGGATGAATAAAGTATTCTGATTATGATTTTATCTGGTTAAATAAAGGTTAAATTAAAAAAAAAAAAAAAAAAAAAAAAAAAGCTTGTTTCTGAAATAGAACTGTGTCCTAACATACCCATCATTATGGATGAAAGGCATTCACAGTCATTATTGTTATTATTATTAGTAGTAGCAGTAGTAGTAGTAGGAGTAGGATTAGTAGTAGTAGTATTAGTAGTAGTAGTAGTAGTTGAAGTAGTAGTAGTAGTATTGGGTATAGTATTGTAGTACTATTGGGTGTAACATAATGGTTCTGTTATATTGATCATTTCTTTCCTGTTATTTTTTAATTAAACTGAATGGAGTGTCTGTAACACCCAATAATTTCTCCCTGGGATGAATAAAATATTTTAATTTTATCTGGTTAAATAAAAGTTAAACAAATAAAACACAAATAAACAAAAACTTTCGATTTGAAATAGAACTGTGTCCTAACGTAACCACCATTGTGGATGAAATGCATTCACAGTGTGTGTTTTGTATTACTGTGGCTCATTTGTGTTTTTTTGTTTTTGTTTTTTTTTATTCAGCAAACAAAGGCAGATGTGTGTAGATTGGGATTTAAGATTCTGATTTAATTAGCTATGACTCTTGGGGCTGCCTCTAAGGTAGTTGCTCCTACATGCTGCAAAACTCATTATGGATGAATTAATGAAGTGGGACGTACACTTGGCATCATCCATGTGGCATGCATTTATGCATTATGTATTATTATTTTAGTGAATGAGCATATCAAGCATGTTTATGGAGTGTACAGTATGTCTGGGTCAGCAGCATGAACACATTTGGACTCATACATGTGTTGTGTATTCTCATTCTACCTTCAGTTGTATTATAAAAACATGCTGGATATGAACAGGATACATATGTTCTTTCATTGTCTTTAATTTGCATAATAGTGTTACTGAAACACATGAAATAATGTTCACTTCAGATTCCATTTACAGAGCTAAGGAACGTGTTTTACTCTCCATTTCCATTCCCTTTGATTAGATGTGGTTACATCATGAGAGGCTGAAAGACCTGAGATCTGCAGGAGTCTCAAAGATCACAAGGGTTACTCTCTAATTAAATTTCATCATATTAGAAAACAGGCTTCAATAATAATTCTTTGAGGTGATAGAGGGCGGAGCGTTTTCATTCAAAGCCATAATAACACATCACTTTAAATTAAAGCAGAGATTTGTGTCTTTTCAAAGGGGTTTAGCTGTAGCGATAGAGAAAATAGCTCTGTAACTCACCCAATTTACTATCTTAACCCAAAAAGACCCAGTGCCACTTTTGTGTCAGTTCCCAAATATTTTTTTTCTCTATATTTACCCTTTCTCATGTGATTTACCACCATTTATTGTAATATTATCCTCTTCATTTTGTGTTTTTCCAGTAAAAATCAGGTATTTTCCTATATTTAATTCACTGATCGTGTATATGTTTGTAAAAGCTCTGATTAAAGTTGAGGGTTATTATTTTAGAAATAGAGAAAACTGGAGAAAGAGGGACTTTTTCAGCAAAGAATAACTAAATATAAACCAAGTGTTTCCATCCACTCCATGGGTTTTACTGGTGAATCAATGTTGTAGAAGATGACTGTGTTTCTATGGTAACTATGGTGTTTCTGATTGTCCCAGTGGGTCATATCTGATGACCATGAAAAGATGACAAACTGTATTTTACATGTATTAATAGGATTAGCGGATCAACAGGTATTAAACATTTTAGATCAGTAAATGGTTTTGGTTGACAGTGGATGTTTGGGTCTTTATGGGTAAAAAAAATGAGAATGTCTTAAGAAAAATAATTTTAACAATATTATGCCTCCGCCGCTCCTTTACACATAACTTACAGACCACAGTAGATCTACAAATGTGCAAAAACATTTCGTAACAGGCAGAATATTATTAAAATTGCACTTATTTCTCTTCAGACATTTCAGTTTGTTCACATTTGCTCAGGTAAAAGAATAGTTTGTAAATGTAAAAAAAAAAAAAAATCATGTAATTTAACATTTTTGGACTCAAACAGAGAGAACAATTTATAGTTGTCATTATTTATAGGTTTTTATGATAGTATTTTACTAATCTGACCCACTTCAGATCAAATTGGTCAAATTGAAAAGATGATAAACTGTATTTTACACCAATTATTTACATGTATTGATAGGATTAATGGATCAGCAGGTATTAAACAGTTTAGATCAGTAGATGGTTTTGGTCGACAGTGGATGTTTGGGTCTTTCAGCTAATTTTTTTACTGTTTTGGTTCACTTTTATACACTGCAAAAATGCCAGTGATAATTTAACACCAACACTATTGAAATTAACATTTGCAAAGTATCTGTATGTGTCCACACTGCAATGTCAAGGTAACACTTTTGAAAATGTTAAAAGACTAACACCCAGTTTTAGTTGGTTCAACACGCTTCATCATTAACCCTTTCATGCATGAATTATGAGAACCTTAATTAAGATTTTTCCTGAGTGTTTTTCTTCCTCTTTAGGCATGAAAAAAACAATGTGATTCAAAGTTTTCTTATATAAAAATGAATAAATAAAATAAATAAAAAGTTTTTAAAAAAGGTTTAAAAAAATATTATTATTATTAATAATAATAATAATAATAATAATAATAATAATAATAATAATAATAATAATAATAATAATAATAATAATCAGCTGGACACCGTCCGTTTAATTTTTGAAGCAAAGACACATGTATGTACTGATGAATTGTGTGAAAACTGGGGGGGTGGGGATTCTGGGGGTTTATGCTCAGGGGAGATCTACACAATGTTACCAATTCATGTCAGAAAAGATATGGAATGTGTTAAAACTTTAATGAAGATATATGTAAAAAACAACAACAAAAAAGCCAAAACAACAAAATCCATGAATATACAAGAGAACAGCTGTAGAATAGCTGTCCACTGTAATGACCACTATGCATGAAAGGGTTAAAAAGTTACATCACACAACACTGTCAAATGTTGTATCCACACTGTACTAGTGTTGATGTTGAGATACAGTGTCAAAAGTAACACTTTTCTCCCATACTGTAAGTCTTCACAGTTGTGCATTTTCTTGTCTTTCTGTCCTTGAAAATGTCATGTTAATATAACCTTTAACCTTGTTCTTAGATCCTTAGAAATACTCAACCCTTCCCTTCCGTCACGGTTCCTTACTCTAAGTTTCCCAGAGTAATCAGGCTCCACAGATGTGTTTAATCTATTCCACCAGCGTGGTTGAAGGTGTAATCAGCCAGAACACCTGTTCTTGAAGCGGCCACTTTGAAACATCATGAGTCAGTGTGGCCTTGCTCATTGTGGTGTGGGTGTGGAACTGTTACATGAGGGCGTGGTTTAATCTACCCCCATCAGGGTTAAATTCAACATCAGTGTTAAAAAGAACTCTGATTTGACTACAGCCTGATCACAATCAAGGTGTACAAGTATATTTGCATCAGTTATTAATCAGTATTGCAAAAAGATACCCCCAAAACCATTCCCAAAATGTTTCTTTGGCCATCTTATTACTAGATCTTGCAATCCTCCAAATTTGAAGAAAATCGGATAAAAACTGATAAAATGACGACCCAATGAGCGTGAAAACGTGCACAATTTTATTGTTATGAGAGAAAAATTATTGTACATAATGTTTTGCAACACAATACATAATTACTACTCAACTTTTATTGTGTCTTTTTTATTACAAAATACACACATCACATTGCTTTTCTTTTATCGATCATTTTTGTTGAACAGCTGTTTGATTATCAGTTCTTATTTTCAGTATTAAGACAATCAACCATTTTGTTGTGAAAACCCTTCTTTTCCAGCCCTTTAATTGTAATAATAGAATGGGAACCTGTTATTTCAGTATTATTATGACTAAATATGCACAACTAGAAAGATTTCGGTATGCTCCCTGGCTGCAGAAAATTTGGGAACAATGTGTCAAACCGATGTTTACGTCAAACCGCATGTTTTCAATGGCGCGTTGTTCACCAAAATTCATGTAGTGTCCGTACACCAATATACTTCCATCAATAATATGGCGTATATGCCTTATAGATATATTGTTCTAACTTGTTCACAAATGTTTATTTCCTCCTGTACCAGGAAGACTTAGTTACAGATCTAACAGAGGTGCGACCATGTGGTCAGACAGATTTCCATTCCAGTCTGGTAGAGTCCGTACACCATATCAAAATATGTGGGTCTAATTTTATTGTTTCTGTCAATATATGGAATTTTTTAGCACGCATCTATGCAATAAACAATGCATGATTCTCCTGAGTGCTGAAACATTTGTATATCTTTGTAGGCATTAAATATGTAGGCTGTTAGGCTGGAGTGTCCGTACACCCAATAATTTCTGATTGGACAGGGGTTGCGTACAAGCCTGCGAAATTTTTAGTAGACACCATAATACAAAAATATTTTGGACTTTAAAAGAGAAATATCAGACAATTAAAATGGCCTGTCTGATTTTTTTGATAGCGCATTATTATTTTTTATCTATATGTGCACCCTTTCTGGTACCCCAGGCCAGTATATACTTTTATTTGTCAAAGGTGACACAGACAGTGTGGTGGTAATGGGGGCAGCTGTGGCTCAGGAGGTAGAGTGGGTTGTCCAATAACTGAAGGGTTGGGGGTCCGAATCCTGCTCTGTCCTAGTCATGTCTTCACCCACTTCACCCACCTTGTCTCCAGTGCTTCTGCTTACACTGGTGTATGAATGCGTATGCATATGCGGTGCCTTTTGGTGCGGTATGGCAGCCACACTTCCGTCAGCGTGCCCCAGAGCAGCTGTGGATACAGACGTAGTTTAACACCATCAGAGTGAGAAGGAATAATGGGTCCATTGTACACACTTTGAGTATATGTTAATAGAAAAGCACTATAGAAATCTAATCCTTTATTAATAATATTAATACAACACCAACTATTTAACACTGTCCCTGAAATTCTAACACCCTTATATTTGCTGTGTAGTCATAGTGTTTCTTTATCCACCAGGAGGCAAAAAAAAAAAAAAAAAAACACTTCTAAACAACCTACTTTAAACTTCCTCTTCAGTGTCAAGTCCTAGAAGTACTTCAGCATTTAGCTGAAGTGTTTAGATTCACTGATTTTAAGTGTTTTATTGTCATGTGTACAGTACAGAAGCGAAAGTTTCCCTGTACAATGAAAACCTTACTTTACTGTCCACACTGAATGCAAAAAGAATTTAACTCATAAAGACCCAGTGTTACTTTTGTGGCAAATACAAAAAGGAATTTTTCTCTGTATTCAACCTTTTTTTAAATGTTTTATCACCATTTATTTTAATATTATCTTCTGAATTTTGCATTTTTAAAGTGAAAATCATGTGTTTTCCTATATTTAATTCACTGATCACATAGATGTTCATAAAAGCTCAGAGAAAACTGAAGAAAAAGTGACTTTTTTCAGTAAAATCTATCATTAACTGATCACAAACCCAGTGTGTCCGTCCACTGTCATTGATCCAACTCCATGGGTTTTACTGGTGAACCAGTGTTGTAGAAGATGACGGTGTTTCCACGGCAACTGTGGAGCCTCTGAATGTCCAAATGGGTCATATATGATGACCATGAAAAGATGACAAACTGTATTTTACATCAATTATTTACATGTATTGATAAGATTAATGGATCAATAGTTATTAAACATTTAACATCAGCAGATAGTTTTGGTCACCGGTGGCTGTTTGGGTCTGTATGGGTGAAGGTGTATAAAAATAGAAACAGAATAATTTAACTGGGAAATTAAAGCAAACAAAACAAAGCTGCATTTAAGAATGACATGCAAAGGAGAATGAGCATAAAAATTACTGAGAGAAAAGCATATATTTACATAAATATGCAAAAATGTGCAATATCTGAGTAATTGTGCAAACTGCTCAAGCTGCTCAGGAGGCTGATGTTTCCTTTTGGAGCTTTCTGAGGACCAGGAATCAAAGAAGACAGAGAGTTCATCTTAATTTTACTTTTACTGCTGTTTTCCAACATCATCAACACCAACACCAACACCAAGCTGTTAAGTCGGTTTACAGCTGGCTCTGCTGCCCCCAAGTGAACGAAGGCTAGTAACAAGAATACTACTGCTTTAACCCTCAAAGACCCAAACATCCACAACGACCAAAACCATCTACTGATCTAAACTATTTAATACCTGTTGATCCACTAATTCTATCAATACATGTAAATAATTGGTGTAAAATGCAGTTTGTCATCTTTTCATGGTCATCAGATATGACCCATTTGGACGTTCAGAGGCTCCGTAGTGAACATGGAAACACCATCGTCTGGAGTTTGAGAAATAACAGTAGATGGAGACACTTGTGTTATGTTCAGTTAATGATATATCTGACTGAAAAAGTCACTTTTTCTTCATTTTTTCTGTTTTTTATATAATAATCCTCAATTTTAATCTGAGCTTTAATGAGCATCTACACGATCACTAAAGTAAATATAAGAAAATACATGATTTTCACTGAAAAATGCCAAATACAGAGGATAATATTATATTAAATGGTGATAAATTGCTCAAGAACAGTTAAATAGAGGGAACAGTTTATCTGGGAACTATTACAAAAGTAGCACTGGGTCTTTATGGGATAAATAAGAACATACATATAAACCACCACCATTATTTTAAAATTATTAAAAGTATAATGACAGTGTTCCTTAAAAGCATCTCAAAGCAGAATCTGATTCCAGTCTATTAAAAAAAATGAACATCTATGTGATCAGTACATTAAATATTGGGGAAAAACCTGATTTTCACTGGAAAAATGCAAAATATGGAGGATAATGTTACAATGAATGCTAATAAATCTCTTAAGTGAAGGTTAAATAGAGATAAAAACTCATTTGGGAACTGACACAAAAGTAGCACTGGGTCTTTAGGGGTTGAAAAATAAATAAAATGAAGCCAAACTCAGATATATATTTTTTTTGTCATGGTTGGCTCCTGCAGTTGGTCTATAACAGGATTCTAAGGAAGTTCATCAAAAAACAGTTTTATGTTAAATTGAATGAAGCCACAAGAGCCGATAAAAACATAAACATCAACATGTAATAATAATGAATGACAAAGACTGGGACTGCAAAAACCACAGCTGGATAAAAAGTGGAATAAATGGACTAGATTTACACAAAATCAATAGACTGACTATTGTTACCAGGGCAAACTGTTTTGTTTTGCTCTCATTTGTGCTCTGGTTTGTCTGTACAGTGAATGTTAAACATGTTTGAAATAAAAAATATTTATAAATCTAATAATGAATCACAGAGTTCCAGTGGCTTATCTAGAAAATTTTAAGATGGTAAGATGTTGTTATGCAGAATAGAATAGAATAGAATAGAATAGAATCGGATAGACTAGAATTGAACGGAATAGAATCAAATCAAATCGAATTAAATTGAATCGAATCGAATCAAACAGAATAGAATAGAATAGAATAGAATGAATCAAATCGAATCGAAAGAGAAGAGAAGAGAATGAAACAAATAGAATCGAATAGAATCGAATAGAATGAATCGAGTCAAATCGAATCGGATAGAATAGAATAGAATAGAATAGAATAGAATAGAATAGAATAGAATAGAATAGAATAGAATAGAATACGATATGACACAATAAAATATCTTTTTTGTCATTGTAACAAGTACAACATTTAAAAGTGCCGTCCAATCTGCACATCATATATATAATTAATATAAAATATATAAATTAATATGAAAGACCTTTTTTGGCTAAAATTAATTGTTTTTTTTATCATCTAATAGTTTGTTATACTATGTTGCAAATAAACGTACATTTTAGACAGCATTTAGGCTATACAATGTAAATTTTTATGAGTAAGTTTTCTTTTTTTTTTTTCTTTTTTTTTTATCAATTACTAGAAATTTCAGGCGACCCTATTTCAATTCCAGGCGACCCCACATGGGGTCCTGACCCCAAGGTTGAAAAACACTGATTAAAGACATATGCCACGAAAAAAAACAAAAAAAGCAACAGACTGGGGGTTGTCAAACACCCTTGAATTCCCAAATGCCAAACAAATGATGTGGTGATATGTAATGTGTAAAATGTTTATGAGACAGGAGTAGTAAGCCATAACATGTCATATGTATGTCATGTGGTGAATGTTTAAAATCATTTAGGAAAAGTTAAATATAGAGGAAAAATAATAATTTTGGAGCTGCTCCAACAGTATACTGGGTCTTTATGGGTTAAAGCAGTGGTTTCCAACCTTTTTTGGTTCGTGACCCCACTTTAACGTCATGAATTTCTGGTGACCCCAGACATTCAAAAGAGAGACCTTTTTTTTTTTTTTTTTGCTTAAATTAATTCGTTTTTGATCGTGGAATACTTTGCTATATATGTTGCAAATAAATGTTAATCTTAGACAACATTTAGACTATATAATGTAAATTTGTATAAGTAAGTTTCAATTTTTATTTATAATTTTTTTTAAAAATCAATTATTAGAAATTTCAGGCGACCCCCAACATTTAAAATGGAGACTTTTTTTTGGCTAAAATTAATTTGTTTTTGATCTTGTAACTGTTTGTAATATTACGTTGCAAATGAATGTTAATTTTAGACAACATTTAGATATAAAATGTAAATTTTTATGAGTAAGTTTTTATTTTTTTACATTTTTTTTTTTAATTACTAGAAATTTCAGGCGAACCCACATGGGGTCCTGACCCCAAGGTTGAAAAACACTGGGCTACAGACATACGCCATGAAAAAAAAAAAAAAAGAAAGAAAAGCAACAGACTGGGGGTTGTCAAACACCCTTGAATTCCCAAATGCCAAACAAATGATGTGGTGATATGTATTGTGTAAAATGTTTATGAGACAGGAGTAGTAAGCCATAACATGTCATATGTATGTCATGTGGTGAATGTTTAAAATCATTTAGGAAAAGTTAAATATAGAGGAAAAATAATAATAATTTTGGAGCTGCTACAACAGTATACTGGGTCTTTATGGGTTAAAGCAGTGGTTTCCAAACTTTTTTGGTTCGTGACCCCACTTTAACGTCATGAATTTCTGGTGACCCCAGACATTCAAAACAGAGACCTTTTTTGGGGGCTAAAATTAATTTGTTTTTGATCATGGAATAGTTTGTTATACTATATTGCAAATAATGTTAATTTTAGACATTTAGAGTATATAATGTAAATTTTTATGAGTAAGTTTTTATTTCTTTACATTTTTTTTTTATCAATTACTAGAAATTTCAGGCGAACCCACATGGGGTCCTGACCCCAAGGTTGAAAAACACTGGGCTACAGACATACGCCATGAAAAAAAAAAAAAAAAAAAAAAAAAAAAAAAAAAGCAACAGACTGGGGGTTGTCAAACACCCTTGAATTCCCAAATGCCAAACAAATGATGTGGTGATATGTATTGTGTAAAATGTTTATGAGACAGGAGTAGTAAGCCATAACATGTCATATGTATGGAATGTGGTGTGTGTGTGTGTGTGTGTGTGTGTGTGTGTGTGGGCCTGGTGCACATGCTGTGGCTCCACTGACGGTGATAAACCTCACCTCCACATCATAAATATTCCTGACTTGTTTATTGCATCTTATTGCACAGCGTGGTTGACAATGCATCATTAATTTAAGAACCTTTCTAATGAAAGTGAAATGAAAGACTCTCAAGCAAGCAATTTCTCTGCACTTACCACACAAGGAGAGACTAGTGACTGTGTTTAAGTTCTGTTCCGGAGCGCTTGTGAAACTAGTGAGCTCTGGCGTCGCGCTTTACTAGCCTCTCATCTTTCACCCGTGACAGAAATTACATGATTCAATGGTCGTGCGGAAGAGCTGATGGACAGCCGGCGCTAAAATGTTAATAAACACACTGTTTTATATAGAGGCCTTTCATTTTTCACCAACAAATACAGCTTTAACCTTGCCGTATGTCGCCCCCCCTTCCCTTCAGCTATGGAGGTTATGGTTATACTGACATCTGCAATTCAATTCCCACCCCCCCAAGTAGAAAAAAGACAAATGTGGAAATGGTTTTAAATGAGATTCACACGCAGCAAGTTCTTGTCCTTGTCACTTCTGATCTCATCGATACAAGCAAAGTATGAAAGCAAATAAAGGGATGGTTAATGATTTTCAATGGTGCGCTTGACCTTCCAACTACACTTGTGCTTGTCCTCAAGGAAACGCTTCGGTGCAGCCCGAGGCTAAGACTACATAGGAGCCCAGACAAATGCTCTCATAAAGACTTTGTTTTCAGCATCAGTCAGCGCCGGGACAAAAACTGTATGCATTTGAGATGAAGGCACGGCTATATGTGCACATACGAATGCACAGAAAAGCTGATCGATCAATGTCAATCGCATCAGCGTGAAGGATAGTGATTTGTCTGCAGAAACACAAACATGTCTTATGCGACATAATGCAAATGATTTTCTTTTTCCTCACTGGAAAAAAACTAAATCTTACCAAGCGTTCACTACAGAACCTGATTTTTCTTTCTATTTATCATCTTTTATTATCATATTATCCCCTATATTATGTATTTTCCATTGTAAGTCATGTATTTTCCTATATTTAATTTGCTATACTTAATTTAGAAGCTCATGAAAACTCAAAGATTATTGCACGAAAACAGAGAAAACTGAAGAAAAAACAAAAATCAGGTATTTTCCAATATTTAATGTAGTGATCATGTAGAGGCACTGCAAAAATTTAAATCTTACCAAGTGTATTTTTCTCATTTCGAGTCAAAATATGTCATCACACTTTAAATAAGACATAATCACCTGAAGAGTAACTTTTCAGTGAGATATAAGAACTTATTTTTACACAACAGATCTTGAAAATCTTATTTTAAAAAATCTTACGAAGGTAATTTTCTCTTGTTCCAGTGGCAGATTTTTTTTTTTTTAGCTTGAATTAAGCACAAAAAAAAAAAAAAAAAATCTTGAATTAAGCAAAAAAAAATCTGCCAATGGAAGAAGTGAAAATTATATTGTTAAGATTTTTTGAAATAAAAGTTTCAAGATCTATAGTTACCAAATATGGTAACTTTGTTTTTGTTTGGAATTAACATTTATAACCAAATACAACAAGGAAAAACAATATATATAAAAAAGGAAAAAAACATACTCAAAAAGGAGCAGGATGAAGTAGATGTTCTAAAATACATGTTCTTAGCACCTTACATGTGTTTTTCTTGTTTTTTTTATATATAGTTACTGTACTTCTTGGATATTTTGCCACTTATGATTAAGGAACCAAATATGGTAACTTCATTGACCTTGATTTTCTACATGAAAATAAAACATTTTGAAAAATTTCACAAAAGTACTAAAGTCTTGTTATGTCCTCCAATAACACACTAAGGTGGAAATTTTGAATTTCAGAATATTTCTATAAGTGAACTGTAAAAGGTTAAACATTTTAGATCAGTAGATGTTTTGGTCACCAGTGGATGTTTGGGTCTTTAAGGGTTTTGGAACTGACTTCTATTGTGTTTTAAGTTTATTTTTAGTGTGGATATGGCTGTGATGTCTATTTTGTGTAACTTCTGCTGCTGCTGTTTTGGCCACAACACTTAAATTATTTTTTATTTTATTTTATTTTTTATTTTTAATCTCAATGATCTTTTTTCCTGGTTAACCCAAAAAGACCCACTGTGACTTTTGTGTCAGTTCCCAAATGAATTTTCTCTCTATTTAGCCTTTCCTTTGTGATTTATCACTATTCGTTATTATGTTATCCTCTGAATTTTGCATTTCTCTCCAGTAAAAATCATCCGATTTCCTTTGTTGAATTGACTGATCATGTAGATGTTCATAAAAGCTCAGAGTAAAGTCAAAGGTTATTGTATGAAAACAGAAAAAACTGAAGAAAAGGTGACTATTTCAGTAAATATATCATTAATTGAACATGAACCCAGTGTCTCCATCATTGATCAAACTCCATGTTTGTTTTTTTTTTTTTTTAATAATCTTTTTATTAGGACACATTTTCAGTATACATATTCCCTCAGCACAGGTGATGGGATATATCCAATTTTTGAGTTTTATTAAAAAACAAACAAACAAACAAACAAAAAAAAAGGAGGTAGTAGTCATTGCATTTGTCTGTTTGTATTCGCATGAATTTAAAGTGGCTGGATTACTGTATTTGTATTGATGATCTATTGTATATTTAAAAACATTTACATTTGGTTTTGATTGTATGAGATGTCGTACATTACTTGTCACGTGACACTGTAATTAAGTGCTCTATATAAACAGCTGTGTGATATTATCTGCCATTAGGCTGATGAAGGGCGTCAGCCTCAAATGTCATCCGTGGTAAATTAATTCTAAATTTTTCATGAAAAGATGACAAACTGCATTTTACACCAATTATTTACATGTATTGATAGAATTAGTGGATAAATAGTTTAGATCAGTGGGTGTTTTTGGTCAACGATGGATGTTTGGGTCTTTGTGCACTGTAAAAAAAGAAAAAAAACAGTATTATTCCAGCAAAAAAACACTGTTAAATAATGGAAAATAACCATCTCATAAAAATAGAATAATTTTCCATAATTAAAATACAGTTTTTTGCCCTAACTTTACACAAAATTTTGCATATTTTTGGACTTTTTAATGTTTAATAAAGAATATTTTCATGTATTAAAACAACCAAATTACCTATATATATATATATATATATATATATATATATATATATATATATATATATATATATATATATATATATATATATATATATATATATGTATAAATAATTTTCAATGAGACTCAGTTGTACAATCCACTGATAAAAACTGTATTTGGACAGTTTATCAGTGCTTATACATGTTATACATTCACAAAAATACATTTATTCAACATTTTTGTTGTAAAACCTCCTGTAATTCCACGACATATTTGTCAATTAACAAACAAGTCTTGTTAAACTTACAGAACAAATACTTCTTTTATGATTAATTGTCAGTAATTTTTATCTCATTTTATTTTATTTTTTACAGCATTAAACTTTAAATTAACAGTTTAATCTCATAAATAGAAAAGAAATATTTGTGAAATACATTTGCAAATGTATTTTAACTGTATTTATCTGTGAAAAAAGAAAAAAATTCTTTTAAAAAATGGAAATTTTATGGTTATTCACAGTTACATTTTTTTCATGTTATTTTACATTTGACATGTAAAATCACAGTCTGTTTTTGTCATTGATATTTTCCTGTATCTTAAAAAAACAGGAAAAATATGTAAAATAAAGAGTGAAAATTCTGTTAAATTACAGATTTATTTATTTTTTTACAGTGTGGGTTAAATAAAGCTTAAATTTAAAAAATAATAATAATATATAGCGTCTTGTTCAGATGATTGAGTGATGTACAGTCAGAGTTCCAATATTCTCACTGCCTCCACATCAAAAGACAAATTTGCTCTGAATATAGTTACTGGTCTAATCATAGTGTACTGACCTTTCACTGTGATGGATGCCCTCAAGTACAGTAATATGATTTTCACAGTATGATGGAGGTGCACTTAGGTTGTTTTTTATTTTCTTAAAAGGTAAAAGCAGTTGTGATGGACACACACACACACTGTAGCAGCAGACGTAATGTATTGATTCATCTCATAAAAGCCCTTTAAACACATCGGAACACTTTTATCCTCTCAATGCACCAGATCCATGCTGATATATCGCACAACCGGGAGGATCAGACCGGGTCGTTATTTTTGATCAAGTGAGTTTGTTTTTCAGACGGAAGGAAGCGATTATTTAAAAACTGAACATGTACACCGCAATTTAATTAGCGGTTCATTGACGGACAGTGTAAAAGTGGGAGGGGGTCGATAAGTTGGTGTCAGTGGAAAATTACTGATATGAATGGGCTGGACTCCACCTATTTGAAGGCACTGCCATCTAGTGGATATAGTATGTAAGTGCAGCAATGTTTAGGAGAAATCAGGTGTTGAAATCAGATACCTACAGGACATAAATACTGCCTGATTTTTTGCAATTCCTCTCTTGTAAATATGAATATAGTCTGTATTATTATTTTTTTTTATTAATATGATTATTTTTTTATTTTATGTTGTTTGTTTTTACACTATCTTTATATATGTACAGGGTGGGGAAGCAAAATTTATAATATTTTGAGGCAGGGATTGAAAGACAGTGTATGACCAATTAGTTTATTGAAAGTCATGAGAATTTATTTGCCACAAGAAAATTGACCAAAAAAAGTGACCAAAAGAAAGAGAGTGGACCCTTTTAATGTTTAATTCTACTTCTGTATTTATATAAATATTTATATATATATGGCAAATTTCTTATGTTTCTCTTTATATTTCATTTTTCACTCATTTATGGTTTTTCTACCATCTTTTCTCTTCACTTACTTGTTGTATGTTACTGCATTTAACTGTGAAATATCCCCACGGTGGGATAAATCAAGTCTTATCTTCTGTTATCTGCTCCTTAACTCCTTAAGTTATTGGGTGTTACAGTCGCTCCATTCAAGTATAATAAAAAAGTAGTGGGAAAGAAATGATCAATACAACAGAAAAGAATATATATATATATATATATATATATATATATATATATATATACAGGGTGGGGAAGCAAAATTTACAATATTTTGAGGCAGGGACTGAAAGACAGTGTATGACCAATTAGTTTATTGAAAGTCATGAGAATTTATTTGCCACAAGAAAATTGACATAATAGAAAATGTTTTTATTCTATGTGTCCTCCTTCTGTCTCAATAACTGCCTTCACACGCTTCCTGAAACTTGCGCAAGTGTTCCTCAAATATTCAGGTGACAACTTCTCCCATTCTTCTTTAATAGTATCCTCCAGACTTTCTCGTAATAGTTTTGCTCATAGTCATTCTCTTCTTTCCATTATAAACAGTCTTTATGGACACTCCAACTATTTTTGAAATCTCCTTTGGTGTGACGAGTGCATTCAGCAAATCACACACTCTTTGACGTTTGCTTTCCTGATTATTCATATGGGCAAAAGTTTCTGAAAAGGTATGGATAATAGTGTTAGGTATGATTATGACATCA
Source organism: Sphaeramia orbicularis (assembly GCF_902148855.1). Lineage (NCBI taxonomy): Eukaryota > Metazoa > Chordata > Actinopteri > Kurtiformes > Apogonidae > Sphaeramia > Sphaeramia orbicularis. Next base: position 15,045,411 of record NC_043976.1, on the reverse strand, counting down.
ATATATGTTTGGTTTCAAAACAACTAACGTAGTGCCTGCTGAGAAAAAACAACTAAATGTTCATTGTAAATTTTGCTTCCCCACCCTGTACACTTATTTCTTTCACTTTATTCTGTTACTGCCTAGACCAGGGGTGTCAAACTCCTTTTCTTTCAGGGGCCACATTCAGCCCAATTTGATCTCAAGTGGGCCAGACCAGTAAAATAATAGCGTAATAGCCTATAAATAACAACTCCAAATTTTTCAGTGCAAAAAATATCATTAAAATTTGAATTTTTTTTTTACATTTTACAAACTATCCAACACAAAAAATATGTGAATAATCTAAAAAACAGAAATGTCTGAAGAAAAATAGGCAAAATTTTAGCAATATTATGCATCAAATAATGATTTATACATATGGATTACAGATCAGATCTACCAAGGCACAAAACAGGCAGAATGATGTTAAAATTGCACTTATTTTTCTTTTGTTGTTCATATTTGTTCTGGTTATTGACATTTTATTGTTAAAAGATATCAGGATTTAAAGTTCTTTGTAATAAATCAAAGAGAAAAAAAATTGGTGTTGCCATTATTTATAGGAATAATGTCTTTTTTTTTCACATTAAAGAAAAAAATTTGGAATCATTATTTATAGGTTATTATGCTATTATTTTCGAGTTTGATGCCCTTGACTGTTAATATCTTCAGGGTAATTTTTGCACTTTGTAAATTCATCCCACGGGCCGGATTGGAAGTTTTGGCGGGCCGGTTTTGGCCCCCGGGCCGCATGTTTGACACCTGTGGCCTAGCCCGTTGAATTTCCCCCATTGCGGGATCAATAAAGTCTAATCCAGTGTTCAGCCTTGGGGTCAGGACCTTACATGGGGTTGCCTGGAATTCAAATGAGGTCGCCTGTTTGTTTCTGGTATTATTTGTTATAGGTATTATTTGTGCGAATGTGGTATATGACATTTTGTTCATGCTTTCTTATATTCTTCATTTCATAGGTCTGATGTATCTCATTGTGTTTTGTTTTGGTTTTTTTTTTGTAGTTTTGTTTGTTTTATTTTGTTTTTTTTCTCTCTCTTCTGCCCAGTTTACTCAGTTCTGGTTGTAGTTATTGTCACCATTATAATTGTCTCCATGGTTGTTGCTGTTTGTATTGTTGATACTTTCTTGTGAGGGTCTTCGCCACCTTCTTCTCTCTTGTTCTCTCCCCTTCTTCTACCCCCCCACCCTCACCCCCCCATGTCAGGTCCGGCATCGAAATGTGGTTCAACAAAACTCATAATAAACACAGTAGAATATCAAAGGGCGCTTCATACACTTTATGAAGTTACCCTTGGCAAAGCAAATTTGTTCAGCACCGAGGGGAACCAGACTACCATTCTGCTGTTAGAACGCTGGACAAGACAAGTAGGGGAAAAAAAAAAAAAAAAAAAAAAAAACAGTAGTGTGAGATACTCCCTGGTAAAATGTCCAAATAAAAGAGGATACACAAGCAAAGGTGTTAGAAAAATGGGCAATGATGACTGGGAGTACAGTTGGTGTCGGCTGCTGCCTTATCGGTACAGACAGTTGCCTGTCAGCCAGCTGAGCCCATTAAGAAAAAAAAAGATAAGAAAAAAAAAAAAAAAAAAAAAAAAAGGGGTCGCCTGAAATTTCTAGTAATTGATAAAAATGAAATTAAAAATTACTAATAAAACATATATGGTGAGTTGACAGAGACAATCACAATATACAATAGACATGACAAACTGTGAGTCTGAAACTGAAGCACTGTGGTTCTGTTTATCTTTCAAATGTTCATTGTGGTCGGTTTCAGATGCTGCAGCTCTTTCATAATTTATAGTTTGAGTTCTTGTTTGTTCAGTATTAATTGTCAGCCTTGTAAATCCAAGCTGGACTGACTGTACATATCCTGACCAAGGAAAATAAAATTCTCACTTTGTGCAGTAATCTACACCTGGATTTTCTGCCTCTGTCCATAATAATATACATTATATAGACTAAATGTCATCTAAAATGAATGTGTATTTGCAACATAGTATAGCAAACTATTACACGATCAAAAAGAAATTAATTTTAGCAAAAAAAAAAAAAGTCTCTGTTTTGAATGTGTGGGGTCGCCAGAAATTTGTGATGTTAAAATGGGGTCACGAACCAAAAAAGGTTGAGAACCACTGAAATAAAGGTACACATGAATGAATGAATGAATGAATAATTAAATAAATAAATGTAATGCTCAGATGTTGAAATAATTTATGTTAAAGAAATGTAAGGTTTAACAGTGGAATAAATTACAGGGAATAAATTAATTCATGTATTTGTTAAATGTCTGGGGTCGCCAGAAATTTTTTATGTTAAAATGGGATAAGGAGACAAAAAAGGTTGAAAACTACTGATCTAATCTAATCTAATCTAATCTAATCTAATCTAATCTAATCTAATCTAATCTAAATTAAGAGAGACTAACTATAATTTAAGAGGTCTCTATATTTTTTTTAATGTATGAAAGTGAGGATAAATGTGAAGTTTAGATGTATTTCGGTTGCGGGTATGAAATTATGGAATGGATTTGATGATGAATTTAAGTTGTTCTCTTCTCTGACAAAGTTTTTAAAAAATGCCTTAACCCTGTAAAGCCTGAACCATGAAATCATTGACAGAAAATTCCAGTTCTTTGAAACTGGAGCCCTTATTGGTCCTTCTGAACAACCCCAAAATATTTTTCAAATATAAATTTCCACGTGTGAGTTTCAGTTTTGTATCATATTTGATACATCAGGTCTCAATGCTCAAATATTATTTTGGAACAAACAAAAACATAATATAACAGAAACATGTCTAACAAATTGGTAATTCATTTTCAGTACTGGCAAAGTTCGGCCTCCTTCCACATTAATGACAGTCTTGTCACTGGAAAAGCCTCTGATCAAATAGAGGGTTTCAAAACTCATGTATCAAATATGATACGTTTGGCATTATAGGGTTAAGAGAGAGTAACTATAATTTAAGAGGTCTTTATATTTTTGAATGGACTAAAGTGAGGACAAATGTGAAGTCCACATGTATTTCAGTTGCGGGTGTGAAATTATGGAATGGACTTGATGATGAATTTAAGTTGTTTTCTTCTCTGACAAAGTTTAAAAATGCCTTAAGTATAAGATCATTCAGGAATATTAAACTGAGATGGTAGAAGTGTTTTTGTTGTTGATTCTTTTGTTGTAATGTGAATGCTCGATACTGAACACATTTAATTTAATGTAAGCAGTGGATCAGGTGACAAAGGATAAAAAAATAAGCCTTTGCTTTTAGTCTATTCCTTTTTTGGTTTTTATGTTTATTATGGTTATTGTACCATGTGCAACGATCAATGTACAAACCAAAAATAATTCATTCATTCATTCATTCATTCATCTATAATCTAATCTAATCTAATCTAAATGAATAAATAATGTGTTTACTTCCTTAAAAATTGTGTGCAACGATTAATGTACAAATGATTAATGTACAAACCAAAAATAAACCAGTCATTCATTCATTCATTCATTCATCTATAATCGAATCTAATCTAAATGAATAAATAACGTGTTTTCTTCCTTAAAAATTGTTGGCAACGATTAATGTACAAATGATTAATGTACAAACCAAAAAATAAACCATACATTCATTCATCTATAATGTAATCTAATCTAATCTAATCTAAATGAATAAATAATGTGTTTACTTCCTTAAAAAATTGTGTGCAACGATTAATGTACAAACAAAAAATGAACCACTCATTCATTCATTCATTCATTCATTCATCTATAATGTAATCTAATCTAAATTAATAAATAATGTGTTTACTTCCTTAAATATGTGCAACGATTAATGTACAAACCAAAAATAAATCATTCATTCATTCATCCATTCATTCATTCATTCATTACAATGTAATCTAAATGAATAAATAATGTGTTTACTTCCTTAAAAATTGTGTGCAACGATTAATGTACAAACGATTAATGTACAAACCAAAAATAAACCATTCATTCATTCATTCATTCATTCATTCATCTATAATCTAATATAATATAATCTAAATGAATAAATAACGTGTTTTCTTCCTTAAAAATTGTTGGCAACGATTAATGTACAAATGATTAATGTACAAACCAAAAATAAACCATTCATTCATTCATCTATAATGTAATCTAATCTAATCTAATCTAAATGAATAAATAATGTGTTTACTTCCTTAAAAAATTGTGTGCAACGATTAATGTACAAACAAAAAATGAACCACTCATTCATTCATTCATTCATTCATTCATTCATTCATCTATAATGTAATCTAATCTAATCTAAATGAATAAATAATGTGTTTACTTCCTTAAATATGTGCAACGATTAATGTACAAACCAAAAATAAATCATTCATTCATTCATCCATTCTTTCATTCATCTACAATGTAATCTAAATGAATAAATAATGTGTTTACTTCCTTAAAAATTGTGTGCAACGATTAATGTACAAATGATTAATGTACAAACCAAAAATAAACCATTCATTCATTCATTCGTTCATTCATTCATCTATAATCTAATCTAATCTAATCTAATCTAAATGAATAAATAACGTGTTTTCTTCCTTAAAAATTGTTGGCAACGATTAATGTACAAATGATTAATGTACAAACCAAAAATAAACCATTCATTCATTCATCTATAATGTAATCTAATCTAATCTAATCTAAATGAATAAATAATGTGTTTACTTCCTTAAAAATGATCTTTCTTTTGTCAAATTTGTCCAAGTTTTTTATTTTTAAATGTGCACATACATTCAGTGTCTGTGTTTAAATGTACTTTAAATCCAGTACATACCAGTAATCTTAGGCCACCTTCAGCTGTGCATGCTTATTCCTGTTTATTTCTCATTCCTTTTTCTTCACGTAGAGGAAATAAATACAGGAAATATATGCACCAGCTAAAAACAGACAAAAAAAACCCTGAAGTGAATGGGTTGTAATGGGTAAACTGACTAGTTAGTGACCTCTGACCCCATGATATGAAGGAGCACAAATAGTTAATAACATCTGACATATGTTGAATGAAACCTGGTATAAAACATTGGAAAATTAATGCAGACATGTTAAATGCAAAGGGAGGTCACACTGAATACGACCACTTTGGTTTATAGAAGCTGTTTTTTTTCCAGAAACTTTTCTTTATGTATTACCGTACATATTTCACATATATCAGATTGGATCTTAATACAGAGACAGAAATGCACATGTGTGTAGTTCTACTAATTTTAAGACTTTGTATGTTTATATGTTGATGAAATGATGTGTAAATGAGGTGCTTTTTCATATAAACATAGACCTCTGGAACGTTTGTAGCTCTTTTTACAGTAAAAATGAGTATTTACATTTATTTTCAATCCTACAAAAAACATTTCTCCTATATTTTAAATAAAAATGTCATCCTTTTGGAGATTTTTTTTTTTTTTGCAGAAAATGACAAACGTTCAACATAACTAACTAATGCAGTGTTTCCAGACCTTCAACAATACATAAAACAGGTTAGGTGCATTTTTTAACAACATAATACTGATGTTAACTCAGGAAACGTTAAGAAATTAATAATTAGTGGAACAACCTAGACTTTAATCACAGCTTTCATGTGTCTTGGCGTGCTCTCAGTCAGACTTTCACATTATTATCGTCTGCTTTATGACACCGGTCTGGTGCAAAAATGTAATCCGCTCGTCTTTTATTTATTTATTTATTTATTTATTTATTTATTTATTGGTGTTTGTGATCACCCGTCTTCCTTTTGATCAGATCATCTGGACGTGGTCTCTGTTTTCACATCAGTACATTTAGACTTTCTTAAGTTTTTCGTATTGTTTGTAGTAGAAGTATTTGTCCACTAGGTAGAGCTCATTCACCTTCATTTAGTCACTTTACTGATTCAGACTAAAGAACATGATCATTTTAATTCAACACAGATATGTACATTTTACAGCTCAAACCTCTTCTCTTAAAGTAAAAATGTTAATTCAAGCTTGTGTCGGTTTGTTTAATTTTTTATTGATCATTCTCCTCAGAAAATAAAAATTATTGATATGATTTAATAACATTAAACACTTCCCAACCTTGACTTAAGATCTACTCAGCCCCATTAATGGAGTTAATATCTAATATTTATCATTTTTGTTGTTTGCAGACAGTTGTAGCATGAACTTTGTTATGGTTTTTAACCCTTTAACCCCTGAGACATTATTCCAGGTAAATGTGCTGCTGTGAATTGTCGTCTGTTTCAGGTTCATAAAAGCTGCTGTGAGTATGTGTTTGTGTTCCTTTTCTTCAGTGGTTCTGTTTCACAGTGCGTTTTAGGGTCAAAACAGGAGGAATAACAGAAAATGACAAAGAGAGAAATTAAAGTTTGACAGGTTTTTACTAAATAAGACACTCAGAATGTACATGAATAAGAGATTTAGGATGTTGAACATGAGCTGTGAACTGAAACACACTGAACTTTTTTTTAATCAGTCCACCCGCTTTTTGGCACCTGGTGGAACTCCAAAAAACAGTTACAAGGTCAAAACTCAGTAAAAACACAGTAATAAATAAATAAATAAATAAATGAGTGAATGAATAAATGAAAATCACCACAACATCGGAAACAACAGTAAAAACAAAAAAACATAAGGAAAACAGTGTAAAAACAAACAAACAAACAAACAACAACAACAAAAAAACATCTATTCGGTCTCACTTACTGCTCTGTGCTTTGTCCCCCCCCATTCCACCGGTGGCAGGAGCTGCACTGAGCATGCTCAGATGTCTATTCTATCAACATGTTTTGAATTTTTTCTTATTGACCAAACAGTTGAATTTCTATGAATATTTCAAATAAATCATACATTTAGAATGAGCACCACACTGCAAAAATCTAAATCTTGCCAAGAGTATTTTTCGAATTTTTGGTCAAAATATCTGATCACACTTTTTTTTAAATTTAGATCGCACTTTTTAAATTTTGTTGTACCTGTACAATGACAATAAAGAAATTCTATTCTATTCTATTCTATTCTATTCTATTCTATTCTATTCTATTCTACACTTAAAATCAGGCATAATCACCCAAAGACTAACTTTTGAGTGAGATATAAGAACTTTTTTTTACACAATAGATCTGAAAAATCTTATTTCAAGAAATCTTACCAAGATAATTTTCACTTGAATTAAACCCAAAAAAAATCTTGAATTAAGAAAAAAAATAAAATAAAATCTGCCAATGGAACAAGTGAAAATTATCTTGGTAAGATTTTTTAATTCAAGATTTTCCAGCTCTGTTGTCTAAAAATAAGTTCTTATATCTCACTGAAAAGTTACTCTTTAGGTGATTATATCTTATTTTAAGTGTGATGAGATATTTGGACTAGAAATGAGAAAAATACACTTGATAATATTTGGATTTTTGCAGTGCACAGACAGATCAGGGGTTAAAGGGTTACAAGGAAAACACCACTTGTTTTACTCAGTTAGATAGGAGTCATATATCCACAGTCAAACCCCAGTTAACTATATAAAAAAAAAATACTGAAAACCCAAAACTGAAAGCCTGCTTCATCTTAGAAGCAACAAAATCTTATCAGAAAAACTAGACTGACAACAGCTGAAGTTAATATATTGTTCCTCTGTAAGAGCATCACAGCAGTGGAGTATTTCCTCCATTATTCTGCCAAAAAACACTGAGGTTTATAGTTTTCTTTTAATATCTTTGTCTATGCTATTTGCTACTGTCGTGGAACTTACAGTGATAAGCCATGGAAGCTGGATGTTCGTTTTATCTGTCACATTGGACTGTTGTTAACCCATAAAGACCCAAACATCCACCTTTAACCAAAAGCATCCACTGACATAAACTACTTCATACCTGTTGATCCATGAATCCTATCAATACATGTAAATAACTGGTGTAAAATGCAGTGTATCATCTTTTCATGGTCATCAGATATGACCCATCTGGATGTTCAGAGGCTCTGTAGTTACCGCGGAAACACCGTCATCTTCTACAACATTGTTTCACCAGTAAAACCCACGGAGTTGGATCAATGACAGTGGATGGACACACTGGGTTTATGTTCATTTTAATGATAAGTTTTACAGAAAAAGTCAGGTTTTTTTTTTTTGTTTTTGATATAATAATCCTCAATTTTAATCTGAGGTATAATGATCATCTATACCAGGGGTGTCAAACATGTGGCCTGGGGGCTAAATGCCCCCAGGCCAAAGGGTCCAGTTCGGCCCCTGGGATGTTTTTGCCAAGTGCAAAGATTCCACAGTCTTGAACTGAATTAAACAAAAAAAAAATTAGCTTGAATTAAGGAAAAAAATCTTGAATTAAGCCAAAAAAAAAAAAAAAAATCTTGAATTTAGCAAAAAAAAAAAAAAAATTAAGTAAAAAATCTTGAATTAAGCCAAAAAAAATCTCAAATTTAGCAAAAAATCTTGAATTAAGCCAAAAAAAAAAAAAACTTCAATTAAGTTAAAAAAAAAAAAGAATCTTGAATGAAGTCATAAAAATCTTCAATTAAGTAAAAAAAAAAACAAAACTTCAATTAAGCAAAAAAAAAAAAAATCTTCCATTAAGTAAAAAAAAAAAAATCTTGAATTAAGCCCCCCCCCCCAAAAAAAAAATCGTCAATTAAGTAAAAAAAAAAAAAATCTTGAATTAAGCCAAAAAAAAAAAAAAACTTCAATTAAGTTTTAAAAAAAAATATTGAATGAAGTCATAAAAATCTTCAATTAAGTAAAAAAAAAAAAAAACTTCAATTAAGCAAAAAAAAAAAAAAAATCTTCCATTAAGTAAAAAAAAAAAAATCTTGAATGAAGCCCCCCCCCAAAAAAAAATCGTCAATGAAGTAAAAAAAAAAATCTTGAATTAAGCCAAAAAAAAATCTACAATTAACAACGTAAATTTTACTCTTTGTTTTAGTGCAGAAAATAACATTAAATTATGAAAATATCTACCATTACAAACTATCCTGTAACACAAAAATATGAATAACTTGAACAAATATGAACAACCTGAAATGTCTAAAGAAAATTAATCATGATTTTAACACTTTTTCTGCCTGTTCCTCAGTGTTTAGTGTCTTTGTAGATCTGATCCATAATGTACATGGAGAAATAAGAAGTTGAGGAATAATATTGTTAAAATTGCACTAAATTTTCTTACGTTTTTTAATTTCAATTTCAGTTTTTTCAGGTTTTTTTTTTTTTTTGGATAGTTTATAAAAGTAAGTATTTTCATAATTTAATGTTTTTGGTTTTTTTACACTAAAACAAAGACAAATATTTGCAGTTGTCATTATTTATAGGTTATTCTGTTATTATTTTTCTGGTCCGGCCCACTGCAGATCAAATTTAGCTGAATATGGCCCCTGAACTAAAATGAGTTTGACAGCCCTGATCTATACGTTCAGTACATTAAATACAGGAAAATACCTGATTTTCACCAGAAAAATGCAAAATACAGAGGATAATATTTTAGTAAATAGTGATAAATCACTTGGGAAATGCTATAAAAGTAGCACTGGGTCTTTATGGGTTAAAAAACCATCAGAATCCATGTCTTTGCTTCTGTCCGCTTTACTCTGATCCATTTAAATCTGAAATGTTACTGAAAGCATCTGGTTAGTTTAATGCGTCGCTTATTGCTCTAATTGAATTCATTTACGTTTGTTTTCCTACAGTTTACTGACATAAACATACACTTCAGAGCAGGTTACTCGAAAACCCCCTTTTGAAAACTCCCCTCGTTATCAGTGTTAATGGCCTTTTATGAGAAACGAGTGAAATAAACTGTTGTAAATGATCAGAGGTTTAATGAATTAATTCTAATCAGCGACTCAACGCGGCGGAAAGTTATACGCGATGTTGGTCTCAATAAGATGGATCTGATTTGAAACGCGAATAAATAGCATTTGCATAATAACCTATATTTTAAAACCATCAGAGTTGCATTTATTCAGTTTGACATTTAAAATCTGCCTGAAAATGCAAATGAGGTGACTAAGTGGTTGAATGCCATAATTAGACATCTGAAAAGGAACAAACCAGAACGACTGTAAAGAAACATGAAGAGTTAATGAAGCGGTATTATATAGGAACACTCCGATTTTGGATTTTATTATTATTTCTGTGCGGCCAACCATATGTGAATTTCTTGTAATACATTATTCAGACAAGTTGAGATTGCCAGTGGTGTAAGAAAATCATCTGTGGCTTCTGAAATGGAGACTGACTTGAGCTGGTTTGCTGCATTCATGGTCTCCGTGGAGATAAAGGTAATGGATACTCAGTTATTGGCTGTTTGTGAGACTGTTGACAGAAGCAATTTGAGGGTTACACAGCAATTAGGAGTTTACACACAGGACTGGAGGACGACGTACAGAGACCCCCGTGAGGAATGGAGAACGAAACCTGACAGCAAACAGTGATGGGAGTGCCGTGTTACAAAAGTAATGCATTACAGTAACAGATTACTTTTTGCTGTAACGCAGTAGTGTAAAGCACAGGGTTCCTACAGGTTTCTACAAATTAAATTTAAGACTTTTTAAGACCTTTTTAAAGCGTTCGTCTCTAATTTTTTATCAAATCTGTAAAACCCGAGTGATACACTGTAAAAAAAAAAAAAAAAAAAAAAAATTACAAACTTACATGAACATTTTTATGTTTAAAAACTATTCTTTCACATTTTTTTAACAATTTTTTAAAAATCACTCCACCTTCTTTTTAGCACCAGGTTGAACTAAAGCAGTTACATGTTCCAAACTCAGTAAAAACACAGTAAAAAAATAAATAAATAAATTTAAAACATAAATAATAAATAAATAAATAAATGAAAATCACCACAACATTGGAAACAACACAACACACACGAAGAAAACAGTGTAAAAAAAAAAAAAAAAAAAAAACTCTGTTAGGACACAGTTTATTGGAAACAGTGTTGAGAGTATTGCATTACAAAAGTAATGCATTAGAGTAACAGATTACTTTTTGCTGTAACGCAGTAGTGTAAAGCACAGGGTTCCTACAGGTTTCTACAAATTAAATTTAAGACTTTTTAAGACCTTTTTAAAGCGTTCGTCTCTAATTTTTTATCAAATCTGTAAAACCCGAGTGATACACTGTAAAAAAAAAAAAAAAAAAAAATTACAAACTTACATGAACATTTTTATGTTTAAAAACTATTCTTTCACATTTTTTTAACAATTTTTTAAAAATCACTCCACCTTCTTTTTAGCACCAGGTTGAACTAAAGCAGTTACATGTTCCAAACTCAGTAAAAACACAGTAAAAAAATAAATAAATAAATTTAAAACATAAATAATAAATAAATGAATAAATAAATAAATGAAAATCACCACAACATTGGAAACAACACAACACACACGAAGAAAACAGTGTAAAAAAAAAAAAAAAAAAAAAACTCTATTAGGACACAGTTTATTGGAAACAGTGTTGAGAGTATTGCATTACAAAAGTAATGCATTAGAGTAACAGATTACTTTTTGCTGTAACGCAGTAGTGTAAAGCACAGGGTTCCTACAGGTTTCTACAAATTAAATTTAAGACTTTTTAAGACCTTTTTAAAGCGTTCGTCTCTAATTTTTTATCAAATCTGTAAAACCCGAGTGATACACTGTAAAAAAAAAAATAAAATAAAATTACAAACTTACATGAACATTTTTATATTTAAAAACTATTCTTTCACGTTTTTTAACAGTTTTTTAAAAAATCAGTCCACCTTCTTTTTGGCACCAGGTTGAACTCCATAAAGCAGTTACATGTTCCAAACTCAGTAAAAACACAGTAAAAAAATAAATAAATAAATTTAAAACATAAATAATAAATAAATGAATAAATAAATAAATGAAAATCACCACAACATTGGAAACAACACAACACACACGAAGAAAACAGTGTTAAAAAAAAACAAAAAAAAACAACTATTAGGACACTGTTTATTGGAAACAGTGTTGAGAGTATTGCAGTACAAAAGTAATGCATTAGAGTAACAGATTACTTTTTGCTGTAACGCAGTAGTGTAAAGCACAGGGTTCCTACAGGTTTCTACAAATTAAATTTAAGACTTTTTAAGACCTTTTTAAAGCGTTCGTCTCTAATTTTTTATCAAATCTGTAAAACCCGAGTGATACACTGTAAAAAAAAAAAAAAATAATTACAAACTTACATGAACATTTTTATATTTAAAAACTATTCTTTCACGTTTTTTAACAGTTTTTTTTAAAAAAATCAGTCCACCTTCTTTTTGGCACCAGGTTGAACTCCATAAAGCAGTTACATGTTCCAAACTCAGTAAAAATACAGTAAAAAAATAAATAAATAAATAAAATAAAATAAAATAAAATAAAATAAAATAAAATAAAATAAAATAAAATAAAATAAAATAAAATAAATAAATAAATAAATGAAAATCACCACAACATTAGAAACAACACAACACACACAAAGAAAATGGTGTAAAAAAAAACCCAAAAAAACAACTCTATTGGGACACAGTGTATTGGAAACAGTGTTGAGAGTATTGCATTGCAAAAGTAATGCATTACAGTAACAGATTATTTTGTGCTGTAACGCAGTAGTGTAAGGCACAGGGTTCCTACAGGTTTCTACAAATTAAATTTAAGACTTTTTTAAGACCTTTTTAAAGCGTTTGTCTCTAATTTTTCATCAAATCTGTAAAACCTGAGTGATATACTGTAAAAATCAATATCTTACCAATTATATTTTACTCATTTCTAGTCAAAATATCTCATCAGACTTAAAATAAGACGTAATCACCTAAAGAGTCACTTGTATGTGAGATATAAGAACTAGATTTAAATTAAGAAATCTTAACAAGATAATTTTCACTTGTTCCATTCCATTTTGCTTGAATTAAACAAAAAAAAATAAAATAAAAAAAATTACAAAATTACATGACCATTTTTATATTTACAAAGTATCCTTTCACATTTTTTTTTTTGTATTTTTTTGTATTTTTTTCTAAATCAGTCCACCTTCTTTTTGGCACCAGGTTGAACTCTAAAAAGCAGTTACATGATCAAAACTCAGCAAAAACACAGAAAAAATAAATAAATAAAGGAAAATCACCACAACATTGGAAACACCACAACACACACAAAGAAAATGGTGTAAGAAAAAAAAAAAAAAAAAAAATTCTATTGGGACACAGCGTACCATTCCATTTAACTTGAATTAAGAAAAAAAAAAAAAAAAAAAAAAAATTAAAAAAAAAACAAACAAACAAACAAACAAACAAACAAAAAATATATATAGGGTGGGGAAGCAAAATTTACAATATTTTGAGGCAGGGATTGAAAGACAGTGTATGACCAGTTAGTTTATTGAAAGTCATGAGAATTTATTTGCCACAAGAAAATTGACATAATAGAAAATGTTTTTATTCTATGTGTCCTCCTTCTTTCTCAATAACTGCCTTCACACGCTTCCTGAAACTTGCGCAAGTGTTCCTCAAATATTCGGGTGACAACGTCTCCCATTCTTCTTTAATAGTATCTTTAAGAAAGTCGACATCGCTGTGTGATGTTCTATTGGTAGCATGTTCTAAAACGCCCCAAATAGCAGAATCCACAGGGTTTAGATCTGGGCTAGAAGGCGGACATAAACATGATTCCCAAAAATTGCTAAAGTTGGATTTGTTGCTGTTGTCAACAAGTGTTTTGGTGTTCTTGTGTAAGATTTTAACTTCAAATCCTATTTTACTGCATTTCTAACGGTCTTGTTGTCTACCTCAAGTTCAAGTGCCATTTTTCTCATGGATTTGGTTGGATCCTTTAGGATTTTGGATTTGAGAGCTTTAATAAAAGCTTCGGCACGTTTTTTTGTTGCTTCCTCCACTTCCAGACTTTCTCGTAATAGTTTTGCTCATAGTCATTCTCTTCTTTCCATTATAAACAGTCTTTATGGACACTCCAACTATTTTTGAAATCTCCTTTGGTGTGACGAGTGCATTCAGCAAATCACACACTCTTTGACGTTTGCTTTCCTCACGTTTGATTACTCATATGGGCAAAAGTTTCTGAAAAGGTATGGATAATAGTGTTAGGTATGATTATGACATCAATATATGTTTGGTTTCAAAACAACTGACGTAGTGCCTGCTGAGAAAAAACAACTAACTGTTCATTGTAAATTTTGCTTCCCCACCCTGTATATATATATATATATATATATATATAGTTCAAAAATATTGAGCATTAAGACCCGATGTATCAAATATGATACAAAATTTAAACTCATACATTAAAACTGATTTAAAAAAAAAAAAGCAAAACAGAGAGAATAATATTGCAATGAATGATGATGAATCATTTCAGAAAGGTTAAATAGAGAGAAAAACTGCCACAGAAGTAGCACTGGGTCTGTATGGGTTTTGGAAACGTTGTAGATGTAAACATTTTCCTGGTGTAATTCGACTGTTTTCACTGTTATTCTTTTCCTGGTCTGCCCTACAGCCCTGAAGATAAAAGTTCCGTTCCATTCTAACCCGACTGTAAAGCCCCATCAGTGAACCGAATAGTGCGTAAAGTGGAGGCTGTTTCATGTTACTAATTCAGTATAATGCCACTTAAAGAGATGCCATTAAAACTACAGCCAGGTTATGTTAAAGTGCCATGGAGGGAAATGCTCTGATCCAAGTTCCCATAAAGTATCGGATTGAGTGTCATGATGAATATTCATAAATTGCTTTAATGAAGACCTCACATTGATTAAGCCTTTTCTAATGGGCTGTATCGCAGCGAATGCCAGAATATAATTGGATTACGGTGACTTTGGGAAGTACTTTGAGACAGTGCCCACATTGGAAATGAAGACGTGGAGCCCGCTAACAGCATAATTGACAAGGATGAAGATGGATGGATGCGGGCAACTCCCCCAAGCTCTGTCTGCCCAAAGCAAAAGGAGCCTACAGCTGTACCCTGTGTACACCCAGACCAGATTTAATTAGCTTCAAAGCAGGCTTTAAAAAAAAAACCTGTCTGGCTAAAGTCAAGTGGAGAAAGGAAATATGTGCATCCTGATTTAGTTCCACAGCACTGTTCACAGAGCTGACCCCAACTCTGAAGGTCCTGTTTTATCATTAAGAAATGAGATGTATTGATTTATTGATCCCACCGTGGGGAAATTACAGAGTTAATTAGAAGCCAAAAATATAGAAAACAACAGTACAGAAAAGGCAGGTAGAAACATTTAAGAAAGAAAGGTAAGATAAGGTAAGATAAGATAAGATAAGATAAGATAAGATAAGATAAGATAAGATACAATAACATATGATAAGATAAAATAAAGTAAGATAAGAGAAAATAAAATAACTGAAGCTAAAATAAGATAAAATACAATAAAATAAGATAAGGTACAATAAAATAAGATAAAATAGATAAGATGAGATAAGATGAGATGAGATAAGACAAAGTAAGTTAAGATAAAAAAAGATAAAATAGACAAGATGCCACAACATACGATAAAATAAAATAAGATAAGATTAACTAAGATAAGATCAGATAAGATACAATAACATACGATAAGATAAAATAAGATAAGACTATCTAAGATAAGATCAGATAAGATACAATAACATACGATAAGATAAAATAAGATAAGACTATCTAAGATAAGATCAGATAAGATACAATAACATACGATAAGATAAAATAAGAGAAAATAAAATAACTTAAGCTAAAATAAGATAAAATACAATAAAATAAGATAAGATACAATAAAATGAAATAAAATAGATAAGATGAGATAAGATAAAGTAAATTAAGATAAAAGAAGATAACATAGACAAGATACCATAACATATGGTAAGATAAGATACAATAATATAAGTTAAGATAAAATAAGTTAAGATTAAATAAGATAAGATCAGATAAGATACAATAACATATGATGAGATAAAGTAAGATCAGATAAATTAAATAAGTTAAGCTAAAATAAGATAAAATACGTAAAATAAGATAAGATACAACAAAATAAGATAAAATAGATAAGATAAAGTAAGATAAAATAAGATAAGATAAAATACAATAACATATGATAAGATAAAATAAAATAACTTAAGCTAAAATAAGATAAAATAGATAAAATAAAATAAGATAAAATACAACAAAATTAGATAAAATAGATAAGATACCATAACATATGATAAGATAAAATAAGATAAGACAAAATATGTTAAGATAAAATAAGACTGGATTAGATAAGATACAATAACATATGATAAGATAACATAAGATAAATTAAGTTGAGTTAAAATAAGATAAAATAAAACAGATAAGATAATATGCGATAAGATAAGACAAAGTAAGATAAAATAACATAACATACAATAAGATAAAATAAGAGAAATTGAGATAAAATAAGATACAACAGATAAAATATAAGATAAGATAAAGATAAGATACAATAACATATGTTAAGATAAAATAAGATAAAACAGGTAAGATAAGACAAGATACAATAAAACAAGATAAGATAAGATAAGATAAGATAAGATAAGATAAGATAAGATAAGATAAGATAAGATAAGATAAGATAAGATAAGATAAGATAAGATAAGATTTTATTGATCCCACCATGGGGAAATTGCACAGTTGACTGCATTAACATAGAAAAATAAAGTGCAGGGAAGATAGAAAAACATAAATCTACACATGTGAAACATATAAAGAGAAGAGAAAGAAAAATATACTTTGTATAAAAGTATTTATATAAATTTAGATTTAAATATAAATATTTACATTGTTATTATTATTTACAAACCTGATATATAAAGACATAATCTTCTATTTGTATTACTTGTACTGCACATATTTAAATATTATTTATATATTTACAGTATAATTGCATGTGATGTGATATGGGGGGGTTTACTGGGAACTGTTATGGGAACTGTAATGTAAAACAATATATGTAATCCATCCTGCGGAGCATTGCTAATGTCAGAAATCATCCTGTTTACGTTTCCTAAACATCTTTAACAACAGCCTCTGTGTGCATTTCTATCTCCATCTACTTACAGAGACTTTTACAGCGCTGTACTAAATTATGCAAATCCTTTCTTTCTTAATCAAGTCCTACATCCCGGTGAGACCACAGAGCCATTAGAGGTGCATTTGCCGGACTCGGACACTGCTTACTTATTTTATCACGGCAGTAGGCAGGAACACAGCCGGAACATGTGGTTGCAGAAATGCACACTAATGACTGAGGTGACGGGCACGCTGCACAAGCAAAGCTGACGTCTCCTGCGTCTGATTAGGCCGTTTGTTTAATAAGCCATTTGGCACATCCGCACCGATGAGCCTCAAAGCACTTGTATTCTGAGTCACATGGAGATTTGAACAGAGTCTTTGCTTTTTTTAGCCTGTCACAAACTCAAATATTATGTCATTAGCCTCATAGCATAATTGTCTAAGTCACAGGTGTCAAACATACGGCCTGGGGGCCAAATCTGGCCCACCAAAGGGTCCAGTTCGGCCCCTGGGATGTTTTTGCCAAGTGCAAAAATTCCACAGTCTTGAATTGAATTAAGCAAAAGAAATTTTAGCTTGAATTAAGGAAAAAAAATCTTGCATTAAGCAAAAAAACAAAAAAAAAACAAAAAAAAACTTCAATTAAGTAAAAAACAAAAAAAAAAATCTTGAATCAAGCAAAAAAAAAAAAATCTCAAATTTAGCAAAAAACCTTGAATTAAGCCAAAAAAAAAAAACAAAAATCTTTAATTTAGTAAAAAAAAAAAATCTTGAAATAAGCCAAAAAAATCTCAAATTTAGCAAAAAATCTTGAATTAAGCAAAAAAAAAAAATTCTTCAATTAAGTATAAGAAAATCTTGAACTAAGCCAAAAAAAATCTTCAATTAAGTAAAAAAAAAATCCTGAATTAAGCAAAAAAAAAAAAACATCTTCAATTAAGAAAAAAAAAAATCTTGAATTAAGCCAAAAAAAATCTTCAATTAAGTAAAAGAAAATCTTGAATTAAGCCAAAAAAAAAAAAAAAATCTAGAATTAACTACTTTTTCTTCTTTGTTTTAGTGCAAAAATTAACGTTAAATTATGAAAATATTTACATTTACAAACTATCCTGTAACACTAAAATGTGAATAACCTGAAATGTCTAAAGAAAATTCAGCCCAATTTGAACTCTTTTCTTCCTGTTCCTCAGTGTTTAGTGTCTTTGTAGATCTGATCCATAATGCACGTGGACAAATGAGAAGTGCAGGAATAATATTATTAAAATTGCACTGAATTTTCTTATGGTTTTTTTTTTTTATTTAAATTTCAGTTTTTTCAGGGTTTTTTTTTTTTTTTTTTGGATAGTTTATAAAAGTAAGTCTTTTCATAATTTAATGGGTTTTTTTGCATTAAAACAAAGACAAAAATTTGGAGTTGTCATTATTTATAGGTTATTATGTTATTATTTTTCTGGTCCGGCCCACTGCAGATCAAATTTAGCTGAATTAAATGAGTTTGACACCCCTGGTCTAAGTCATACAGTATATGGACAAAAGTATTGGGACATGTTGAATTCAGGTGTTTCAATTCTAACAGTGGTCTGGGATACAAAACAATAACAAATGTCATAAATCCGTGTATCATTCGTTCAAGAAACAAGAAACACCTGAATTCAACATGAGGATTTTCTCATCACCTGCTCCAGAAAACAAATGCAATCGGATATTAGTGTCTATAATCACACCATTTTATACCCTATGGAGTAAAACCTGGAAAAACGCAAAACAAATATTCTATTCTATTCTATTCTATTCTATTCTATTCTATTCTATTCTATTCTATTCTATTCTATTCTATTCTGTCCTCACTGGAACTGTTACTGTCACTGTCATGTAATGTGTGCGCAAATGACCAAAAATAGTGTTGGGAATATTGCATTACAAAAGTAATGCATTACAGTAACAGATTACTTTTTGCTGTAATGCAGTGGTGTAAGGCACAGGGTTCCTCCAGGTTTCTACAAGTTACATTTAAGACTTTTTAAGACCTTTTTAAAGCAGCATATGACGTTCATCTCTAGTTTTTCATCAAATCTGTTAAAACCTGAGCGATACACTGTAAAACTCCAAATCTTACCCAGTGTATTTTACTCATTTCTAGTCAAAATATCTCATCACACTTCAGATAAGACATAATAAGAAATAACTTTTCAGTGAGATATAAGAAGTTTTTTTTTAGACAATAGAGCTTGAAAATCTTATTTCAAGAAATCTTACCAAGATAATTTTCACTTGTTCCGTTCCATTTTACTTGAATTAAGCAAAAAAAAAAAAAAAATCTTGAATTAAGCAGAAAATAAAAAATAAAATAAAATAAAATAAAGATTACAAAATTACATGACCATTTTTATATTTACAAACTATCCTTTCACAATTTTTCTTTTTTAAATCAGTCCACCTTCTTTTTGGCTCCAGGTTGAACTCCAAAAAGCAGTGACATGTTCCAAACTCAGTAAAAACAGTTAAAAAATAAATAAAGGAAAATCACCACAACAGTGGAAACAACACGACACACACAAAGAAAACGGTGTAAAAAAAAAAAAAAAAAAAAAAGCTCTATTGGGACACAGTGTATTGGAAACAGTATTGGGAGTATTGCATTACAAAAGTAATGCATTACAGTCACAAATTATTTTTTGCTGTAACACAGTAGTGTAAGGCACAGGGTTCCTACAGGTTTCTACAAGTGAAATTTAAGACTTTTTAAGACCTTTTTAAAGCAGCGGATGACGTTCGTCTCTAATTTTTCATGAAATCTGTAAAAACCAAATGATGTAAAAATCAAAATTCTATTCTATTCTATTCTATTCTATTCTATTCTATTCTATTCTATTCTATTCTACTCTATTCTACTCTACTCTACTCTATTCTACTCTACTCTGTTCTACTCTGCTCTACGCTACTCTACTTTATTCTACTCTATTCTACTCTACTCTATTCTACTCTATTCTACTCTACTCTGTTCTACTCTACTCTACTCTATTCTATTCTACTCTGCTCTATGCTACTCTACTCTACTCTGCTCTACTCTACTCTACTTTATTCTACTCCACTCTACTCTATTCTACTCTACTCTGTTCTACTCTACTCTATTCTACTCTACTTTATTCTACTCTACTCTATTCTACTCTACTCTATTCTACTCTACTCTGTTCTACTCTACTCTATTCTACTCTGCTCTACGCTACTCTACTCTACTCTACTCTGCTCTGCTCTACTCTACTCTACTCTACTTTATTCTACTCTACTCTACTCTATTCTACTCTACTCTACCCTATTCGACTCTACTTTATTCTACTCTACTCTATTCTACTCTACTCTGTTCTACTCTACTCTACTCTGCTCTACTCTACTCTACTCTACTCTACTTTATTCTACTCTACTCTTCTCTACTCTATTCTACTCTACTCTATTCTACTCTACTCTGTTCTACTCTACTCTATTCTACTCTACTCTACTTTACTCTACTCTACTCTACCCTATTCTACTCTACTCTGTTCTACTCTACTCTACTCTACTTTATTCCTCTCTACTCTACTCTGTTATACTCTACTCTATTCTACTCTACTCTGCTCTACTGTACTGTACTGTACTCTATTCTACTCTACTCTGCTGTGCTCTACTCTACTTTACTCTATTCTACTCTACTCTGTTCTACTCTACTTTATTTTACTCTACTCTGTTCTACTCTACTCTACTCTACTTTACTCTACTCTACTTTACTCTACTCTACTCTACTCTATTCTACTCTATTCTACTCTACTCTGCTCTGCTCTACTCTACTCTACTCTACTCTATTCTACTCTACTCTACTCTATTCTATTCTACTCTACTCTGTTCTACTCTACTCTTTTCTACTCTACTCTATTCTACTCTACTCTACTCTACTGTACTGTACTCTACTCTACTCTACTCTATTCTACTCTACTCTACTCTGCTGTGCTCTGCTCTACTCTATTCTACTCTACTCTGTTCTACTCAACTCTACTTTATTCTACTCTACTCTATTCTACTCTACTCTGTTATACTCTACTCTACTCTACAAAACTCTATTCTACTCTACTCTGCTCTACTCTGCTCTACTCTACTCTACTCTATTCTACTCTACTCTACCCTACTCTGTTCTACTCAACTCTATTCTACTCTACTCTACTCTGTTCTACTCTACTCTATTCTACTCTACTCTACTCTACTCTATTCTATTCTACTCTACTCTACTCTACTCTACTCTATTCTCTTCTCTTCTCTTCTATTCTACTCTACTCTACTCTACTCTCTTCTCTTCTACTCTACTCTCTTCTCTTCTCTTCTCTTCTCTTCTCTTCTCTTCTATTCTATTCTATTCTACTCTACTCTACTCTACTCTACTCTATTCTATTCTACTCTACTCTACTCTCTTCTCTTCTCTTCTCTTCTCTTCTATTCTACTCTACTCTACTCTACTCTACTCTACTCTACTCTACTCTACTCTCTTCTCTTCTCTTCTCTTCTACTCTACTCTACTCTACTCTCTTCTCTTCTCTTCTCTTCTCTTCTCTTCTCTTCTCTTCTCTTCTCTTCTCTTCTCTTCTCTTCTCTTCTCTTCTATTCTATTCTATTCTATTCTATTCTGTCCTCACTGGAACTGTTACTGTCACTGTCCTGCTATGTATGCGCAAATGACCAAAAATAGTCACTTGCCCGATAAATGGTTAAACTAGTGAATGGTATTTGTGACCATGTCGTGCACTAGACCTTGTGGGAAGGTTCAGGGGAGTGCCACAGGGCAGGTCTGCTTTTTAACACTGGTCCACTGAGTCATGCTGACTTGAACCTCAGATTTTATTATTCCACATATGAAGCCTGATCATGTGGAGGCATGTGAATTCTTTTGCCTCCAGGTTCTTGCCATAGCAGTTTCACTTGACAAAAAAAACAACCAACTAACAGGCTGATGAAGGCCTGCAGCTGCAGTTAACAGATGTGTCCAGAAGATGGCAGTCCTTACAGCAGCTGGGGGTCCGGTTAGTGTCTAACTGCCTTATTGATCGTCTCATATCCATTGATTTGTTTACCTGCATCAGACAGGTACTCTGTCAGCTGTCGTTAGATGCTTCATGAAAGTACGTTTTCTTTTAAAGGAGCGTGCTAAGCTCTTATTGTAAAGCTGACACTGGAGTACTCGGTAACACTTTATAATAAGTACACACTATGAAGCATTAGTTAAGCATTAACAAATACTGAATTCATCATTTATAAAGCATATTTTTGATTAGTATATGGTTTATAAGCACAGTTATAAACGTTTTACTCATCATTCATAATCATTCATCATTCAGTCATGCAGTTTGTTTGATAATCCCATGTTCTGTGTCTTTCCTTTGTTAGAATAACTCTGACTTTTGTGAGTTTTTAGGCATTACCAACCTTTAAATCTCATTTGTAAATGCTTTATATGGCATAGATCACAGGTGTCAAACATGCGGCCCGGGGGCCAAATCCGGCCCGCCAAAGGGTCCAGTCTTGGTCATACACTGTCTTTCAATCCCTGCCTCAAAATATTGTAAATTTTGCTTCCCCACCCTGTACTTATTATAAAGTGTTACTGAATACTCTATAAAGGGGAGGTCAAACATGGAGCCCACGGACCAAAACTGGCCCAGGAAAGAGTCCAGTCCAGCCCACAGGGTGAATTAGTAAAGTGCAAAAATTATACCGGAGAAATAAAGAGTCAAAGTGGAAAAATCAAATCAAAAGCAAATTTTAGCAATATCTTGTATCTGGCACAAAATTGTCCACATCCACTGTGGAATGTAGACTCTGTGGACATTTCCATTTAACATTGAAAATCCCATTTACGACACATTTTTCATTATAACTCAACAAATATTGATTGGAATTGAATATAATTGGACATACACATGACTGGTACCAAACTTCAGCTTTTTCTGCTGTATGGAACAACCTTGACACTGTTTAATTTAAAAAGAAATGCACACCGTTCAGGGTGCTGGGTGGAGGTTTGCGTTCTCTGAACACTTGTTATGCTATTATTTTACTGGTCCTGCCCACTGGAGATCAAACTGGTCCGTATATTGGCCCCTGAGCTAAAATAACTTTGACACCACTGTTCTATACAGTAATTAATCACCGTTCAGAGAATCCTGGTGCATCATGGAGCCACTTGGAAACAAATAAAATGTGCCACTGTTTATTACAATCACTACCTCCAAAACTCTACTCCTGTAACTTCTATTCTATCCTACGTTTGTCTGCTCTAATGTGTTCTTCCATTAACTGCACTGTGCTCATTTGGAAAAAATCAACCCTGATCTGGATAATTAAGCGCTCATCCAGTGGGGACGGAGCACGCTCAGTCCGAAGTCACCCAACGCCTCCGGTCAGTGCTGCGTGTTTAACCGCATAGTCATTGTGCGTGACGGGGAGAGGCTAAAGGTGTCCTAACTGCTTTTCTCATTCATCAAAAGTTGCAGCGCATTCATGGAGGAGGTGGGGGAGAAGAAAAAAAAAAAAAACAACAACACATGACAAATGGGTGGGCCGACGCCACTCGGTCCTCGTCATTCTCCGCTGGATCCCTCTGGGGCCTTGGAGGGTCATAACATAGAGGTCAGAACATGGAGGTGGGTCATGTCTTCTGAAGCAGGGAAAGGGAAAATACACAGAACGGTTGTGAACTCCATGTGTCTACTGCGGTTTCTGTGCGAGTCATACTTCCTGTCTTACAGTGAACTCAACCCCAGGCGATGATTCACCCACACACTCACATCCACGTGCAGGAACCGGAAAATATCACTCAGTAGCAAGGTTATAATATGATAGTTTAGTTTGATTTAATTCTGAATTTTTTTGTCTAATTCAGTTAATTTTAATTTGTTTTTAGAGCAGGATTGATAGTTTTTATTAGTTTAACCCTTTCATGCATAGTGGTCACTACAGTGGACAGTTATTCTCCAGCTGTTCTTTTGTATATTCATGGATTTTGTTGTTTTAGTTCCATATCAGACAACACAGTGGACACTTATGCATCATCCCAAACACTGAAATTCACACTATTCCTGTAACTTTGCTGTTCTTAATAAACCTGATCTGCAGTAACATGTTTGAGTGTAAAAAAAAAAAAAAAAAATACTAATTGTTATTTGACTGTAATTAACAGTTTATTTTTCTTTTTTAACCCATTAAGACCCAAACATCCCCCATCTACCAAAATCACCTACTGATATAAACTGTTTAATCCCTGATGGTCGACTAATCTGTGTTAATAATTGGTGTAAAATACAGTTATTCATCTTTTCATGGTCATCAGATATGACCCATTTGAACGTTCAGAGGCTCCGTAGTTACCGTGGAAACACTGTCATCTTCTACAACACTGATTCACCAGTAAAACCCATGGAGTTGGATCAGTGACAGTGGATAGAGACACTGGGTTTATGTTCAATTAATGATATATTTGCTGAAAAAGTAACTTTTTCTTTTTTGAAATAGTAATTCTCAACTTTTCTCTGAGCTTTCATGAACATCTACATGATTAGTAAACTAAATGTCAGAAAATACCTGATTTTCACTGAAAAAAACCCCCACAAAATACAATAAATAATATTACAATAATTGGTGATAAACCACTTAAGGATGGTTAAATATGGAGAAAAATTCATTTGGGAACTGCCACAAATGTCACACTGGGTCCTTATGGGTTAAACAAAAAGTTGCTTCTTTTTTTGCGTATTATCTCCATGAAGTGAGTAGTAACTAATATTAGAGTATGTAAAGATGTGAGAAAGCATCAGATTAACAGCATTAAACATGTTTGTATGTCATAGTTTTCACACAGTATATCAATAAATACATGTTTCTTTGCTTCTAAAATTAAACACATGGTGTCCAGCTGTGTGGATATTTTTGTGACTCCATGAAAAACAGGTTCATAAAAAAATTCAATCGCATTGTTTTTTTGTTTGTTTTTTTTTTTTCATACCTAAAGAGGAATAAAAACCACTCGGGGGAAAAAAAAAAATCTTGATTAATGTTCTCATAATTCATGCATGAAAGGGTTACATTTTTTTGTAAATGCTTCATTTCACATCACTGGCTCCCTGTCTCTCAGAGAATAGACTTTAAAATTCTCTTACTAGCATATAAAGCACTGAATGGTTTAGGCCCAAAATACATTAGAGACCTTCTAGTCCAGTATGAACCATCCAGACCACTCAGGTGGTCTGGTGCAGGTCTGCTCTGGGTTCCAAAAGTCAGAACTAAACATGGAGAATCAGCGTTCAGTTTCTATGCTCCGTATATCTGGAACAAACTACCAGAAAATATCAGGTCTGCTGAGAGTCTGAGTTCTTTTAAGTCCAGGTTAAAGACTCACCTGTTCACTGCTGCCTTTGACTAAAAGGATTTTTACGTTTTAATTTTATATTCTCCTTCGAAACTCTGCACCGCAACTCTTACTTTATTATGTGTGTGTTTTTATATTTTTGGATTTTATGTGTTGTTTTCTTACTTGCTGTTTTTAATCACCTTTTACATGTTTCTTTTATAATGTTTTAAATCTGTTTCTTTTTCCCTGTCGTTGTATTTCAATGTCCTGTGTGAAGCACCTTGAATTGCCTTGTTGCTGAAATGTGCTATATAAATAAACTTGCCTTGCTTTAATTTTAGTTTAGTTTTAGTACTAGTTTTGTTTTTTTCGTATCTTTTATCTTCCTCACTGTCGTATTCAAATAAATCCAGGACTATCCAGGACTCCGCTGCTTCCCCCCTACTTTAGTCTCCATGTTTCCAGGTAGAGTTTGGACAAGGAGACGATTTTAAATGACGAGTGACGGACCGTGAAGTGCCGTATGGTGCTGCCCGCTAAAATTGCTCGAGCGAAATAAATCCATGTTATATCAATCCCACATTGACAAAGAGGAAAATGAAGGGAATTTTATCCATAATTTGTATCGAAGTGGCTACTGACACAGTACTGTGTAAATATGGGTTTGTCTATTACCACAGAGCCAATCAGTACCCTCGTTATATCACGTCTAGACCAAGGTTCTAATAGTTTGGAATTTTTCATTATAGTTTAGTTTTATTTAGTTTTGACTGTTTTTTTTAATCTAATTCAGTTAGTTTTAATTAGTTTTTAGAGCAGGTTTGCTAGTTTTTATTAGCTGTCATTTTTTCTGAATGCTTAGTTTTAGTTTAGTTTAGTTTAGTTTTTGTATTAGTTTCAATTTTTTCATATATTTTATCTTCCTCACCATCCTATTCAAAGAAAATAGTGAGATTACCCTGGATACTTTATTTGGGGGTCAGGTTAGGGCTGATCTGACTGAGCACAGACACAAACATATGTACAGTACCATGGATAAAGTCACTACAGCAGGTTGGAGTGGGTAATGTAGGTGGGGGTGCGATCCATACACAACGTCACTTATGTGAAAACGAAACTGAAACTTTCCATACTTTCACCGTTGGCCTCCCAACTTCTATACCTTCGTTATACCGCTGATCTTAGATTAAATTTTCACACGTTCTATCCTATATCAACCATTGACAAAGACGAAAACGAAGGGAATTTTGTACATAATTTTTATCTGTTTTAGTTAGTTTTGTAAACACACAATACAGTTTCAATTAGTTATCGTTTTTTTCTTTTAATTTGAGTTTTTATTTATTTCAGTTAACGAAAATATTTTTTCAATTTTAGTTTTTGTCATTTTGTCTGTTTTCGTTAACGATAATAACCTTGGTCTAGACTGGTAATTTATTACATCCTGAAAAGAACCAAAGCAATCAGATAGTGAATAGGTCAGATTCAGAAACAGTGGAAACTTAGCTCAGGTGGTAATATATTGGACTGCAATGTGGAAGACTTGGGTTCAAATACTTGTTGAAGCAGCTTTTTTTTTTTTTTTTTTTGAAGATTTTCAAACAGAGGGCGGGAGAGGGGGGCACGGTGCCAAGGGCGCTGGTAGGTAAATCCGACATTGATATAAATCAGCCAGTGGGACAATGTTCAGAGTGCAGAATTCGGACCACAGCACTCAATACACTGAACTGACACAGAACTGAGAAGTCACATGGCACACAGCTGCATCTAACGTGTAGCTCCGCCCACCTTCACCAGCCTCACCTACTGCACAGAGCAAAGAACGCCATAAAACAACATATAGAGCAGGGCTCTCAGACTCATTTTCTTTCAGGGGCCACATTCAGCCCACCTTGATCTAAAGTGGGCTGGACCAGTAAAATAATACCATAATAACCTAGAAATAATGACAACTCCAAATTTTGCCTTTGTCTTAGAGCAAAAAAACCCCTCAAATTATGAAAATACTTACTTTTATAAACTATTCAAACAAAAAAGATGTGAATAACCTGAAAAAACTGAAATTTCTTAAGAAAAATAACTACAATTTTAACAATATTATGCCTCAACTTATCATTCATACATGTGCATTATGGATCGGATCTACAAAGACACTAAACACTTAGTAACAGGCAGAAAATAGTTAAAATTGTGCTTAATTTTCTTTAGACATTTCAGGTTGTTCATATTTGTTCAGGTTATTCACATTTTATTGTACAGGATGGTTTGTAAATGTAAATATTTTCATAATTTAATGTTATGTTTTGCACTAAAACAAAGACAGATAAATTAAGTTGTCATTATTTGTAGGATTAATGTAATATTATTTTTTTTCACATCAAACCAAGAAGAAAATATGGAGTCATTATTTTTTGTAGGTTATTCTGCTGTTATTTTACTTGAGATCATATTGGTTTGTATGTGGAACCCGAACTACAGGGTGTCCCATAAGTCTTCATACATAGGAGACATAATACATATGGTTCTAAGATGTATTTCTTTATACAGGGTTTGGACAAAATAATAGAAACATCTTCACCTCAAGATGATAATGCCCCAATCCGTACAGCTAGAATTGTTAAAGAATGGCATGAGGAACATTCTAATGAAGTTGAGCATCTCGTATGGCCGGCACAGTCCCCAGACCTCAACATTATTGAGCATTTATGGTCAGTTTTAGAGATTCAAGTAAGACGTCGATTTCCACCGCCATCGTCTCTGAAAGAGTTGGAGGGTATTCGAACTGAAGAATGGCCTAAAATTCCTTTGGAAACAATTCACAAGTTGTATGAATCAATACCTCAGAGAATTGAGGCTGTAATTGCCGCAAAAGGCGGCCCTACACCATATTAAATTATATTTTGTTGATTTTTTAAGGTGTTTCCATTATTTTGTCCAACCCCTGTATTTCTTCTTTATAGTTCTTCAGCAGTGGAGGACACGCATTGAAATGTGTTTCCGACAAAATGGCAGTCGTATAGAGCATATTATATAAATAAAAATGGTTTATGTCAAGAAATGTTTATTTTTCCTATGTATGGAGACTTATGGGACACCCTGTATAATGAGTTCCACAGCCTCGACTGTGGAATATTTGCACTATGCACATTCGTCCCACGGGCCGCATTGGAACCTTTAGCGGGCTGCATTTGGCCCCCAGGCCGCATGTTTGAGACCCCTGATATAGAGTATTTAGAACAATAATTCCTATTCTATACAACATACTATCAGTAATTTGTCGTTTCTTCCGTCAGTTGCCTCAGTACTGTGGTAGCAAAATGCACTAAAGCACAGGTGTCAAACATGCGGCCCGGGGGCTAAAACCAGCCCGCCAAAAGTTCCAATCCAGCCCGGAATTTGTAAAGTGTAGAAGATATTAACAATCAAGGGTGTCGAACTCGAAAATAATAGCATAATGACCTAGAAATAATGACTCCAAATGTTCTTCTTGTTTTAATGTGAAAAAAATAATATGACATCATGCCTCTAAATAATGGCAACACCAATTTCTTCTTTTTGATTTTTTGCAACAAAGATTAAACTCTGATATTCTTTAATAATCAAACGTCAATAACCTGAACAAATATGAACAACCTGAAATGTCTACAGAAAAATATGTGTAATTTTAACAATATTCTACCTGTTTTGTGCCTTGGTAGATCTGATCTGTAATGCACATGTAAAAATCATAAGTTGAGGCATAATATTGATCAAATTTTTCTTATTATTTCTTGTTATTTTTCTTCAGAAATTTCAGTTTTTTCAGGTTATTCACATCTTTTTTGTTTGGATAGTTTGTAAAAGTAAATGATTTCATAATTTAATCTTATTTTTTGCATATAAAATTTGTAGTTGTCATTATTTATAGACTATTATGCTATTATTGTACTGGTCCGGCCCACTGGAGATCAAATTGGGCTGAATGTGGCCCTTGGAAGAAAATGAGTTTGACACCCCTGCACTAAAGAATGAACTGAAGTATACTCCATATATGACCACAGTACTGTTCTAACAAGAGGATAATGAGTTCATGGAACAGTATCCATGATTGGCTCTGTGGTAATAGACAAACCAATATTTCGTGCCATAGTACTGTGGCAATAGCAACTGCCAATTTTTTTTACATTTAGTTAGTTTTGTAAGCACAGAATACAGTTTCAGTTAGTTATCATTTTTTCTTTTATTTATACTCTTTATTTATTTCAGTAAACAAAAATGTTTTTTCAGTTCTAGTTTTCCTCATTTCATTTTTGTTAACAACAATAACCTTGCTCAGTAGCAGAAAATGGCAAACACTTTTAGAAAAACAACCACGCAAATGTATAACAGCAGTGGTGTCAAACATGCGGCCCGTGGGCCAAAACCAGCCCGTCAAAGAATCCAGTCCAGCCCACAGGATGATATAGTGACGTGCAAAAAATACACTGACAATATTAACAGAACAATATGATCTTAAGTAAAATATTACGTAATAACCTATGAATAATGACTCCGAATTTTCTTCCAGATTTAATGTGGAAAAAAATAACACATTATACCTGTAAATAATGACAACTACAAATGTGTTGTTCTGTTTCAGTGCAAAAAAAAAAATTACATTATGAAAATATGTACCTTAACAAACTATCCTTTAACAATGAAATATGAGCTATTTTAACAATATTCTGCCTGTTACTAAATGTTTTGTGCCTTTGTAGATTCACTGTGATCAATAATTTGTAATGCATATGTGTAAACTATAAACTGAGGTATAATAATTTTTTGCACAAAAACAAAGTGAGAAAAAAAGAAAATTATAGGCTATTATGTTATTATTTTACTGGTCTGGCGGGCTTCAGATGGAACTGGGCTGAATATAGCCCCTGAACTAAAATGAGTTTGACACCCCTGTGTTAGAGTGCCTGAATGTCTGCTAAAATCTCTTCACAATGTCCAAACAAAAGCCTAAAACATGATGCATTCACTGACTTTGTGTAAAAGGGAACACCACACTGTGAAAACACCCACAACAAGTAAAGGTTCTGCTAATATAAATATGACATTTTTAGATTAATTTGTCTGATGCATTTATGTTTATGTTACATTTCACTGCTGCACGTGTGTGTGTGTGTGTGTGTGTGTGTGTATTATCCTTTGAAAAACATCTTTTTTTCTGTCCCCAGCTTTTACATAAATCATCATGTTTGAAACAATGCTTTCTTGTGAGAACAAGCATCTAAAATCAACACTTGAATTTAAGATAGGCAAGGCAGATTTATTTGTATAACACAATTCACACACAGAGCAATTCACAGTGCTTTACAAAAATGGAAAAGAGAGAGAGTTAAAAACATACAATTACAATTAAAACATAATCAATAAAACATAAATAATAATCAATTAAAGTAAAAGGTCAGAGGTCAGATAGAACCCTTTCAGTTGTTCTATGCACAGCTGAACAGAATCGTTTTCAGCCTGGACTTAAATATTGTCACAGTAGAAGTCTGTCTGACGTCATCAGGAAGACTGTTCCAGAGTTCAGCTGCATAGAACTGAAACACATAGAACTGAAACGCAGCGTCACCCTGTTTAGTCCTGACTCTGGGCACCAGCAGAAGACCAGTCCATGAGGTTCTCAGGGTCCGAGATGGTTCATATGAGACCAACATGTCGCAGATGTACTTTGGTGCTAGACCATGGACAGACTTATAAATGAGCAGAGATGTTTTAAAGTTTATTCTCTGATAAGATAAGATAAGATAAGATAAGATAAGATAAGATAAGATAAGATAAGATAAGATAAGATAAAATAAGATAAGATAAGATAAGATAAGATAAGATAAGATAAGATAAGATAAGATAAGATAAAATAAGATAAGATAAGATAAGATAAGATAAGACAAGATCAGATAAGATAAGATAAGATAAGATAAGACAAGATCAGATAAAATAAGATGAGATAAGATAAGACAAACTATGATAAGACAAGATAAAATAAGACAAGACAAGATAAGATAAAATAAGATAAGACAAGATAAGATAAGATAAGATAAGATAAGATAAGATAAGATAAGATAAGATAAGATAAGTAAGCCTTTATTTATCTCACCATGGGGAAATTTCACAGTTAACAGCAGCAGAGAAAAAGACAGGTAGAAAAACCATAAATGAGTGAAAAATAAAATATAAAGAGAAAAGTAAGAAACTGGGTATTTATATGCATATTTATATAAATATACAATTGAATTTGAACTTAATCAGCAGAAAAGTAGCTACGCTATCAGACAAATGTATTTAGTAAAATGTTCCATAATTTGCAACTGAGCTGCAGCATCGAAGTATAAAACTGAAAAAAATTAAATAAAATAAAAAATAAAATATTGAGGTAAGGTAAAGGCACCTTAACAATGTGAGTGAAAGTGTTCAACTTCATTCCACTATTGTCTAAACTACACTCAAAGCAGTAAACTTGATGTCTGTAGTTGGTGTGTGTGTGTGTGTGTGTGTGTGTGTGTGTGTGTGTGTGCGTGTGTGTGTGTGTGTGTGTGTGTGTGTATTGACTGTATTGATTATATGTCATACTGTGTGGAAATATGGGGCAATGTCTATAAAACTAATTTAGACCCGATAATTAAACTTAAAAAAAAAAAAAGCTATTACAGTCATTAACAAAGCTGGTTATCTCCAATCAAGTAATCCACTTTTTGTAGAATCTGGTTTACTAAATTTTTTTGATATTGTATAATTAAAAACAATGGAATTTATGTTTCGCGTTAAAAGTAAAAACCTTCCTTTTTGTATTCAGAAAATTTTTAAGTTAAGAGAAGGACATTATAATTTAAGAGGGATGTTTGTGTTTGAAAAATGTAAAGTAAGAACAAACGTTAAATATCACAGTGTTTCAGTTATTGGTGTCAAGCTATGGAACGAACTGAAGGATGAAGTGAAATTGTGTAGCTCACTGTTGAGTTTCAAAAAGACTTTAATTTGTCAAATTATGAAGGGCTATGAAAGTAATATGATTACAAAATGACTTATAACACTGAATGTAGTATAATTTAAGTTTAAGTATTTATCTGCTGCAACTTCTGGTGTGGACTTGGACTAAGGATGTGAATAGGAGAAGCAGAAATAAACCTCCGGCTTCAGCTTCTTCCTTTTTCAGTTACAAAATGTTTTAATTTTATGTTTTGTTTGTTTTTTAATATGTATGTGTTTTGTATTTTGTATTTAACTGAAATAAACATTCATTCATTCATTCATTCACTTGTTTTTGCTCTTTTTCTTTGTTTATATATGACTGAACTGTAAAGAATAAATATTATACACGTTCATCTGTAGGGAAGGACTTGACTATTTTTCAAATGTTCAACAGATGAGCTTTGATAAATAAAAACTGGATTAAGCTTTAGATAAATGAAATCCCACGTTTCTAATAAAGTTGAGTCATTTCTTTAAATGGTGTGAAATGAGGTGGGAAAAAAATAACCTTTTTAATCCAAGTTTGTGAAGCTAACACGTTTTAGGGTGTATTCACACCAGGAAAGTCCGATAGTTCACTTGCTTTGGTCCGGACCAAATTTTTTTTTTATTATTTTTTTTTAATTTGGTGCGGTTCGTATTCACACTGTACATTTTTGTAAGTGGACCAAAATCTGTAAACAAAACCACGTGTGCTGAGGTTGTTCATCCATTGGACAGAAATGAGCAGTGTCCATTAAAGCGCTCAGTCCAAAGTGAAAGGACAGAATCATGGACATTTTGCTGTTGTTTTTGTTATCGTCATAGTGGTTTTTACAGATGCAGACGTCTGCACAAGTGTTTGAGCAGCAAGAGCGTCTGATGCAACGTCAGGTTTACAGTATTGTAGAATTCATTTCTCAGTGACGAAGACACGGGGTCAGACAGCTGTGGAGGACAGCACTCATGTGTGCACATCATGTTGTGACTGTTGGTCTGATTCACACCAGACAGAACAGGTCTGAAGTGTGAATTCTGCTAGTATGTGAAAAGACTGTTCTCCAAAAGCATTAGTGCTCCGTACTGCTTACCTATGCGTATCTATCCTATATCACCTTTGAGTTTAGCCAGGGACAGAATTCCTTAACGCAGGTAAAGTTTGCTGGGGCTGATGAAGTCGTTTATTATTTTTTATTTCAAGCACAACAGACAAATCTAACCGTCATCCTAATCATTCTCTCGCTGAACAAGCTGAAAACGTCGGAGTTTTTCTGTGTCCTTTCTAGCAGCTGTGTTATATGCACATCTGCCCAGATGTCTAAAAGGCAGCGTGTCCCTTCCGAGCTCCAAGTTTGACCACGGCTCATGTTCAGCTCCGTAGCCTATCCTCACTCTGAGCGCTTCTCTGCTAAAACTCTATTGTCCATAATGCTCGACGCACGACAGGAGCTCGTTAGGTACAAAAAACCCAACTGTGTCGGATCGGGTCCGGTCTGCTTTCACACCTGAAATGAACCGCACCGAGACCACCTCTTCAACTGGGTCTCGGTTCGCTTGTTTGGTCCGGTGTGGCATAAAATACGGACCTTGTAAAATATGGACCTATTTGGAATTTGCGCATGCGCGAGCGCAGCCTTACCGGATGTCAGGTTCAGCGAGGCTTATGAAATAAGTACCTTGCGAGTAGAATTGTGCGCTTTTGGGTTAGGGTTAGGATTAGGATTAGGGGTTAGGGTTAGGATTAGGGGTTAGGGTTAGGGTTAGGGGTTAGGGGTCGCTGAACCTGACATCCGGTAAGGCTGCGCTCGCGCATGCGCAAATTCCAAATAGGTCCAAATTTTACAAGGTCCGTATTTTTTCCCACACCGGAACAGAGTTCGGTGGCTTTTATTCACACCAGCTCAAAAGGTCCGAACCAAGGGAGCAAACGAACTCTGGTCCGTTTTAAACGGACCAAACAAGGCAGGTGTGAATACACCCTTAGAGTCTTATGGTATGAGTCAGAGGTGAACCCACCTTCCTGTAGCATTGTCCAAGTATTTCACCTTCACAGTCAGCAGCATTCTGTACCCTTTAGACAGCAGCTTCCTCAAATACGGCCATATTTTATTATTTTTTAAATTTGAGATGTGTTGACGTTATGCAGTTTCTTTTCACATTTGAGGACTTTGAAACGGATGAAGGGTGGAGTTTGACACTCAAGTTGGAATATTGTTTTGTCCTCTAAGAAATGAAAGGTGGATCGTTCTGTATGTTTCTCTGTTGACTGTTGATCCAATTTGTCCCTTTTGTGTGTACGCAGATGTTTGTAAGATAGTCAACAGTTTTTTTTTTTATCTGCCTCATTAATTGGACTAAGTCTTACATACTTTAATAAGATGAACTGGAAAACAAATGACAAAAATGCTGGTTATCTTAAAGTTTTTGAATGTATATGATAGTGTTTCCTCATATATATTGGTTTATTTTGGCATATATAGGGTGATATCAGATAAAAATGAGCCATTTAAGGTTTGAGCCTCCTAGCTGTTTAAATTTTAAAAGCCAATGAATACAAATTATTTCAAATTGCTGCATCTGTACTTGACCAAAAAAAAAAAAATTATATATATATATGTGTGTGTGTGTGTGTGTGTTGTGATTGCCTGCATAAGATATAATGTCACATTTTTGCTCACCTTAGTTCTTTTTTCTAAGTTCTTTAAGGGTGGCCATGGCTCAGGTGGTAGAGCGGGACGTCTAATAACCGAAGGGTTGACGGTTCGAATGCCGCTCTATCCTAGTCAGTCTGTTGTGACCTTGGGCAAGACACTTCACCCTCCCTGCCTCCAGTGCCACTCACACTGGTGTATGAATGTTTGGTGGTGGTCGGAGGGGCCATAGGTGCGAATTGGCAGCCATGCTTCTGTCAGTCTGCCCCAGGTTAGTTCCCACCACCAGAGGGAGAATGTGAGAACGAATGAATAATGGATCAATAATGTAAAGCGCTTTGGGTGTCTAGAAAAGCGCTGTATAAAATCCAATCCATTATTGTTATTATTTTTTTATGGAAAAATCCTCTTTGATGGTGGCTCATTTTACCTTAATGTATTCAGATAAACTGAGCCGTCCATTTCAACTAAAATGACTTGTGTTTTAGCAAATATTTTGATGGTTCCATTCATTAAAATACATTCATTTGATAATATTTGAATGTGTTTGAGCATATCTTACATGCCTTCCATGAGGCTGACCTTCCATATCCATCACAGAACCAGATTAGGCGCTGGTCGTGCAGGGTATTCAACCCAGGGCTTGGGATGCAGAAACCTGAAGTCCTGTCAGCTGCAAAGGCTGCAGGACTCAACAAACTGATGCTCATGTGGGTCCAGGATCAGGAGGACTTGTTCTGCATGCTTGGCCTTGAGGGCATTCCATCTCATCTGTGGAACTGCAATGAGTCCAGTCTCCAAGACCAGTTCACATGAGCTAAGGTGGTCAGATCGGTTGGACCCCCATGCATGGAGGTCTGCTCAGTTAAAAAGGGCAAAACACACTGGAAACAACTAAAAGGAGACACTTAAAAGAAACCACACATGACAAGTGTTGTACTTTTAACTGATTTATTGAACATTTATTTTGGTTCTCATTTTTTTAATACAAAAAGACCCAGAGATGCTTCTATTATTATTATTACTTTTATTATTATTATTGTTATTATTATTATTATTATTATTAGTAGTAGTAGTAGTAGTAGTAGTAGTAGTAGTACAGTTTCCAAATTAATTTTTCTATTTAACCTTTCATAACTAATTTATCACCATTTATCATAATATTATTTTAGTTTTATTTTAGTTTTTATTATTATTATTACTTTTATTATTATTATTAGTAGTAGTAGTAGTAGTAGTACAGTTTCCAAATTAATTTTTCTATTTAACCTTTCATAAGTAATTTATCACCATATTTCATATTATTTTAGTTTTTATTATTATTATTATTATTATTATTATTATTACTTTTATTATTATTATTATTATTATTATTAGTAGTAGTAATAGTAGTACAGTTTCCAAATTAATTTTTCTATTTAACCTTTCATTAGTAATTTATCACCATTTATCATAATATTATTTTAGTTTTTATTATTATTATTATTATTATTATTATTATTATTATTATTATTGTTATTATTATTAATTATCATCTTAAGTATTTGGGGCTTTTTCTCTATTTAATTAATGGAAAACTTTAATTAAAAAAACTGACTTTTTCACCTAAATCTATTATAAACTGAATCTAAACTGAGTTTGTCCATCCACTGTCATTGATCCAACTCCATGGGTTTTACTGGTGAATGAATGTTGTAGAAGATGACGGTGTTTGCACGTTCACTACGGAGCCTTTGAATATCCAAATGGGTCATATTTTATGGCACCTCACTTTGTTTTAATTCTTTAGCTGTGGGTTATTTTAACGTGGTCTTAACCTACTTATTATTTATTTATCTATTGTCTCTTGTCCTATATTGTGTCATTATATTATGATGTTTTTACCAGGTTTTTTTTACAGGTTTTATATATTACCATTTTTAGAGAAATTTGATCAGTTTAATTTATTTTAGTCTGCTTTTAATGTTTTATTTTTGGTCTATTTTAATCATAATCAGTGAGGTGCTAGGAGTACCTGTCCATGTAATTTTTCTGTGCAGTTTTTCATCTGTTAATTAATTATATGTATTGATAGGATTAGTGGATCAACAGGTATTAAACAGTTTAGATCAGTGGATGGTTTTATCTAAAGCTGGATGTTTGGGTCTTCATGCAAATGTTACGTTAAATGTTGTTTTAAACAATCAGATAATTTTAGAAAAATACATGTCTAATAAATAATTGCCAAAACTATTAATTAAATATAAAATCCAATTAAATCTGCCAATTAGTCTTTAAAGCCAATTTAACCATTATTCAACCAGAGAGAGAGAGAGAGTGAGAGAAAGAGAGAGAGACAGAGAGAGAGAGAGAGAGAGAGAGAGAGAGAGAAGGGGGGGGGGGGGGGGGATAAGGGGAGACAATGCAATATAAATCCATTACAATTCTACACAACTATATTAACGACTCTAACATGACACTAACGGGCCCCATGAAATAAATAAATAAACATGCAAAATGCATAAGAACAGTGGCCCGGTGTCAACATCCTAACAAACAAACTATTTACATATGATTAAGATGACCCCCAGCGCAAGACGCTACCAGGGGCCATAACTAAAACAACAAAACACTATTCAACTGTAAATACAACCAGAAAAGAACAGAACACTATTCAACTGTAAATTAAATCCAGGTAAATCCTGGTGCAGGCCCGGCCAGACGCACAGGTCCTGCAGTCTAAAACAATGACAACGAACGGAAATGGGGGCTGGTCCTGGTCTCGGTCTTCCATGGTCCAACGCCGACGTCTCCGACACTCTGGCTTCTCCATCCGTTCCAGGGCAGGGGGTCACCGCTCCGCTCCAAGGGCTCAAGCTGAATTTTGCTGTAAAATATGGAAAAAAAGTAAGCATTAAACTTTCTCAAACTTTTCAAGCCAATGACTAATTCTACTTTTAAACTCATGTGATTTGGACGTGGTTTGTTTCAGGGCAGGGTGGTGTGTTTGGTTTTAGCTGTTGAAAACAGTGTCAATAATTTTGGACAAGTTTTGGTTTGGTTTTGTCTCAGTTTCATTTCAAATTAATTAATTCTTCCAAATATACCTCAGTTTTTTTGTTTTTTTTTATATATATGTTTTAGCTTTATGTAAAACTTTCCAGATTATCTAATAAATCTCTATTTTTATCAGTTTTACTTCTGTTTTGAGTATTATTTAGATGATTTGAGTGATTTTGGATGAGTTTTGCTTTGGTTTTTGTCTCATTGTCATGTAAAACTAATTAATTCTTCTAAAAATACCTGTTTTTTCTTTAATATCAGTCTTATTTTGAGTTTTTTTTAAATAATATGACAAGGTTTACATCAGTATTTCATTAGTTTTAGTCTTGCTATAAGTGTCATTTAAATGAATTGACTAGATTTACTTCAGGATTTTTTTTTTTTTTTCAAAATCAGTCTTAGTCTGATTTTGGATGAGTTTTGCTTTGGCGTTTGCCTCAGTTTCATGTAAAACTAATTATTCTTCTAAATATAGGCTAACTCAGATTTTCTTCAATATCAGTCTTAGTTTGAGTTTTTAAAATAATCTGACATTGTTTACATCAGGTTTTCATCACTTTTACTCCTGCTTTAAGTGTTATTTTGACGAACTGACATTTACTTCAGTTTTTCTTAACATCAGTCGTAGTTTTATCTAAAACTTGTCTGATCATTTAATGAATCTCTTTTTTCTTTTTTTTTAATCAGTTTTACTTCTGTTTTGAGTATTATTTAGATGATTTGAGTCATTTTGGATGAGTTTTGCTTTGGTTTTGTCTTACTGTCATGCAAAACGAATTAATTCTTCTACATATACCTCAGTTTTTCTTTGATATCAATCTTCTGAGGTTGTTTAAATAATATGACAAGTGTTATATCAGTATTTCATTAGTTTTAGTCCTGCTATAAGCGTAATTAAACCCTT
This sequence comes from Sphaeramia orbicularis, assembly GCF_902148855.1. Lineage (NCBI taxonomy): Eukaryota > Metazoa > Chordata > Actinopteri > Kurtiformes > Apogonidae > Sphaeramia > Sphaeramia orbicularis. The sequence goes on along the minus strand of NC_043976.1, from coordinate 15,006,397 downwards.
TAAATCTTGAGCCTAAAATGATCCGCTTTGACTTTTTTTCTTATTTTTACTATAAAAAGGTTAGAAAATACGCTGTGAGTGAGTCTGTTTGCCTATTTTTCCAGAGCACTTTTTTTTTTTTCAGATCTTTGAAAATCTAGCGATCATTTACAATTTACTGCATTTTACAATATTGCTAAACTGGTTTCTTCTCCAGCTTCTAGTTCAGGTTGGAGTGAAATTACAGTAATGACCCAATAAAAAGTCTCAGATTTTAGAAACTTTTTGGAATTTTTCCAATTGCACAAACAGTGAAAGAGTTACAGCCATCCAAACTGCATATGTGCAGGGTGTGTCAGCGATGACACGTCAGGTTTTAAACATGTTATCGGATCTAAATTTCACAATCAGTGCATCTCTAATTAATATTCATCAAAACATGCGACCTATATAATTAAATACATATTGTATCTGATAATCTTAGTGATGACAATGACGTTCAAACTAAGGTTAGGAGTCTTTATGGCAGGAGTAATTTTATCCCTCGCAGGTTTTATTTTTGTTGCACTTACTGTTAAGAATAAATTGTTCATATCTTTTTGCTTGAATATTTATCTGTTACTTATTGGTTAATTTTAAATGTTGTACTTCTCACTCAGTCAGAGTTGCTTTTAACAATGCATTCCGTATTATACATGGTTTTTATCGTAGCTGTAGTGCTAGTGGTATGTTCTGTTTTAACAATGTTCGCTCATATTATGAGATGTTACGGAAAGCAATTTTGAATTTTATACTGTGTTTAAGTCACTCTAGAAATGTTGTGATTTTGACAATTGTTAACTCTGACTTTTATGCTGATTCTACATTTGTTAAATACTGGCACCAGCATCTTTATACTTGTTATTGAAGATAAGGTGTGTGCATGTGTGTTGTTTTTATATTTATAACCCTTTTTATTATTATTTTTTTAATGTTCATTATACTCTATGGACTGTAACTATTTACATGTCTGATACAAATAAATAAATAAAATAATAAATAAATGTATAATTCTAATCATTCTACATGTTCAGTTGGAGATGATCACATGACTCCTGTGCTTTCAGACTAAATTGTATTAAGTGTCTTTAGTCCATTATGTAAAGGGTTCCTTACCTGTTGTTTCCGGAGTCCACCACCACCTCCTCCAGCTCAGGACCTGGACTCTGCTCCTCATGTGGCGTGGTCAGATGGTGAACTTCAATTAGTAGCTCGTAGATGACGGTTCCGAGCAGCCCACCCACAAAGGGGGCCACTGTGGGAATCCACCACCAACCACCTCCGGCCCTGCACAGACAGAAGTCTTATTATAGGGTTCCACATGTTCCACACTTTTACCATTTACATGTTCCACACTTCAGTCTAAAATTCATCATCTACTTACGTGAACACTTCTTCCCCCCAGCCTGCGATGAACGTGAACAGCCGGGGCCCCAGATCCCTGGCTGGGTTGAGGGGGAATCCACAGTTGGAGCCCATAGACAGTCCAATAGCGAGGATCAGCGCTCCAACAAGGACAGGCGCGAGTCCGTTAGGGAGCCGCCCCTGTCTCCGATCCACCACAGCCAGGCAACAGATGAGCAGCAGAGCAGTGGCCACCACCTGGATTTAAGAGGAAAAAAGATGTTTCAGTTTGACAGCAAGTAAAGTTCTTCATATAAAAATACTCAACATTTATTCAAAAGGCTTCTATGTAGTATTAACCCTTAGGCGGCCTTTTTTTATATATTAAATCTCTATATCAAGATTTCAGAAAGCTCTCTGTTTTCTGTACAGTTTGTGTTGTCAGTAGCTGAGCTAAAGATCAGTTTGGAATCAAATAAACAAGGTCAGAACTGTCACACTTTAGTCTGAAACATGGATCAACAAACAGCAGCTTAGTCAAGACAATAACATCACATAATAACTTTATACCTTCGTACGTCTCATAAACGGTGCTCGAGTTGAGGGATGAGGGGGGATGCCATCCCCCCCAAAATATAAACGGTCCAAATCATCCATCTTCTAAAACTGCCATTCCCCCTTTCCATCCCTTATGTCACTTTATCAATAAACGTGGTGTTTGTTAAAGGTCTCCATAGTCCTGTTAAGAGAAAGAAAATTATACACCAACTGAAACAAGTCAATTGTCAGATAGCTTTCCTACAGGAAACCCACTTATCTGATGTGGAACACGAAAAGCTGAAAAAGTTGTGGGCAGATCAAGTATATTATTCCTCTCATCACTCTGGGAGGAAAAAGGGGGTATCTATACTCATACATAGACATGTCAATTTTGTAAAAACTTCTGCACACTAGGACACTGAGGCCAAATATATCTTGGTTAATGGGCTGATTGATGGCACAGAAGTATCCTTCATTAATGTATACGCACCAAATGAAGATGATCCTGGCTTCATTAGAATGCTATTTAATAAAATATTACAATATAGCACTGGACTAATTTTGATAGGAGGAGATTTTAATTGTATAATGTCTAATATGTTAGACCGGAAACCCCCCTTTAAAGCTACCCTTTTCCAAATGAGTAAAATGCTCAAATATCAATGCGTGGAGGCTGGCCTTGTTGATGTATGGAGGAGCAAATTCCCTGGAAGTAGAGATTTCACATTCTACTCAAGCAGACATGCATCATACTCAAGAATTGATTATTTCTTTACGTCTAAGAAAGACCAATATAGAATATCTGATATTAAAATACTACCTATTACACTATCTGATCATGCACCTATAGAGTTAAAGTGGGACATAGGCCACAGACCATCCTCTAAACAATGGAGACTAAATGCATCCGTCCTAAATGACAGAGAATTTAACTCCTTCATCAAAACAGAGCTCAAGAATTACATAGACACTAATAAACGTGGTGTTCCTGCTATTTCAACATTTAGGGTGTTTTGAGCAGATTGATTAAAGCACTGTGGGTGAGAAGGCACACACACATGCAATGACACAAAATGATTTCTTATTATATTACATTATATTATATTATATTATTATACTATTATTATTATTATTATTATTAAATATGAGACTGGCTGCTCAGCAAAATCGACAATGCTATTCGTGTCTCCCACCCTCTACGCTGTCATCAGCACAAATTATCTGTCTCCATATGACAAATTCCACCGTCCCCCTTCAATTTTTTTTTTTTACAACTCGAGTACTGCTCATAAACTCACCCACCCACTCAAACTCTAGTCTTTTCATTAACTTTTATCACTTTTTCCACTTTCTTTTACTTAATACGTCAGTCCAGCAGAGTGACTCATTACTCCCTCTCGTGGTCACATCCATGTAAATAAATTCAGTTCATATCGCGACATTTCAATACATTGGCATCTTTGACAGAACTTCATAGCTCTTTATTCTAAACATTCCAATAACAGTTTTGAGTCATTTTTTTCATATTTGAAAGCGGAAATACTACATAAAGCCCCTCTATATGGTCATTGCAGAGTCTAAAAGTTTCATGATGTGCTGCACAGACTCCAGACAAAGCCTCAGTTAAAATGTAGGACAAGCACATGTGAGTGACAGTTCCTTACCTGATCCACGAGGCCTCCCCAAAAGCTGAGGTGCTCCGCTGGGTACGAGCAGAAGATCGCGGCGGTGGCATTGGGGCCTGCCACTAACAGCTGACCTCCGCTGAACACCTGGATGGCATCTGTAACCACATAGAGACAGAACACATTTAGGGCATTCTGGGAAAATATTCAGATTAAACATCCAAATCTAGAGTCCAATGAGGGTGTGAATTTTTCATGCAAAACACAAAACCAAAATGTTACTATTGTGTGTTGTAGACTTTAGTTTCTACCTAATACTTTATTGTGTCAAATGACGTGTTTCCATCGTTATAGACATTGTTTTGAGTCAATCCCATACATGTCACCCTGCTGCAGAAAATAACAACATCCCAAATACGTACTGTAACACATTTATGGGTGGATTAAGAAGGAATTCAGGAGTAACCAGAACTGTAACACGAAAACACAAAAATCTAGTGCCCCTAGGCTGCCCCTCCCTGTCTGAATGTGGCAGAAATAAAATGTTACTGATACAAGAAAATAGCATAGAGGTATAAAACTGACAAAACTGACATTAAAACATGGGCATGGGGAATACGTACTGGCTTTATGCAATGCACGTTTGCACCTAACGTCCAACACACAGTATCTGTCTGCGTGTGATGAATCGATAAATAGAAAAATCTGGCTTACTTTTTGAACTGGATTAATGAAAAATAAATAAAGAAATAAACTTGTTTTTTGATGATATTCTAATTTATTGAGATGCACCTGTATATTAAAGAGTCCAACAATATTCATCCTCTGCACAAAATGACCTCCAGCAGGTGAACTCTACTGGACAAGAGGTTTCTAATGCTCTAAAAATAAAAACTTCTATCTAATTATGTACGATGTAGAAGCATTAACACAGAGTTTACAAAGTGTTTTGACAGATCAAGTAAAGCAGGATAATCAGACTAACAAAAGCAAAACATACGGTTAAAGATAAAAACAAGATGATATTATATTTGACATATCTTGCTCATGATTGCAGGAAAAATGATTACCATTAATTGGATGCAACCTGACCCCCATATGATAGCTCAATGGATACAAAAAGGTAAACATGTTCCAACGATGGAAAATATGACTCCATCTTACAGTTCAAACTACCCTTATTTAGAAGAAGATGGACTCCTGTTTGTCTCTATATTAGTAAAGATGTATTGTGCTCAATATCAGCTGACAATTGAGGTGATTTTGTTTTGTGTCTTTCTTTTCTTTTACTTTTCTTTGCCTGTTGTGGTTATATAAGTGCTGGTAAGTTTAGAGACGGTAATAAAGTAAATAAAAAAAGATAAAAGACAAATATGCAAAAAGCAACAGGTTACAGCAACTAGAAAAAAATGTACAAGGAAAGTAAATATTCAATAAAGGATAAAATCAAAAAATAAAACAAAAACTGTAGATATCTTACCGTAGTACTGGAGATAAACCGTTGCCGCGCCGAGAAAAGCTCCCAAGAGGTGTGACAGTGCATAAAGGGGAACCTTCCTCCAAGGGTGTCGACCCAAGATGGACAGACTCATGGACCAAACCACGTTGAGATGAGCACCTGAGAGGAAACAGACATCATGAGTCCTGTGAGGAAAACAATATCTTACCTATACAAGCATCGACTCACTCCTTACCTGAAACTCCATGAGCAACAAGAATCCCAAATAACGCTCCAAGGGCAGAACCAAGTTGGATTGTTAGGTAGTTGCCATGGTTACCGTTGGATGTGATGACCTGGGCCGCCGCTCCAGATCCGATTAACTACAAATGCATGAAAAAAAACAACAGTAAAGAATAAGTCTGCAAAAAAAGACCCTGAAAATGTGCAACATTAGGCAAGTGAGTATTTTGACTGTATCCTATTTTTTATGCAGATTTCCCATTTCCAAACTCTATAAACTTGAATGCTTGTAGGATTTAATCATATCAGGTGATGTGCTTAAATTACTTAAATTGCGTGACACAGGAACTCAAAATGAACATCTTTTTTTTTTCACTTTAAGCAAATGTACAAAACATGCTGTTCTCCTAAGAAATAAATGAAACATAGGGCTTTAGCTATGATGTTAAAGTACAATTGTGATCAATATTGGATAAAAATGTTTAAATGATAGGTTTTTATGAACACAAATATGTTGTGACATGGGGACAGCAGTTTGTACCTTTGTTCAGTATCAGAATAAAAGACTTTGCTGGAAGTAAAACACTACAAATATGCTAATAAACTTTTATTACACATACATATTACAACTGAAGTGGTAAATACAGGTAAAAGGAGAGCATATTTGACAAATAACTGGATTGTACATAACCTTTCTATATTTTTGCACTGTTGAATAATTACTTCCTAGAAATTCACAGACTTAAAATATCAGATACAAGCTAGAAAAAATATTAAAGTTACAAGTTACAGTTATTAAAGTGCATGTACATGTATGTCAGAAGTATAACTTTACATGATCAATTCTATCTTTTTTTCTACAAGTGACACTGAAATTTTGTAAATAGTTCCATAAAATAGAGTTCTTAAAGTAAAAAATGAGCCTGTTTGAGAAATGATAGGTGAAACTTTCATTTCTGACTCTGATGTTCACTTTGACTTGATCTGGCCCTGCAGTGATAGTTCTGCAGACACATGTTCACACACTGCACAAAGATAGACAAAAAACTCCTGCCGAACTCAAGAGCTTCTTATATTTAACTAAACAAGGTACTTACAACTGCGATGTACAGTCCGAGACATTCCGCCAGACATTCCCGGACCAGCTGATTTCTGATAATACATTTCCTCAGAAGCCTCTCCATGGTGAAGGAGTTCGGCGTTCTGGCAGCTGTTCGTCTGCAAAAAGGAGAAACAAAGAGTTCAGAGTTAGTGTACGACATCCTTTTACTAAAACCACAGTGCTCATAGTCACAAATTCCTGCCCAGAGGCCTGATGGGAGCTCTCCTGGTTGATGATCACACCTGAATGAGACTACCTCAAACTAGCCCCTCCCATTTGACTGTTCATTAAACACATATGACAACTGACATATGAAGATGAAGATGCATTTAATTGCTGAAGCCTTAAAAACCTAGAACTACAGTATTTTTATGGTGACTTGAGATTTTCTTCTACATTTAACCTTTCCCTAGTTATTTATCACCATTTATTATGACATTATTCTCTAAATTTAGCATTTTTATCAATGAAACTCAACAAAAAAATCAGGACTACTCTACTACTATATTTTTGGCATGTAAGCTAAAGCATATAATTTTGGAAATTAAACTTTGCTGTAAAAGTTATTCAGGAATTTTCTTGCATAACCAAAACAGTTAAGTCATGTGAACTGCTGATGGCATGTTGCCGACTCCATGCGATAAATCCTGATGCCAAAGTATTAGTTTTCAAATCCACAAACTACCAGCTAAAGTATAAATACATGACCGGCAATTTGCTACAGCGTACTGTATCACTGAAGCTATGAGTTCTGCTTAATGAGCTCAACATCATTAAACTAGATAGAAACGTATACAAACCAACTAAACAGTAAACCAGATAGAAACACATAAACCAGCTCAGAAGCAAATAACCACATACAAACCTATAAACTAGGTCTGCAGCAAATAACCAGATAACATTTAAGATAAGATCAAATAAGATAAGTTAAAATCATCTCTTATCATAGGTTACAATCTTACAACAGCAATTTTACATTTTATAAACCAGCTCAGGCTCAACAGATGTTTGTCGGTTGTTTTAATTTACTCATTTCATTATCGTTACGACAGAACATGAGAAATTAGTACTTTCCCTTTTTTTTCTTCCCCTAGGTGTCCGCCTATAGAGGGAATGCACATACGTCACTTCCCCCTGGGCCACGCCCCTCTAAGTCAGACCGAGTGGCAAAAACAAACCGGCTCAACATGGCGGAGTATAGCAGTAACTACAGCGAGACACGGAAAAATGTGGAATATAACATGAAATTAAAGACAATTGGACTGGACATGGATCCATACAAGCTACCAAACAACAAGTGGTCTACGAACATTGATATGTGGCTGAAAATCACGTATCCTGACATTTATATGAACCTGATTTCAACGCCGGGGAAAATCCACAATGCAAAGGCTGAAAGCATACAAAAGATAAAGAGTTGTTGACATCCTCGTCATTGTTAATTAGAGGATTACAGCTGGTGAGTGCTTTCAATTCAACATACGACTGTTTTTGAGGTTTTGTGTCAGTGCAGACGTATTTTCTTGGCGGTGATTGCCAAGGTAAAGGCCCAGCAGTAGTGCTCACAGTTCACTACTGATTTACTGGAGCTGAACCCTTAGTATTGACCCAAGTGAGTGGATGATCTACTGGTACTGTGGAGATTTAAGTAGAGTTTACATCAAATACTTGATCCAACACAGCTACAACAGCTTTGTGCTTTGGAAAACTAGGTTAGCCTCAGTTTAAGCTAGTTTACAAATCAAGGTTCATAATCACACAATTGAAGACAAAAACGTTTCAGTTCTGAAATATAGAACTAAATGACAGATGCTAACATTAACAGCTTTACGAAGAAGTAACGTTAGCCAAAACGATATGTAATTTAAGGTATGATTTTACACAAGAATACAGCATAAATTAACGTTACCTGACACGAATCCAGGTTCCGTTGCCTGGATTCCAGTTATTTCTACAAATTGCAGCGATCCGTCTGCTTCTTCTGTCTTTGGCTTTAGGTCGCCGCTAAAACGATAGCTCCGAGTGCTTTTTAAACCTATTTGTGCAATCAATGGCACAACAGCTCTTCCCCATTTTTTAGATTGTTGTAAAGTTTTCGCAGTATTCAAGCCAAAGCCGCTACTCATCTCCCTCTTTCTGCCACTCAGTGGACGGAACCGCGGTGACGTCACATGTATACCCTCTACATGGCCCATACCCCGGACCAGCCCTCTATAAACTAATACTAATACATCAGACTGTATGACATGGATCCGCCAACATGCCATCAGCTGTTCACATGACTTAGCAGCACCACTGTTTTGGTTGTCCTCAAATATTCCTGATTAACTCTCATAACAAAGTGCATTTTTCAAAATGAGCCTCAGTGCCTGAAAACCTAAAACCACAGACACGGCTTAACCTGCATGATAGGGCTGCAGTAAGGAAAGAATCTGACAAGTTTACATGTTTTTTTTTTATGTTTTAGTCCTGCTCTAAGTGGTATTTACATGAAATAACAAGTTCAAAATGATTCTTACCCTTCTGGCGCTAAGTCCTTTACCGGTGGTCCTGGTCCTGGTTCTTCTCGGTGGTCTTCTTTCCGCAGGACGATGTTTTCCTCTCCGGTCACTTCTTCCTTCTTCTTCTTCGTCTTTTTCTTCTGTCTTGATCTCTCCTATAGCTTAGATGGTGCTAGCTTAGTTGGAAATCTGTCGCTGGGTTCAGATAACCTGCTTTTCTCCCTCAATACAAGTTCGAAAAGCTACAGTTAAAAACGTTCCAGTCTTCATATACACATTCCGTAACCTGGCAACAGTAGAATTCCAATGTAGTGTTTCCATTTTGTCCATGGTTTTCATGGTGGTCTCGTGCCGGTTGCACTGCGCATGTGCTAGGCTCTCTGACCCTGTTTGTTTTTGGTTCACGTGCGGTTCGGCCGATGCCTTCATAAACACAGTCCAGTTGTGTCCAAACATCACTGTTTTCAAAGCCCTTTTTCCAATTACGTGGACAATTTGAGAAACAGTATAAATTCTAAAGCAAAAAAAAAATAAAGTCAAATGTATAGTCTTATTCATTTTGTATAATTTCTATTTATTCCTCGAGCAATTTTTATTACATATTTTTATTTATTATTATTTACTTATTTATTTATTATTTATTTTTCTTTCATAATGTTTTTACTTACATGTATTTCTCTATATGATGTAAAAGATTTTGTGAATTATGAAATTTTCTACCCTTGTTGTTGTTGTATACTATTATATATATGTCGAGGCCCAAAACGGAATCTGGCCCGATTCAGAATCGGGCCGGCCCAGAATGGAATTCTAATCTAGGCCGGCCTAGAATGGAATCCTGCTGCTATAATGTTATTTTTATACCATGTTTAATGCAAATGATCCAAATTATTACAAAAATCAATACATGGAATTTGCAAATATATGAAAAAAAAAAAAATGAAACAACATTTTAATTGTAAACTATAATACACTGTATTTACAAATAGAACCTAGTGGTACTCCCCACCAATATATGGTACAGTGAAATCGACTGAAATTGACAATAGTTACTCAAGGTATGTAAGACTGAAAATGTAAAATTATGACAAATTATGGAATTATGGATCATTTGCATTAAACATGGCATAAAAATAACATTATAGCAGCAGGATTCCATTCTAGGCCGGCCTAGAATAGAATTCCATTCTGGGCCGGCCCGATTCTGAATCGGGCCAGATTCCGTTCTGGGCCTCGACATATATTTACTGTTCAATGTTAATTGCTCCCAAAAAAAAAAAAAAACAGTCCTGTTGTGCCGAATTCAACTTCCTGCCGAAAACTGCTCCCCCTTCCTAAGTCAACCATAAAGAGGACAATATTGCGGTTATGTTTTTTTTGTTTAATATTAAAGAATGTGCAACTGTAAGGTATATAAAACTTTCTAAAGTTTAATCTTAGATACACAACACACCAAATATATAACAATATAAACAGATACTGCCGAAAACTGCATCACCTGCGGCTGGGGATGCAGTTTTCAGCAGGGAGCCGAATTTGGCACCGGGTACTGCCGAAAACTGCACCCCCCATCAGAATTAGCTTGTGAAGCTAAAGGAGTGAAATGACTTTAGCAGCTCACATTTGGAGCTGTTCTGGTGTGACAGGAGGAATTTGGTGCACTTTGTCCTCTTTATGGCTGACTTAGAAAGGGGGAACTGTTTTCCGCAGCTGCTGGCGATGCAGTTTTCGGCAGGGAGTAGAATTCGGCACAACACCTGTTACTGTCCTCCAAACACTAATATTTGCTTCCAGTATTTTTGTCCTGCCTACAGCATATTAACGTCCTAAAGCAGGGATGTCAAACTCATTTTAGTTCAGGGGCCACATTCAGCTAAACTTGATCTGAAGTAGGCCGAACTAGTAAAATAATATATAAATAATGTCAAATCCAAACTTTTCTGTATGTTTTAGAGCGAAAAAAGTCAATTTACATTGTGAAAAGGTTTACATCTACAAACTATCCTTCAAAAGATGTGAATAACATAAACAAACTGAAAAAAATAGTGTAATTTTAACAATATTCTGCCTTAGTTTATCATTTACACATGTACATTAGAACTTACAGATCACAGTGGATCTACAAATACACAAAACACTTAACAGGCAGAATATTGTTAAAATTGCACTTACTTCTCTTAAGACATTTCAGGTTGTTCACATTTTTTGTGAAATTACACTTTTTGTGTAAATACATACAAAATATTTACATTTACAAAGAGAAAAATTTGGAGTTATCATTATTTATGTTATGATAGTATTTTACTGGTCTGACCCACTTGAGATTGGTCTGAATGTGGAACCTGAACTAAAAGGTTTGCCAATATCTTAAGTGTAATTTTTTGCATTTCACAAATTCATCCCAAAGGCCAGACTGGACCCTTTGGAGGGCTGGATTTGGCCCCCAGGTCGCATGTTTGACACTTGTGCCCTAAAGCTTGGACGTTACTTTATGTTTAATATTCAAGGATGTGCCAACTGTAAGGTATATAAAACTTCAAATAGTTCAATCTTAGATACACAACACACAAAATATATAAAAAAAACCCAAAACAGATACAGGCAGGGAGCAGAATTCTGCACATCAGACAGGACGTGTGTGTAACGTTCAAATATGGCTGAAAAAATGTTGGTGCGGACATCCTCTCAATGTCTTCTATGGACCCAATTTGAACATCATTAATATTTACAAGATTATTTAAAATGTGACCAAATTAATTGACCTAATTAATATGTATGAAAATGTTTAATACAGCATTCAAAATACATTTTAAAAATTATCTTGCACTCTGAGAGCGTACAATACCGTTATTTAAATGTATTTTGAATGCTGTAGTAAACATTTTCATACATACATTCATTTGGTCAAAATTATCAACTAGAAAAGCACTCAGAGAGCGCAGACCTCCACCAAGGATGATCAGTGCCCCCCCCCAACCAAAATGTAATCATTTGTTCCTTGTGCCAGTATCAACATGTCCTGAAATTTTCATCCAAATCCGTCCATAACTTTTTGAGTTATCTTGCACATGGACAGACAGACAGACAAACCAACACCGGCAAAAACATAACCTCCTTGGCAGAGGTAATAATCTTATATAAATATAAATGACGTTCAAATTTGGTCCATATAAGACATGCAGAGGACATCCACACCATTTTGGAACCATATTTTAACCTCACACAGATGTCATGCTATAATCACAATAATCATAGTTTGACATTTACATTATTCCTTAAAAAGAAGAGCATTATTCAGAAATGTTAATGAAATATAACTGGATGTAGAGTATATACTCAGTGACAGTAGATAATTCTGAATAATACTGAAAAGTTTAGGATCAGTCTATGATTTGTAATAAACAGAAGAATAGTCTATTTGTCATGCTGAAAAAAAAAAAAAAAGAATTTATTTCAGGGTAACAGTAACAGTAGAAGGAAGTCGAGACCGGTCTTGGGTATTTGTGCCTGTCCACTCCTGAGGGAACATGCTTGAGGTGCTCTCCAGCGTGTCCATGGACCACATCCTGTGTTCCCTCCTTAAAGCTTTTGAGCTCTGCGCCTGAAAAAGTTGGAAGACAAATGTTATCCATCTGTATTGTATTTAGATTCGACACTAGGCTATTCAGTCTGTACTGTAGCTATAATAAAAATCAATGCTGTTATGTAGCTTAATAAAATAAACCAAAATATAGAATGACATCAGGTGATTATAAACTATTTATTTTTTCATATCTTAATATATTGTTAACTGAGCCCCTGAGGCAGCGGATCTTCTTCCCAGTACACATGAAGCTTACCTTTACATTCAGACAAACCAATATGACTGCTACAATTAATATGAGACCAACATTTGTCCTCTAAAAGAAATGACCTTTTGTTTTATTTTGTTTCTTTGCATGTTTGAAATAAATAAATGAATAAAATAAATCTGCTATCTGCTAGGGGCCCTAATATGCTAATTTCAGGGGCTTTTAATATGATACTGGACCACAGTGGGACACTATTGAAAGTTCTGATCAAAAAAAAAACAACAAAAAAAACAAAACAAAACTCCATAATCATCACCTATGAGCTGTCTGTGCACTCCTCCATTCTGTGTCTTTCCTGCTTGGCTCTGAAACGCTGGGCTTCACACATGCCTATATGACACCTATGTCCTGCAGAACAAGTATCCACCATTTTAAACATATTTATGAGTCTGGGAAGCATATGAGGTCCCCTTTAAGCTGTGCCCCCCTCCTTCCCCCCTCCACAGAACTACAGCGGTGTTTAAATCATTTAGCCAGATTTACTACTGGCAGGCAGAACTTGACACTTACAGCGATCAAAGGCAGTACTATCCCATAATATAAAATATAACGACCTCCAGAATATTACCTGATACCAGTTGAGTTAAGATGTTAGTTGAAACTCATATAGAAACGAGAAAAGCACTCGGAGAGCGAAGACCTCCACCAAGGCAGATCAGCCCCCCGCCCCCAAACTGAATCATTTGTTCCTTGTACCAGTATCATATGGAGAGACATTTGTTTTTTTATCCATCAATTAAAAAGAATAGATTTGCAACCAAAAAAAGAGATTTGAGAGCAAAACACAGTAAGTGGCAAACAAAAAAAAATATCATTTTGCTTATAAATCAGTCCTCTTTGCTTTCGAGATACAAACTTTTACTTGAGACTTAAAAAATTCTGCTTGATAATCACTCTTTGCTTGCAACTTCAAAAGTTTCGCTTGTGAATTAAACTGCGCTTAATGGGCGGGGCCTACGCTGATGGATGAGAGAAGAGTTTCTATTGGTGGGTTTCACCTGGCTCCAGCACCAGCCCCAGCTTCTGTGTTAAACCCACTTCTCAGTTGTGTGTTGTTACTGGGAGGTAAGTTGATAGTCTACTGCTCTTTGAAATTGAAATGTATCTCTTAAGTAATGGATTACACTAAATAGCGTCGGCTACAGCCTGTACATTCACAGCCTGAGCAGAGTACAGAATGAGTGAGTGAGTTACGGGGAGGAGTTTACAACATAGGGCTGGGATTTAAACATTATTGTTGACCAGTACCCGCAGTACCAAAACGTCACAGTTCCTTCTAAAAAACACACCCGGAGCAACTGAATGATGCTTTTTATTCTTGCCGGTTATAAAACACACACACTGCTACAGCTGTGCAGCGACATTAACGTCTGTCAGCCTGTATCTGTCCCACCGTTAGGTTTAGGGCTACCAGAGCTCTGTCCACTAGAACAATGACGTCACCTCCGAGATGTATAATGTGTATTATAACAGAGAAATGCACATTTCAAGCACCACTGATTTGTGGTTCCTCTCTGTTTAACCTGGTGTTTGGCTGTATTTTGTATGGAAAGAGTTGGGTATTGAAGATCTGTGCAACAATCAGCTGATCTGTTGCACAGCTGTAGCAGCATGTGTGTTTTATAACATCAGCAAGAAAAAAAAAGCATCATTCAGTTGCTCCAGGTGTGTTTTCTGGTATAGTAGGAACTGTGACATTTTGGTGCCGCTGGTACCATGCATCACTAATGTTTAAATCTCAGCACTATGTTGTAAACTCCTCCCTGTAACTCACTCACTCATTCTGTACTCTGCTCAGGCTGTGAATGTACAGGCTGTAGCCAACGCTATTTAGTGTAATTCATTACTTATAAGATACATTTCAATTTCAAAGAGCAATAGACTATCAACTTACCTCCCAGTAACATAACACAACGAAGAAGTGGGTTTAACGCGGAAGCTGGAGCCAGGTGAAACCCACCAATAGAAATTCTTCTCTCATCCATCAGCATAAGCCCCGCCCATTAACTGCAGTTTAATTCGCAAGCAAAACTTTTGAAGTTGCAAGCAAAAAAGTTTATATATATATATATATATATATATATATATATATATATATATATATATATATATATTTCCCCCTGCAAACATGTAAACAAACTCTTAGACAAATAAGCAAACAATACATCATTTGATGACACTAAATAGGCCCATTTAAATACAGATGTACCTTATATTATATTTTTGCTAATCTGTGTAATGTGTTGTCTGATCTGAGTGGTGTAGTGTGTGCAGAAGGGGTTCATGGGTGTGTCAGATAAATCTGGTGCCATTTCACTGAGCAGAAGCAAAGTTATTGAATTTTAAGTATGTAGAAATTTTCCAGTTAGCACTAAACCTTCACTCACTAACTGGCTCCACATTCGAGATAATGTCGTCTACTGATCATTAAGGACCGTTTGTTTGGATGTAAACAGGGTTGTAGTAACCTCTCTGTGTTATCAAAGCTGCATAGAGCTATCATTTGTGTCTCAATGATTATTGACTGATGATCTTTTGAGTCACAAAGTGCGAATCTCTGAATCTCTTGCCAATTTTACCACGGTGAGTGTTTGCGTTCTTCATATAGTCTACATATATCTCCATATTGTATTGAAGGCCCTGAACCCAAACAGTTCACACCCTACTTCTCAGTAACCCAGTCGCCCGAGTTCTCCGTCTCCTTTTCTCCTGAGGGAACATTTATTTCCCGCTGCAGCTCAAACATTAGCGTGTGTGCTGCAGCTGCTCTTTTGCCTGTGCTGTGAGTGTCAACCTAACTTGCCTTGGCTCTAGTGTGATTGGTTTGGCGCGGTGCTACTTAATTATGATTGACTGTTCTTATGTCTGTCAAAACATAAACAAATGAATTCTATCAAAATGATATCAAGCACGTTTCATACTTCTATCGAGGAAAGACATAACACAATATATATTGTTATCGTTTTATTGCCCAGCCCTAGTTGTCAGAGGTCTTATCTGTGTTCATGGGCAGAGTGAGTAGAGGTTTCTCTTGAGGTGGAGTCCACATGTGGCCACAGCGTGCTTCCGCCCGGTCTTTTCTCTTCTCCTGGCTCGCTACTGACGCACTCAGGGTTCAGACTCAATTTCTATCCAGCAGAAAAAACAGTTTACACATGTAGCACAGAAAACATCACAATTACTATCATCTCATCATGTCATACCACTCTTACTCTGAATGTCTTCAGTATAATTGCTGGATACACCTTATGTCAATTTTTGTAAAAGAACTGAAACACATTTACAGTATTTTAACATGACACAGTTATTTAAATAAATTTACATTTTTTTTTTTTTTTAACATAAATTAACTTATTTATTTTGGTAAGCACTATTTAGTGCTGTTAATCAATTTTCATTGTTTAAACATTAGCATTTATCTTTATAACCACAGCTTACATCTCATTGTGAAACACGTTTTTAAGTATAACTCAGCTGTATTAAATTACCATTCTTGTTATTTTAAACCAACAACTTTTTTACGAGTGGACAGCAACAGAAGGTCAGCCGTGCACTGATAGACTGACCAATCCATGTGACTATATGCTTCCAGATAGATTTCCTCCGAATAAGAGGTTTGACCAACAAAATCGGAGACTGTTTAAAACCACAAGAAAAGTACCAAAGAAAAATCTGAGGGTGTTTCCACAACTGGATCGATTGGAGCCGTTGTTCCAGAACAAGTCTTTGGCTCGGTTCCATTGTTCATATGTGAAAGCAGTACTTGTACTCTGTTCCAGTACTAAACAACCGAGCTGACACTGCTTTGAAGAGGTGGTCTCAGCGCGGCTGCAGCCGCTCCGCAGAGTAGTTCGTTTACAGTGTGAACATGAGCACAGCGATAGAAATAGACAACTGCAGTTTTCTACCACTCTGTGTCACCTGTATGTTAGCTGTGTGATCGGGTGTGCATGCAGGTCCAATAGTAGATATCTAATAATACCACGGAGCATGGATGGTAGACCATGGATGTCCATTTAAATAATCATGTCCATGTGGACTACCATGCATCACATCAGGTCAGAACCACAACTTCTACACATGAGAAACCGACTGGAGGAAAAAAAACCCTGTTTATCTCGGCTGAGTTGAGAAAATTAAGAAATCAAGCAAATAAACAACAAGCTAAATTTAGTCGGCGCATTAGTTTCAATCAAAAGAGTCCGTGGGGACAGTTTTCTTTAGTTTCACTGTCTGACTCACCTGTACCATGTACATGTATAAACAGTATGGAAGCGTTTAGTCACGTGGATCAGTCAACCAATCAGCGCGCGGCTGACCCTCTACCCACTTGTAACTGTTTTTAATAACAGGGCTCGTGACTGCGACTGAATTACGGTCGCATGCGCCTGAGAATTTCGGTAGTGCGACTGTTTTTGAGATTACGATCGCACGGTGCGCCAATAAAAAAATGAGCGAAAATTAATACGTGCGCCTAGAATAATGGCTGCAGAAGTAACTCGTCAGCTGAAAATAAACAAGCTCCACGCCCCGCTGACTGAAGCGGAAAATCTAGTCCCCGCCCCCTCGCGTGCACATCTCTGCGGATGGTCCAACACTGCATGACTTCGATGCACTGCCAGCGGTCAGGAAGTATCTACACTCTGGCACCAGGTCAAGGAGACTTGACTTCAGGCGTGGTGTAGACCACAGTGACTAAGGGCCTTTAGGCCATGAAATAAAAAAGTTGGTTGTTGCAAATAATGGTGTGATTCGTCTTTCTTCTCCAAGAACCAACTAAAGTATATACCACACATTGACAATTGTTTTGCACCTGTGTCAATGTAAGCTTTTTCTTTCATACTCTATTCAAATACTTTATTCTAGGTTGTTAACATTGCTTAAATACATATAGGAATTAGGGCTGCACGATTAATCGATTTTAAATCGAAATCGGATTTTTTTAATTAGGACGATTTTTAAAAAAGGGAAATCGTAAAATCGATTTCATCTCTCTCGTGCCTGCGGGCCGTGCGCTTGCGGGCTCCCGTAGGCTCCTCCTCCTATCAGTGACAGCGGTCTGTCACAGAACTCCGTGCAATGGCCGGACTTTAAATGTGTTCATGAGCCCGCAGTACTTATACCAATGTAAGCCGTGGCTTCACGCACGGATCCCGCAACTGAAATAGAACTGCATGCGGATCACTCATCTTCCGTTGTCCTGGATCCGTACCGTACTGTCTTCTTCTGATCCGGGTCCGGGTCTCGGGGTCATCAGCCTCAGCAGAGGAGCCCAGACAGCCCTGTGCCCACACACATCCACCCGCTCCAGGATAGAATCCCTCCAGCGTGTCCTGGGTCAGTCTATTCCACGCACGGATCCCTCAGTTTAAACAGAACCGCATGTGGATCATTTATATTAACCTGGTCCACGCACGCACGCACGCACGACTGATGCCTGTCACTGACTTACATTGGTATCACTTCTGTGGGCCCAGATACCCAGGAAAAAATAAATAAATAAAATTAAAAAAAACAACAACAACACACACACACACATATATATTAAAAAAAATTAAATAATTTAGTCCTCTTACTTGCTAAATTTTTCATTCACAAATGTAAGTTCTGTAACACAAAAACAAATATTATTTATTTTTTGAAAGATGTTGAACTTTATTTAAAGCTGTTAGATAAATCTGGAAACAAAAAGGCTATAAAAAAAACATAAGTATTTGCTCTGATTTGGACATTGTATTATAGTGTATTCCCCCTGGCAAACTTATGTTATTTTCTTGTTGCATACATTGTTTGTATACTCTATTTCATTCAATAAAGATTTAATTAAGAAAAAATAAACTTCTGGGGGTTCATCACGTGATACCATCACAGATTTGAGGTCAGAGCAGTGCCTTGCATTGTGGGCTGCTCACGAAAACGACATGCTGACTTCTGTTGTCTTTTGTAGTTTTACCCAAAAATCGAAATCAAAATCGAAAATCGAGTTTTTAGAGGAAAAAATTGGGATTTTTTTTTTTTTGCCAAAATCGTGCAGCCCTAATAGGAATATTACTTGGTATGGCCAAGAGTTTTGCTTGTTCTCCAAATTTTTTATATAATAGTGATGCGCCTAGATTTTAGCCTGTGCTCCTAACTTTTTAGGGTAGGAGCACAGTGCTCCTAGGTCAAAAAGTTAATTTTGAGCCCTGAATAATGACAAATAAATCACATTTGATACATTACATTCATCAGGGAACACTTTTCTTTAATCACGAACTAGTACTATAATAACAGATATGTGCACCATGTACCATCTCCATCTCCCTCACTAAATACAGTAATGACAAGGTAGCACGTTTGTTTGCTCCCTTATCGAATGCTACACTTCATATCTGAGCTAGCGTAGTGGCGGAAGACACCGGCGATTAGCATTAGCATTGGGCTAACGCTGGTGAACAACGTATTAGCATTCAATTTACACATTACACAGTGATACAGATAATACCACGGTAAGCCAAAACACCAACAAACCCACCAGTGACTCCGATTGGTTTTATGAAATCATCCCAATGAAATCATTTTTTCATGACAGTTCACATCAACAAGCTAACTCTGAGGCCTAGCCTTTAGCATGTAGCTTACCGGAGTTCACACAGAGGGCTCAGACGATGAAGCAGCTCCTCTCATCACTATAACACACAGATCTCCTTCTAACAAGCAAGCGACCGGTTCGTTATATGATTCAAAGGGATTTCTAGTCCTTTTGCGGCTTGTACACCGTATTTTCTCAGAGGTTGGTCAGCTTGTTTATCTGTGGGTACTCTGGTCAGTGGCTAGGCTCAGATTGTGCACGCGCTGCGTGCTCATGGTAATGACCATACAGTTAGTGTGCCACCTAGTGGCGGAGCAATGGTAACTACATTTAAATCCCATCAGTGGGTCTAATAACCATGTGGGTTCCACAAACAGAAAATAAAAGGTTATTCACATCAGCTAAATATAGATCTACTTATCTTCACCTCGATGTTCACTCTAATCCTCCTCCTGCTCTCAGATCTGCTCTCACTAAACCAGTGGTTCTCAATCTTTTTCTGTCGGACCCCCTTTGGAGGGCGAAAAATCTCCAGGCCCCCTTCAACCCCAACAACATTGTAATAGTGGTGCAATTATAACTTTTATTGAATGAAACATCAATGTCATAACAATACTTTTAGCTTTTCCTTGAATAATTTTTTGTGCAAATTAAAAATAACATACATTTTTGCTTGAACAACACAAACTCAACACGACTGCTCCCTGAGACATTATTTTTCCAAATAAAAATAGGAAATGTGCAATTACCTTACAACTATGACAATAAAGTTACTTTTTTTAGAATGACAAACACATTTTGGTAATAAAGATGAAAATTTTTACAATATCAGTGGGTGCTCCAACACTGAAATATTAACTCCACCTGCTACATGTTCTAATTTGAAGAAAGAAAAAACACCCAGGAGAAATCCCATGCACCCCTGGAAAGCCTCTGCGCTCCCCCCTGAGGGGCCTGGCCCACAGTTTGAGAAACACTGCACTAAACCAACAGCCTCTAAGTTGAAATTGCACAGGTTCCTGCTAACGCAAAACACCCAGACACACTACATGTCTATGTGTGTGTGTGTGTGTGTCATGACTGAGACTGTTTTAATTTCATATAAGAAAAGATGGTGTGAGCAGAAATCGATTCAAATGTTCAATCAAATCAATCAATCAAATGTTATTTATATAGCGCCAAATCATAACAAAAGTTATCTCATGACATATTGTCGA
Source organism: Sphaeramia orbicularis (assembly GCF_902148855.1). Classification (NCBI taxonomy): domain Eukaryota; kingdom Metazoa; phylum Chordata; class Actinopteri; order Kurtiformes; family Apogonidae; genus Sphaeramia; species Sphaeramia orbicularis. The sequence continues at coordinate 14,985,947 of NC_043976.1, read as the reverse complement.
AAGCAGACTCTCATATATTATTGAATGTCATATCAACGTCCAGAGGAGGTCGTGGTGTGATGTTTAGATGCCAACTGCATGTTCACATATTACATATACATAAACATAGGGGGAGGGCTCACACAGACGACAGTGTACAGGGACAGGACGAGACAAGACAGTGGGACAAAACAGACATAAGACAAGACAGTGGGACAAGCCGGCTAAGTGGCTGCTGTTGAAAACATAAAACATGTGAGAGGCATGACAACAAGTAGGACAAGACAAAAACACATACTGATTACATATTCATCATTATACACTGGTGTGTGTGTGTGTGTGTGTGTGTGTGTGTGTGTGTGTGTGTGTGTGTGTGTGTGTGTGTGTGCTCTCATCATGGGTCAGTATCGCTCCAACAGATGTCATCATGAGTTCAACCTCAGCTGAAAAGTAAGTGGGTGCAAGAAATTTGTGAAATAAATTGTTGTCGCAAACACCATGCGGGTTAAAAAATGCAAGGTTCACAAGGTTGTGGATCTGGTTATGTGGGTCACTGGAGCCGGTCCAGTTCACAAACGTCTCTGACCTTGTCATTTCCCAAAAATTACATGACAAATACAGTTGCAAATACATATGTAACAGACCAAACCACTGCTGCAAAACATGTGTCACAGGCTGCTGTTAGAGTCCAATAAATAAAGGCTAAATGCTGCCTGTCACTGAGTCTTTGTTATCGTCCAACTCAGAGCCGTCGTTGGAAAACCTCTTATCACTGAGCCCATTTGTATGCACGTCAATACTCCGATCATTATCCGATTTCTGGAGTTGTCAGATTTTTCAAGTGATCATGTAAACAGGATAATTTGATCTGTTTTATCAGATAACAGCAGTAATCTGATTATGACAAATCGGAATAACACATCTGGATTTCTCCCCAATATTACATGTACACAGGTTAATCGGATTTATTTAGTTCTGTTACGTCTGCGCGTGTATAAGCACAATTAAAATTGTAGAAAATGGAGGGTATGTAGTCAAACATGAGTGGAAAACAATAACAGGAAGTTTGAGTCTACTATTACTATGTACATACAGACTCCGAAAAAAATCCAATAATGGACTGGAGCATCTGAACCAGGCTGGGGCGCCGATAAGAGGGGGTAAACATGGGGCCCAGTATTTGTGGGGGCCCATAGAGCAGTGGAGGGGGGCCAGTGGATGTAGAAGTTGTGAAAATTTCATGCAAGATCCGCTGTTTAAGAGAGGTGTTAAATTCGAGAGGCGAACGTTGTAAGCATGTTAAGTTTCGTTTTTGTTTTCACGGTATCATAAGTGACGTTTATCGATCACACCCCCATGTACATACCCCTCCTCCCAATTTCTGTAGGGTCCACAACGATAATGCTTTTATGGGGCCCATAATTGCTAGCGGCACCCCTGAAACCAGGATTTTTTGATTATCGCATTTCTTAAGTACATGTAAATGCGTTAGATCGGATTTTTACAATTATCTGATTACTCGTACTTATCGGACATTTATGGTCAAGGACAATGACAAACTTTATTCCAAAAATATGAATATGTAGGAAGTAAGAATAAAATAGAAAGAAATCCATTAATGGACTGGAGCATCTAAACCAGGGTTTTTCGATTATCGCATTCTTAAGTGCATGTAAGGCTGCGTTTACACATAGCTGAGTATCTGGCAAAACAGACATTTTTCTCAGCGTTTGTGCCAGTTGTTTACATGACATCGATGGCCACGCCCACTGAAAATGATGATTTCTAAAAACTCCAACTGAAGTACAAATATCTGCAAATCTCTGTTTTGCCGTTTGTGCGTAAACGGAAGGAAATGAAGATCTTGGATGGACATCTCAGTTTTCGACGGAAATACATTTGCATCACATGTGTGAAGTAACGGTTCGTTGAGAGTGTTTTCAGGATTCTGATTGGTTAGTGGTACTCGATAGTCTCACCACACTGCCATGCTGTTGACGGTGTAGCTATACAGAAGATTTTTCTGAAAACAGTCACATGTGCACGAGGTTTTTATTCAAATGGAGAGGAGGTAATATTCATTTTCAAAAATAAATGCATTAGATCTGGTTATTACAATTATCCAATTACTCCCAGTTATCGGACTTGGGCGGCCATGGCTCAGGAGGTAGAGCTGGTCATCTAATAACTGAAGGGTTGGCGGTTCAAATCCCGCTTTGTCCTAGTCATGTGCTGTTGTGTCCTTGGGCAAGACACTTCACCCTCCTCGCCTCCAGTGCTGCTACTCACACTGGTGTATGAATGTGTATGAATGTTCAGTGGTGGTTGGAGGTAGGGATGGGAATCGTTAAGAATTTAACAATTCTGATTCCATTATCGATATTGTTTATCAATCCAATTCCTTATTGATTCTCTTATCGATTCTCATTGGGTGAGGGAATAAAATAGTACAAACGGGTGTGTTTGCATTAACTGTCTTTTATATTTCCATCTCTGCACAGAAAATATAACATACACAGTACGTACAAATAATAACAGATGACACCGGGCCGGTTCGGGGGGTGGGGTGGGGGGGTGCAGTGAAAGTGAAACTAAAGACGCTTTACTAATTCCTCTATTGCCGCATTTCTACTACGTGGAACTGGTTCGACTCAGCTCAGCTTGTCTCCTGTTGCTGTGCACCTCATTTCCTTTCCCTTCTTACCTTTGGAAACTTGTATTTGAGGAGTTACAACGTTTGTTGCCCGCACCGGAACTGGAACCGGCCCGGCGTTCACTCTGCCGCTACATTCACAAGCGCCGCTAAGTAAAGTATCAAATATGTGACATTCCTGTAAATGAGTCACATGCTGTGGACAAATGTTTGAACATATTGGAGGGATTCCACCCTTTTGAAGAAATGGAAGCTTTGCAAGGGCTCCAAGTAAGTGGACCTGGTGTCATCTTTTCAGACTGTTTCTACCTCAACGCCATGTTGGCTACGTTCTAACCAAAAAAATGCAGCGTACGTGTGACATCATCGTGCATGCACAACAAAGGTGGAATCGATAAGCAGAATCGTTAAGCAGGCAGGCAAACGATTCCAAGGAATCAAGCTACTGGGAACCGGTTTTCAAAAAAGAACCGATTCTCGATTCCCATCCCTAGTCGGAGGGGCTGTAGGCGTGAATTGGCACCCACGCTTCCATCAGCCTACATATGTAGTTTACCAGTAGTTTAGTTTATTGTTGTATACTCACTAAACTCTTCGCGGTTACAACCAATAATGAAACGGAGACCAGGTAGAATCACACAAAGGAAAACCTGTATTGTTTACAGCTGCACCTTTTTGTACAGATTAGAATATGTTGACCGGAAGTAAAACAAAGGAGGGAGGGGCATGACCATGTCTCATATAGGGATGTAACGATATGAAAATTTCATATCACAGTTATTGTGACCAAAATGATCATGGTTATCATTATTATCGCAGTATTGTTGAAATTGTGCTCAAAATGTTCAAAAACTACTAATACACACACTGAAATAATTTAACCAAATTGTATTTAAAATAAATAAATAAATAAAAATAAAATAAAATAATAGGCACAATGTACCTTCTGTTGGCAGAAACATTCAAGTATTAACCCTTAGTGGTCTGAGCCTTTTGATTTTGCCTTTATTTACTATATAAACAAATGTTTACAATACCCATGTTTGGTATCTTTTTTTTTTTCAGCACAACTTCATCGATATCATCTGTCTATTATTTTTTTCACTTTAACCTACTATAAAAACATAAAAGGCCAGAAAACACAAAAAAATATATAAAATCCAATTTGAAAAATGTATGTAATTTATCGCATAAATAACGCAAAGATGCTTAATGAACCTTTTCAAAGACTTTAAAAGTGAATATTGGTTCCAAATATTAGGTATAGAAAATTAAAATTGTAATAAATTAAACTATACTCAAATATTTGACATAAAAGCAAATCTTTACATAGGGTTTTTGTCCCCTAAAAGTGCGGTAATCAAACACGGTTATTATGATAATTAGAATTTAAACGGTAATACTAACTGTCTGCAATTTTTTTATCATTATACCGGTTATCGTTACATCCCTAGTCTCATAAAGAACAAACTTAAGATCTCAATTCTATAAATACACAACATTTATGAAGTAAGAATGTGTGACTTAATGAATAATGGATCCACTGTACTTTGAGTATGCGTTAATAGAAAAGTGCAATATAAATCTAATCCATTATCATTATAACTACTTACATGATCATGTAAACAGATGCTTTTCGAAGGCTTTGTTTTTGTCATTGCCTTGTTTTTTTTTTGTTTTTTTTGCTGTATTTTAGTACGTTTCCATTTTGAAAGATGAAGAGTGAATGAGGCAATCAGTGTTCCTTTGGAGAGGAACCCTGCACAAGCGCCCATGCAATATTAATCCAATCTGCGGAGGTGGTTTGGCTTCCAGGCTGGCCTCTCCCAAGGGGACTTCTCCATTACCTCTCCCAGCTTATCTCCCATTCCTCAATGCTCCAAAAAAGAAAAAAAAAGTCTAATCTCTGTCAACCAAAACTTTCTCCAGTTTTCTCCTTCCGAGTCGTTATCCTTTCTTTTAAGTTTTCCTGTTGTATTATTGATCAGCCAGACTCATGCGGCTCTAATAAAGTGTATTTCATCAACATCACATTAAAAAATACAGAACTGATGGCATTATCTTGTGCTGTACTTTACGCTGTTAAGTGTGTGTTAGATACAGAGAATAGAATCTCTTACATCCCATGAAAGTATAGATATTAAGGCAAGTGGCTTCAGCTGATAAGGTGTGATGTTTAAGAAGCAAAAGCTGAAGCAAAGTGAAATAAAAGACTGTTTTTTGCAGCTTCACAGTTTCTTCAAATTAAGGCTTTGGAAGGATGTCAAAGATAATCATGAAGAATTTAGGAATTCATTACTCACTTTCATTTATTATCTGATTCAGTCCTCTGCTTTGCATTGCACTGACTCATGATTAAAATGGCAATTAAGCAGATCAGTTCTTATATTTACTGCCACTGCGAACTGTCTGCTCACATTAAACTGTAAGAGTCACGTCATAGTCTTTGCCAGTTCAGCCAAATAGGATCACAACATGAAAAAAGGATTAGAGACACACTGGCTTTTGAAGTGAAGCTGTTATGCTTGAGGACCGCCACCAATATTGTCAACATTTAAGATCACAAACTAAGACCCAATCTCATTTCACTCCCTCAGCCCCTCCCCCTTCATTTTGTGCATTCACATGAAGGGGTATCAGAAAGACAAGAAAAAAGAAGAAAAAAAAAACAAAACTTGGAGTTGTCATTATTTATAGGTTATTATGCTATTATTTTCATGGTTTGACCCATTTTGAGATTGAATTGGACTGAATGTGTCCCCTAAACTAAAATGACCCCTGTGTTAACACAAATACATTTTCATAACCAGGTCTTGAGATGAAAATTATAACGTAAAATGAAACCGCGGTGGTTCGATCCTGGATTTGAAGCCTCCACTGTTTTCTCCTCCCACAATCCAATACCTTAGAGGTTCATTAGTTTCTGTAAATTGGCCTTAGGTGTGAGTGAATGGTTGTTCATCTATATGTCAGCGCTGTGATGAACTGGTGATCTGTCCAGGCTTTAGCAGCCTCCACCTACAGCTAGCACGCCCCCACCCACCCCCGACAAATGGAACCAAGTGATCTATCACATCTTAGACCATTATCTTCAGGTAAGGAACAAACAATGAGTTTCTGCTTGATTTTTGTTTGTTTTTTTATCTATTAATTTTAGCTGCTTTTATTTCCATTTTTGGTTTTACAATAATGTACAGATTGGATGGCACTTTTAAAATATCAGTTTTTAAAATGACAAAGATATTCTGTTCTATTCTATTCTATTCTATTCTGGTCTGGTCTGGTCTGGTCTGGTCCGGTCCAGTCTATTCTATTCTATTCTATTCTATTCTATTCTATTCTATTCTATTCTATTCTATTCTATTCTATTCTATTCTATTCTATTCCACTTCACTCGTATTCTATTCTATTCTATTCTATTCTATTCTATTCTATTCTAGTCTAGTCTATTCCACTTTATCTATTCTATTCTATTCTATTCTATTCTATTCTATTCTATTCTATTCTATTCTATTCTATTCTATTCTATTCTATTCCACTTCACTCTATTCTATTCTATTCTATTCTATTCTATTCTATTCTATTCTATTCTATTCTATTCTAGTCTAGTCTAGTCTAGTCCACTTCACTCTATTCTATTCTATTCTATTCTATTCTATTCTATTCTATTCTATTCTATTCTATTCTATTCTATTCTATTCCACTTCACTCTATTCTATTCTATTCTATTCTATTCTATTCTATTCTATTCTATTCTATTCTATTCTATTCCACTTCACCCTATTCTATTCTATTCTATTCTATTCTATTCTATTCTATTCTATTCTATTCTATTCCACTTCACTCGTATTCTATTCTATTCTATTCTATTCTATTCTATTCTATTCTATTCTATTCTATTCTATTCTATTCTATTCTATTCTATTCTATTCTAGTCTAGTCTATTCCACTTTATCTATTCTATTCTATTCTATTCTATTCTATTCTATTCTATTCTATTCTATTCTATTCTATTCTATTCCACTTCACTCTATTCTATTCTATTCTATTCTATTCTATTCTATTCTATTCTATTCTATTCTATTCTATTCAGTGCTAGACTAAACTATAAAGTAATTATTAGAAGACTTCTGGTTCCAGCATACATATCTGATTTAATGACACATTCTCTCTGTTTTCCGGTGTTATTGTTGTATATTTAGCATTTTCCATTTTTGTTGTATTATCTAATGTTCCATCCTTTACCCAAGTCGCAGACACAACTTATTAATACAATCTATTATGAATGAACTGCCTCAAAACTCTCACAGACTGAAGCATTCAATTAAAAAAGGCTTTAATACCTCCCAAAACTATTTTATTCTGCCACATTTCTAGTTAATTGGGGAAAAATATTGGCGCCGTGTTTGCAGAGTGATGCAGACAGATGATTAGCTGACATCTGGCTTTGCTTTAATAACTCAATTTTATCAGCGATGTGCTAAAATTAGGAGCAGAGCGCCTGAAAACAAACCGTCAGCTTGTATTGTATTGCAGAGGATAATTGAATGTACACTGGCGCTGGTCTCTGGGCGTGAAGATCCTCGACGTGGCAGGAGAAAATTAACAGCTCTTGTCCACAAGGCCTCTTTAAAGCGACTGGATCCCAATAGCGCAGGAACACTCTCCAGTTGCACTATCAACACTTTTAAATATTTAATGGCGTCTGTCACAGGATCTCACTTTTGACATTGACGTCAACCTCTACGCGACGAGCTGCCAAGTGTTTCCATTACACCGCCTCTCGTGCTCCCTGCAAATATTTCTCGAGCACCTCGCTTCACGGATCAAATGGTCTGGAGCTCAATCACAAGCAGAACGACTAAAGAAGAGAAGAGGAGCCCACCGGTACCGGGCCCCCTGACTCATTTATCACCATTACAGGGATGATCATAGGCAGGAAAAGGCAGGAGCTGTGACTGAAGCGGCAGAGTGAGGCTGCGTACAGACGCTGTTATGAGTTCTCAGAGGGGTTCCGTTGTATTATTATCACCTGGACGACCGCCTCAGTGACAAACTTCACGCTGAGCAACGGGGCCTCTGAGGCCGATTCTGTAAATAGCATGCATTTTCCCTCGCGCCCTTGTTTGCGTGTTGAATTTGCTTTGAAAAAAAAATATCAAAAGGTTGCCATGCAATCAGCAACCCTGCAAGTTCTGTGAAAAACAGCAGCTCCTGTACATGTGATACAAAAGCTCAGTGCATACACTGTAAAACAGAACTGTTGCTGTTAACGTGTTATTCTGTATTACAACAACTGATTACCCCCCCCCCACCCCCACCCCCACACACACACACACACACACACACACACACACACACACACACACACACACACTTTTCATTAATTTTTGCTATTATACACGAACACAGATCTAAACCTTGATGAAAAGCAACAGATAAAACTACAAACCAGACAAAGACAGAACAAATATCTCTCACAACAATACCACATAAAACAGAGGTGTCAAACTCATTTTGGTCCAGGGGCCATATTTAGCCCAGTTTGATCTCAAGCAGGCCAGACCAGTTAAATAACAACTTAATAACCTATGAATTAATGGCACATCGAAGTTTTTCTTTTTGTTTTAGTACAAAAAAAAAACCCAATTAAATTATGAAAATATTTACATTTTACAAAAAAAGATGTGAAAAACCTGAAAAAACAGAAATTTCATTCGAAAAATTTGTGCAATTTTAACAATATTATGCCTCGACTTATTATTTATACATGTACATTACACACAATGTTACATAAACATTTGGTAACAGGCAGAATATTGTTAAAATTTTGGAGTTTGGAACTAAAATTTGAACAATTTCTACAATACTCCATCTCCTATTATTATTAACACAACTCCAGATCACAGTGGATCCATAAATGCCCAAAACATTTAGTAACAGACAGAATATTGGTAAAATTTCACATTTCAGGTTGTTCATCTTTGTTTTTATTTATGTATTTATTTGCATTGTATTGTGAAAGAATAGTTTTGTAAATGTAAATATTTTCACTGTGTAATGTTTTTTTTCACTTAAATTGTTTCCACATAATTTTTCACAAAGAAAATTTGTAGTTGTCATTATTTATGGGTTGTTGTGTTGTTATTTTAACTGTAGATCATATTGGCCTGTATGTGGAACCTGAACCAAAATGATTTTGACAACATGGACTGTTCAGGTTAATTTTTGTACTTTCATCCCGCAGGCCGGAATGGACCCTTTGGCGGGCCAGATTTGGCCCCCGGGCCGCATGTGGGACACCTGTGACATAAAAGGACGGTGCTAGGACTTTCAACTTAGATCAGTGTTTTTCAACCTTGGGGTCAGGACCCCACATGGGGTTGCCTGGAATTTCTAGTAACTGATAAAAATAAAAAAATAAAATAAAAATTAGCTACTAATAAGAAATATATGGTGAGTTGACAGAGACAATCCCAATCCATAAAAGACATGACAAACTGTAAATATGTGAAACTGAAGCACTGTGGTTCTGTTTATCTGTCAAATGTTCATTGTGGTCAGTTTCAGATGCTGCAGCTCTTTCATAATTCATAGTTTGAGTTTTTGTTTGTTCAGTATTAATTGTCAGCCTTGTAAATCCAAGCTGGACTGACTGTACATATCCTGACCAAGAAAAATAAAATTCTCACTTTGTGCAGTAATCTACACCTGGCTTTTCTGCCTCCGTCCATAATAATATACATTATATAGACTAAATGTTGTGTAAAATTAACGTTTATTTTGTAACATGGTATAGCAAACTATTACATGATCAAAAACAAATTACTTTTAGCCCAAAAATGTCTCTGTTTTGAACGTCTGGGGTCACCAGAAATTTGTGATGCTAAAATGGGGTCACGAGCCAGAAAAGGGTGGGGACCACTGACTTAGATAAATAATCATTTAAATTATCAAAGGGAATGCACAGATCCCATACAAGGTTGGATAAGGACTGAGGTAAAAAGAACAGAGAAAATAGCCTATTGCTCTGAATTTATAGTCTTTAAATTTATAATTTGTGAGGGTGATATGCACCCCGTCACCTGGTTCCAAATGGTTTCAGTTGTAAAATTAGTGTCATTTAGCATATCTGGTATTCACTCCATACATAAGAGATTTAAAAACTGAGAAATCCATTTTTCTATAGAGGAACACTTCAATTTGTGAAGTTTCCAGTTCGACAAAATCATCCTTTTTGCAGCCATAAAGACTAAACCAGTCTTATTTTTTAGCTGTGCAGTCCTGTACCCCATCAGACACACTGCTCTGACAACAACTGATTACTTGAACACAAAATTCAAGTTGAAAGTGTCTCAAATCTTAACTGGAAAATCCTTGTCAGTTTGAACAGCACAAATCTGATTTTTACCTCCGCCAAGGAGGTTATGTTTTTGCCAGGGTTTGTTTGTTTGTTTGTTTGTTTGTTTGTTTGTTTGTTTGTCTGTCCGTTAGTGTGCAACATAACTCAAAAAGTTATGGACAGATTTGGATGAAATTTTCAGGGTTTTTTGGAAATGGGATAAGGAAGAAATGATTAAATTTTGGTGGTGATCGGGGGTGGGGGAGGCCACGGGGGGGCCCATTTCCAACAAACCCTGAAAATTTCATCCAAATCTGTCCATAACTTTTTGAGTTATGTTGCACACTAACGGACAAACAAACAAACAAACAAACAAACAAACAAACAAACAAACCCTGGCAAAAACATAACCTCCTTGGCATGGGGGGGGGCCCACAGGGGGGGCCACTGATCAGCCTTGGCGGAGGTCTGCGCTCTCCGAGTGCTTCTAGTTTGTTTGTTTGTTTGTTTGTCTGTCCGTTAGTGTGCAACATAACTCAAAAAGTTATGGACAGATTTGGATGAAATTTTCAGGTTTTGTTGGAAATGGGATAAGAAAGAAATGATTAAATTTTGGTGGTGATCGGGGGTGGGGGGGCCCACGGGGGGGGGCGCAGACCAGAAAATTTCATCAAAATCTGTCCATAAGTTTTTGAGTTATGTTGCACACTAACGGACAGACAAACAAACAAACAGACAGACAAACAAACCCTGGCAAAAACATAACCTCCTTGGCGTGGGAGGGCCCACGGGGGGGGCACTGATCAGCCTTGGCGGAGGTCTGCGCTCTCCGAGTGCTTCTAGTTTTCAAATGTGACCCAGGCCACTTTCATATGTGGTCCTAAATCCGATACGTATCTGATATTTTGCAATGCGACTTCAGTCTGAACGGCCATTTATCCAACCTTTATGTCACTGAAATGTGACAAATGTCACAATTCTGCATCCAAGGAGGAGGAGCAGCGAGAAAAATATACTTTCGTAAACACAGTGCATACCTGTGTGCTCACATGTTACGTCAGGACCTCTTTTGCGCATGCGGGTCACAGTTCATACTCAAAACTGATAGAAATCACATTTATGTGTAATATGAACGAGCACACACAAAAAAAATCAGATTTCACCAAAATCATAGCCTTAGACTGCATTCAGATAGCTGTTTAGGAGAGTGGGCGGAGTTAAGCCCTGCATCATCATGTTTTGGTGACCTAACGTCCAAATGCATCACGGACAATTGGCAGGTGCCTTTTCCAGTTGTGAACTTATCTTCGCCTTTTTGCGCCTTGTTTTGAAGCTGGGAATACATTTTGTTAACATGCATTATGCATTTATTTTTCATGAAAGTGCATCAACTGTATGAACTTCCATTGTTTGAAATTATGGAAGCAAAACAGATTTGGATCTTTGTATTTTTTGAACTGAAACTGATGCAGCTGAACTGTTAACAACAACAACAACAACAATAATAATAATATTGATAAAGACTATTATTATTATTATTATTATTATTATTAACATTATTATTATTATTATTGTTATTATTACTACATTTTCAGTACTGTCTTGGTTTATCTAAAGATAGTGATTTCTGAATAAATGAGGTACACACAAGGGATATTTCATTTAGACAACATGCTGTATGTTAGAACAAGCTGTGTTCATTTCACGTATAAATGTAAAGCAGTCCTTTCACACATATTTCTAAGTTGAAACAACACGTTATATTTTACAGTGTGAGAACAGCTGCATTAAAATGCAGGGATCCCTGGAGTTAACCTGTTTGCACAGCTTTCTTGTTTTATTTTTTCTCCTTTTGAGCATAATAAAAATGATAAACATTCATTTCTGAATTCCACGAACATTTGTTTGGCCTACTTTCGACTTGCCATTATTTTTCTGAGCTTATCATGTTTTATTCATTGGGTCAGATTTTGATTTCAATAATCCTATTGTTTTGCTCCAAAAAGTCATCTACATTGCAAATGAGAAATCCAGTCAGCTCATTTTTCTGTATTTGACAGTCCTGCCAATCCTGCACCTCGTATATGGCTGCGCTTAATTCCTGCTCATTTTTTAATTACATCTGGAGCAGTTCAATATCACAGCCTGATTAAAATGTTATAGGACCTAGGTCCAGCAATAATTACCGATTGGCCGGCCGGAATGTGCAGAGTAAATTATTTTATTTGAGGAACATAATTACAGCCACAAAATGCATCACTGTGAACGATTTAACAGCACCTATCAGTTCTAGAGGGAAGGTTTAATGGGTCATTTTCGCATGCTCAGCTGGACATTATATTGTCTTGGAATGAGTTAGGATCCTCTGCTGGATCCACTTGGAGCAGTACTCGTGCCTGCTGTTAGCGAACATGTCAAGCAAATATCTTCTAATATAGAGGAAAACTCTTGTCAGCTAAAGTTTACTTAGGGAGTCAAATGAGTGGCCATTTTTGTCAAAAAAAAAAAAAAGTTGTAAGAAATGCATAGAACTGTGTTGAAATAATGCTAATACATTTGTGCACAGACTACTGATATTATTTGACAGTGGAAGCTATATTTTCAGAAATATTGGATTTTGAATATGGTATAATAGGGTTAGGGTTAATATGGTATAATAACCCTAACACCTGGCGGGGGGGGGGGGGGGGGGGGGGGGTGGCATCGAAATGAATACATTCAGTATAGAACTGAATATAGCATAGAATATAAAATAATAATAATAGAATAGAAGAAAATAAATTAGAATAGAATTCTTAAAATAGCATTAGAAAGAGCATAACTAACTGGTGGACGGTCGTGACATTACCCATGATGCTCTAGTCAGTACCAGTACTTTATTAGTAATAAACTTATATACTTACTATTGCTAATTCTCCTCTTCTTCATAAATGTTAGTATTGTGGATTTAAAACAATAACAGCTGACACAAAAACACAAAATGTGGCAGTGGACGGATGTGACATGGTTGTTATGGATCCTGATGCTCGGCAGCCATGTCACCATTTCCACAAATGATCCCTGTGCAAAAACTAGGATCGGAATTATTTATTGTATCATTTATCATCATACTAAAGAGTAAATAACAATACTGAATTGTTATTTCTTTATAAAAATGCTTATTATTAGAAAACTGTTGATTTAAAAAGTGATGTGTGACATTCTTAATGTATGTATTGGCGTAACATAAGCAGGATGGATCAGCACCATACTCCATATTGAACCTGTAAAAATAAAACATGTGATATGTAGGATAGAATCTTGTAAGAAAAACTGGGGAATCTAAAAGAATAGAATATTTGTTTTTCAGGTAAATTCAGTTCAAATATAACTTGTCCATTTGTGACATGAAAATATAGCATTAATTGTGATGAAATTGGACATTTTTGAGCTGAAAACATAGTTCATATGACCATCAACATGTTGAACAGAACTGAAATCCTGTAAATTTGCATAACTTGCATTTACCAACACAAAGTTCCTTTGGGGATTCACTTCTATTGATTTCTTATGCACAAAGACATAAATAAGACCTCTAAGCACATTTTAGAAATAAATGCAACAAAACCATGACAAGTTTGATATAAAGTCCATAAATAATAATATACACAGGGTGTTTGCACAGGCCTTGAAAGTCTTAAAAAGTACAGAATTTTGAAATGCTGTTGTCCAGATCTTGAAAAGTCTGGAATTTTGTGTGGAAGTCTTAAACTAAAAACATATGAACATATGAAACTCTTTGCATTAACTTATCAGCGATCCCACCTGAGAATTCAGTGAGTCCGTTGCCAGTCCTGGTAGATTTCGTCACCCTTCCTCCTTTCCAGCGGGTCCTTGCCTCCTTTGGATCAGCAACGGACTCTATGCACAGCCCCAAGGGTGGTCCAACAATCATGGTAAAAAATAAAGTTTCAGATAACCTCAATTAGAACCCTGCATTATGTTTTGGCATTCAAAAGATGATTTAGGAAAAAATTTGGAAGAAAAAGGAGATGTTTTAGAGGTTGCACAAAGCCTCTACATCAGAGCATGGCTTGAAGCCCCATCACCAGCGAAAGCCCCTGCAAAGGATTTGGCATTCCTTAAAAAGCTGTCACAGTACGAAAATTCAGTTGTCAAGAAAGCAGCCTTAACAGCTGTCAGCCGACATCTGTGGTACTTGAGTGAAGAATTGGTTGGCCTGGCATTCTTCGACTCCAGTGTGACACAAGAGCAGAAGCAGCTGATGGTTGACAACATGATGGAAAATGAAGGTTCAGAGGTTCCACTAAAGCGTTGGGATGCCCTTAATCCATCAGATTATGAAGGGAAGCAGATCAGTGATTTTGTCACCACAAGCACCATGCGTTTCTTTGAAACTTTGGATCTGCCACAAACATTCTTCAGAATTCCTCCAGAAGACTGGGCTGATGATGCAGACTTTCAGAAGGCTGCGAAAATTGTGCATTCCAGAAAAGTTGTCAGTGATGTTACTGAAAGAGGGGTGGAGCTTATTCAAGACTACAACTGTAGCCGAACAAAAAATGAAGATCACAAACAGTACTGGCTCCAAGTTGTCAAAGAACACAGGAACATTTTTTGTAATTTCAATAAAGTAACAGTGGTTGCTGGACTTTCTAAGTAACATTTTTATGCAAGTTGCAGTTTGATTTTGAGAATAAAATTACAAATTATTCTAATATGCCTGATTCATTTGGCTAGTTCTGTTATAGTATATCAAGTAGAGCAATCTTCACGTGTCTTGTGCAACCTCAAATATTTATTAATTTGCATAAAATTTGGACCAAAGTAATTTGACCAGATATGGAACCAAATGCAGGGTTCTAATCCAGAGAATCTTAAAAAAACATTTTTGGACCACCCTAACAGCCCCACTACTTCCTGAACATCAGGTGGGTCCTTTCAATTCATTTCAATTCAATTTTATTTGTATAGCCCAATATCACAACAAGGTTATCTCAAAGGGCTTTACAGAGTCAGTTGGATATAAACATCAACAGTCAAATAAACAGCAAGAAAATGAGTAATGCCCAGGGCATCCCCCGTCCTTAGACCCTCCTTCTCGGCAAGGAAAAACTCAAAACCCAGTGGGAAAAGGGAGAAACCTCGGGGAGAACCACAGTGAAGGAGAGATCCACTCCCATGGACGGACAGGCTATAGATGCACCAGGACTGATGGACGTCCATTTGCAGATGTACAGTCTACTCTCGTTAAACCGCCCGCCGTTATACCGCCATTTTCGCTCACTGCCGACCAAAACCATTGCACAAAAATCTCCAATGCATTATTCCATTAGCTACCGCCATTTCCGCCTATCGCCATCCGCCAGCCCAGTTCCATGCACAAACAACACTTATACCATTGATTTCCCGACTGTTATACCGCCAGCATGATTGCCATCGAGTACACATAAATTTTAACAGTGCACTGAAACAAACGCGCCAGACGCTGATCGCGACAAGCTACGAGTAGGTCTACGGAACGGCCACAGTTCATTTATCGCAGAACACTCAGTAGGTCAGGATGTCGGGAAGAGGACGTGGGATTAAGCCAAAGCCTCAAGATGATGGGGTGTCATTTCCCGACACGGTATAATAATGCTTAAAATGTTTCCCCACTTTAAATGATCCCTTACAACATAACAGAATCAAGATTTATTTAGAAACGCAATTAGAACGGGTTAACGGAGGCAGCATAGACATCATATAGTAAAGACATGCACATTATGGACGCAACCCGTTGTAACGCCATTTTCGCTATACCGCCAATTTGGCCATGAACGGAAGTTGGCGGTATAACGAGAGTAGACTGTAGTTCCAGTCTGCAAGGATGCAGTAGGGTGGACACATGAGGGGTCCATCCCGCTGGATGAGACATGCAGGGGCGAGGAGGCCCATCCACAGTGGTGAGGCCGAGGACATCCATCCAGACAGGTGGGGGAGGAGGTCAGGACACAGGTCAGGGCAGGACACAGAAGGGTCACCGTAGATCCTGTCGTCATTGGCTCCCAAGCGGCTACAGCTGAAAAAGTAGCCACTCCCCCGGAGGGGAGTGGGGAAAGGGGACACCGGGTGAATAGTAATGCCTGTCTTTCATCATTGGACACACTGATTAATCCAGGTGTGTCTGCTACTTCTTGTTGTGACTACTGATTAATTAGACACACCTGGATTAATGAGGCATAATATTGTTAAAATTTAGCTTATTTTTCTTAAGAAATTAACATTTTTTCTGATTATTCACATCTTTTTTGTGAAAAGATAGTTTGTTAATGCAAATATTTTCATAATTTCATGTTTTTATTGCACAAAAAATGAAGAGAAAAACTTGGAGTTGTCATTATTTATAGGTTTTTATGCTATTATTTTAATGGTTTTCCCCACTTGAGATCAAATTGGGCTGAATGTGGCCCCTGAATTAAAATGAGTTTGACACCCCTGGGATATGTCATCACGACCCATCCATGACTCGTGCTCTGGACACATGGTATTTACAGAGAATAGTCTAATTTTATATTTCTCAAACAAAAATCTTTCTCATAGTTGAATTTTAGAGTATGCCCTAAGGCACATAATCTTGTAAAATAAGAAATACATGAGGGAAGCATAGAAAAACTGGATATGATTTCACTAACCGGTCAGTACTGGAATGATTCTAGTGAAACTTGTTTGTGGGATTTTCAAAGGCTTTGAAAATTTTTCTCTTGGTAAAATATAATTTACTGTAAATTATGCATTCATTCATTCATACATTTATTAAATGAACTTTTCTGCTTCACACAACAGGTACAATCTCAACTTAAAAAGTAGGCACACAAGTATAAAAGTAACTAAAGTTAAGGTCTTGGGGAAAAAAATAGCAGTTTTGGAAAAGTCTGGAAAAAGTCTGTAATTTTTATTTGGATAAAGAGCAAACACCCTGTATACAGTCTTTGGCTCATGTCCTGATCCTACATATATTTATTTATTTTTCCTTTATTTAATGAGGAAGCCCCATTTAGATTGGAAATTTCTTTACCAAGGGAGACCTGGCCAAGGTATCAGGCATACAAAGTCCAAACTACATAAAACACATAATAATACACAATAAAAGAGAATAATAACAATTGTTCAACCGTAATGGGCTCTCAAGAAAAGCAGTGACATTCTCCATTATACACTGAACAAAAATACAAATGCCACACTTTTGTTTTTGCTCCCATTTTTCATGAGCTGAACTCAAAGATCTAAAACTTTTTCTGTATACACACAAAGTTTATTTCTCTCAAATATTGTTCACAAATCTGTTTAAATTTGTGTTAGTGAACACTTCTTCTTTGCTGAGATAATCCATCCACCTCACAGGTGTGGCATATCAAGATGCTGATTAGACAGCAGGATTTTTGCACAGGTGTGCCTTAGGCTGGCCACAATAAAAGGCCACTCTAAAATGTGCAGTTTTCTCACACAGCACAATACCACAGATGTCACAAGTTTTGAGGGAATATGCAGTTGGCATGCTGACTTCAGGAATGTCCACCAGAGCTTTTGCCTGTGAATTGAATGTTCATTTCTCTACCATAAGCCATCTCCAAAGCTGTTTCAGAGAATTCATGAAGAAGACTGCGTGAGGAAAATGGTGGTCACACCAAATACTGACTGGTTTTCTGACCCCCTGGACCACCCAATACAGTAAAAGTGCACATTTTAGAGTGGCCTTTTATTGTGGCCAGCCTAAGTCACACCTGTGCAATAATCCTGCTGTCTAATCAGCATCTTGACATGCCACACCTGTGAGGTGGATGGATTATCTCAGCAAAGGACAAAGGAGAAGTGCTCACTAACACAGATTTAGACAAATTTATGAACAATATTTGAGAGAAATAGGCCTTTTGTGTACATAGAAAAAGTTTTAGATCTTTGAGTTCAGCTCATGAAAAATGGGAGCAAAAACAAAAGTGGTGCGTTTATATTTTTGTTCAGTGTACTTTTCAAATCATTAACAGAAATGATGTTTGTAGTTTAAGAGTTTTTTGAAGATTATTCCATGACCAGGTGCAGGGTAGGAAAATGTTGTTTTGCTAAAGTCTGTCTGAACTTGGGGAACAGTCAAGAA
Source organism: Sphaeramia orbicularis (assembly GCF_902148855.1). Classification (NCBI taxonomy): domain Eukaryota; kingdom Metazoa; phylum Chordata; class Actinopteri; order Kurtiformes; family Apogonidae; genus Sphaeramia; species Sphaeramia orbicularis. The sequence continues at coordinate 14,967,839 of NC_043976.1, read as the reverse complement.
CAACCACTTGGAGACACTTAGATGGAAACTACTGGAGCTAACAGACAGAAGGGCATTCTGGGAGTTTACCCATCAGAGGTTTACAGATGAACATATACCAGTGTCGTTGTCTACGAATAGTTAATGATGTCAAACCTACTAAATCATAGAGAATGTAGCAGTGAGTGAGAGTTTTTGCATTTGAAATTAAACGTAAAAAAGCATCATACACCGAATCAATGCTCTTAACCCTTTATCTTTCACTCATAGAAATACTCTGACATTCAAACTTTCAACCTTAGTGTGTTCATTATTGAAGGACATAACAAGACTCTATTGCTTTTGCGAAACTGAAGAAATAATAATAATTTGTTATGTAGAAAATCAAGGTCAGTGAAGGTACCATATTTGGTTCCTTGCTTATATGTGGCAAAACTAAATAAATAAAATCAAGAAGTATACATAAACTAGAAAAGCACTCAGAGAGCGTAGACCTCTGTCAAGGCAGAGGTCACGACCAAAACTGAATCATTTGTTCCTTGTGTTAGTATCAACATTTCCTGAAAACTTCATCAAAATCTATCCATAACTTTTTGAGTTATCTTGCTAACAGACAGACAAACAAACAAAAAACTGTCCTTATTGGAACTGTTGCTGTCACTGTTTTGTAATGTGTAGAAATGACCAAAAATATATAGTCACCTAGGTTAAGAGGGTTAAGAGAACAAAACAGATTTTTGCATTTATTGGTACAAACCATGAGAACTGGGTCACAGCAATACAGAATTCAATAGCATTTTTTGTGTCTTAATTCTTCATATTTATTTATGTTTTGAATGAATGAATGAATGAATATTTTTATTTCAGTTATGTACAAAACACATATGACAAGGTTGAAACTTTGAGTATCATTATTGTGACATTACTGTGAAAAAAATATTGTGGAATAAATGTCTACCTTTCCTGCAGTGTCTTGTGTTGAATTTATTGGAAAAATTGTGTAGTTTCAGAATAGAACATCAAAAAATGTGTATCACTTGTCTTTGTGTGACTTTTTTCATGATGTTTGCTGAAAAGTGGGCAAAAATTACCCTTTTTCAGTGACAAATAATTGGAAAACCCATATTAATCCTGTTGCTGCTTGCAAATGTTCATTGAACTTGCTTCCTTTCAACCTTAGAGGAAGAGCTTATGGTCTGGCCTTTTGAATGAGGATCAGTTTCAGTGATTTCAGTTCAAAGTCAATGACATCATATTAGCCAGTTCCTCAGAAGACATCCTGGGACAATTTTGTTTGGATTTTTTGTCTTCTAGGGAAGAATTTGACTTATAATTCTTTATGTAGAGTTGATATTATCATAAATCTGTCTGTATTATACACCATTCTCTTTCTTTTTCTGTTCTGAATAAACCATTACCCAACAATTAAGTCTATTCTAATATTAGATAAGTCAAATCATTACTTTTACTAACCCTACCCACATGAGGTTTTAGTTTGTGAACAAAATACATACCACTGTAAAAAAAAAAAAAAAAAAATTGCATTCACTCAATTTTCAATATCTAGCCTCCAAAATGTAATCAATTCTGCCCACCTACATGGGCTACAATTAGTTTATAGTATTTAGGCCCATTTAGTTTCCTAAAGTGAGATCAAGTTTTATTTTTACAACCAAATTTTCATATTGGTTTTTGAAACTGCCCTCCAATTTGTTAGATTTGGACTTGCTCTGTCAATGATGAAGCCAATTTAAGCAGCCAGAATCACTTTAGGAAGGCTTCTATAGATCAATTTATAGTTAAACTAATAAAACAACTCTTACACATGTTATGGAGGAATGCCTAACTGATTTTTTTTTTTTTTTTTTTAATTTCAGACTGACTGAATAGGGCTAAGATGCCAAGACCAAAGCCATCCAGGGGTGGAGGAAGGCTCAGTGAGAAAATTAGACCCTAAACTGATATATTTTCAGTCCATAACCAAGAACTTGAATTGTTGCTCTTAATGTCACTAAAATGCAACTCAAACCTTGAACCATGTGATACATATAAAGCAGTGGCCATTTCTCATAGACTGCAAGGGAGGCCCGGCTTCCCCTAAAATTACGAAAATTAAATGGTTAAATATGTACGGTTGTGTTGACATTTCATTGACTACAAATGTGTTAGAACATGTTCATCTTAAAGATGAGTTTGTTCAGAATCAGCTTTATCACAAACCAACGGACGCGATGTTGTTCACTTCTCATACATTCCCGTTGCGCTGTTTTCTCCTCCATCTCTGCTCAGTGCATTTGTCCGTAGACTGCGGGCGTCTCTGGGCTTCAATGGGACTGAGTGGAACAGTTTTTTTCATTGCGTCAAAACTGGACGGTAACTGGATAAATGCCACGATGTTCTCCCGCCCCCGGTCGCCGGGCGTCTCTGGGGGTGAATGGAGGTATGGGCGGGGCTCGGCCGGGCTGGACGCCAGAATCCCACGTGCTGATTGGAGGATCGGTCGAAAGGCTGAATCCCGTTTGATTGACAGCTATTTTCAGATCTGCTCCTTCACTGACACAGTTCAGTTTAATACCGTCACACATTCTGCTGTGAAATCGAGAGAGAAACCACTACGAAATTACTCGTTCATTTCTTGCACTGTAAATAAAACACACTCATTGTACTTCCTTGTTTCAATTTAACATAATTTCAGCGTTTTCTTGTTTCAGTTCCATAATTTAATCATTTCTTGTTCAAGTTTAATATCGTTTTGTAGATAATTAAATCAATCAAACTGTCGGCTAGGTCAGAGTGAAAGGAGCATCTCTTGTTTAAAAAGGCTGAAGTCTTACACTCACAACACAATGAGCCAAGGCAATCTAAGCAGCCCAGCTCTGATGGATATTGAGAGGACACTGGTCCAGTCCCTGGAAAATACACCTACTTGGTACGATAAGGTCACTGAGCATTTTCTTAATTCTTTTTTTTTTTTTTTTTTTTTTCATGTAAGCCGTCAATGAGCTTCCCCTGTCTGAAAGACGAGCAGCCGCCACTGATATAAAGAACATACAATTAACACAAGTGGTAACTGAAAAAGGAAGAAGCTGAAGCAGGAGGCTTAATTATTCTTCACCTACTCCCATCTTTTGAATTACCTGAAGTTGCAACAAATAAAACATCAACACAAATTAGTCTACATTCAGTTTTGTTTGTTTGTTTATTTGGTCATTAAACAACAGTCAGTACAGTACAGGGTTCGTCAATGTAACACCAGTGTGATAGCAAAACGGGAGAGAAAATAATATTTATTTTAAAAAAGCGGGAAAAAAAAACCCAAAAACATCTATCTTGGTGTTGCAACCAAAAAGGGAGCAGGCTGAAGCTAAAAGTTTCTTAAGTCACTTAGAGATTATTGTACTTTCATAGCCCTTGAGCTCTTTTACATTTATCATCGATCCAAATACAGAATAAAGACAGCAATCACTTTTAAATCACTTTCTTGTAATGTGTGTGGAAATGACCAAAAATAGTCACTTGCTCATTAAAGGGTTAAAGTGGAGGTAGCTGCATGCCTCTACAGCACAGGTGTCAAAATGCGGCCTGGGGGCCAAATCCAGCCCGCCAAAGGGTCCAGTTCAGCCCATGGGATGAATTTGTGAAATGCAAAAGTTACACTAAGATATTAACAATCCTTTTAGTTCAGGTTCCACATTCAGACCAATTCAATCTCCAGTGGGTCAGACCAGTAAAATACTATCATAATAACATATAAATAATGACAACTCCAAATTTTTCTCTTTGTAAATGTAACTATTTTCATGTATTTACACTAAAACAAAGTATAATTTCATAAAAAATGCGAATAACCTGAACAAATATGAACAACCTGAAATGTCTTAAGAGAAGTAAATGCAATTTTAACAAGATTCTGCCTGTTATTAAATGTATTTGTAGATCCACTGTGATCTGTAAGTTATAATGTACATGTGTAAATGATAAACTGAGGCTTAATATTGTTAAAATTACACTTATTTTTTCAGTTTGTTCATGTGATTCACATCTTTTGAAAGGATAGTTTGTAGATGTAAACCTTTTCATTATGTAAATTTACCTTTTTCGCTCTAAAACACAGATAAATTTTGGAGTTGACATTATTTATATATTATTATGTTATTATTTTACTGGTTCGGCCAACTGCAGATCAAATTTAGCTGAATGTGGCCCCTGAACTAAATGAGTTTGACACCCCTGCTCTACAGTATATCACCATGATCAACCGCAGACAGAAACGTGGCTTACACAAGTTCTTTCTTTACGAAGAATGTGAAACAGGATTTATTTGTAAAATAAAAGCCAATCTTCAATTAGAGTTTCTTAACTAGATTATAAATAAGACATTTAAAAGCATTGTTCATCAGTCTATATTCCCCAGTACTTAAAGGAGGACATGTCTTTATTCTCATTGGACACTTTGTACCATACATGTGTGATGTTCAAAGTGACGCATCTACGGTTTGAAATACTGAGAGATGAAGAGAATTATCTTTTAAACAACTGAAATACAGATAAAGCAGAACTTCACAGTGTTTTATAACATCTCAGTGGATATCTCAGCAACACATTTGATGCACATATTGAAGTTTTATATTATAAATCATTTATGGAAACGTTGCTCACATGAGGTAGTTTTCGCCTTCTTCCAAGAAGAGTAAATTAATCAGAAGGAGCTGAAATCAGGAGGAAAAACACACCAGAATTTTAAAATACACACCATCTTCTGCAGCTCTGTCCTCTGGGTCCAAAAGACAAACATCTATAGACAGACTGTTCATCTCTGACAGTCTTCCACGTAATATACCATTATATACCATTTACCTCTGACAGTTTGCACAAATACGCAGATATTGGACGTTTATGTAAACATATATCTTTCTCTTAGTAATAGAAGTTTATAGTTTTTATGTTCATTTTCTTCTGCATGCCATTCTTAAATGCCACTTTTCACTGTAAAAAAAAAATCTGTAATTTAACAGAATTTTCACTGTTTATTTTACAGATTTTTCCTGTATTTTTAAGATACAAGAATGAAATGACAAAATAGACTGTGATTTTACATGTCAAATGTAAAATAACATGAAAACTTATCCAATGTGGGTTTATCTGGAAGGAAACCATGCAGTTACTATCAGGAGAGGTTGAATTTAATGTATGCCAAGTTTCATTGCTGTGCAATAACTCCTTCTTAGTCAGGCTATGAACTTTTCCACCCCCCCTCGTACAACTGTTTTATGTTTTTAATCTATTCTTGTATTTTTCTTTCATATTTGTTTTTTTCCCCTGTAAGTCGCTTTGGAAAAAAGCGTCTGCCAAATGCATAACTGTAAATGTAAATTATGCCATTTCTGTTCTTATACGTCTTTAATTCCCTCGGCATTCAGTGTGGAAACCAGTTTTGTACATGTAACAGTAAAACCCTTTGAATCTTGAATCTGATGTCTTTCTGCTTTTCCAAGAAACTCTATAAACACACTGTAGAGCGGTCAGGTCATATCTGACAGAATCTGATCAGCTGTTTGTAATTATAGCCATCTGTCAGAGAAATGATAAGTTAACCCGTGGTTTTGGCGATGTCTTAGTTCTGAGGTCAGGCCACAGGTCGTGGTGTGCTGCTGTCTGCACACTTCACCCTGTACTTGGTCCTCCATCTGGATCTGCAGACCAGACGTCGTCAGCCCAAGGTTCATAGACATACTTTGCTTAAACTATCTGCTTCTGTCTCCTTTAGGAATGTACAAACCGGCGTCAGTTGCTATGTTTTCCTCAAGGTTATAAGCATTGCCAGGGCTATCTAGAAACTTCCTTACATCAGGAACAGCATTCAGACTTAAATTGTTCAATCTTCTGTATTGAGCAATTTGTTCACACAAATGTGTTCCTGCCAAATCCATCCACAGATCCTTCGGAGTGTTCCTCAGCCTCTTGTGTCATTCTGCACCTTCTCACAGAAAATCCCCTATTACTGTCAATCATGTGTTTAACCTACTATTTGTCTGAACATGCCTGGGATTTGTTGAAATCTAGGTGTCACAGAATCGAGAGTCTACAGCAGGGGTGTCAAACATAAGGCCTGTGGTCCAAAACTGGCCCACCAAAGGGTCTAATCCGGTCCGTGGGATGAATGTGAAAAGAAAAAATTACACTGAGTTGAGTTGAGTCTAGTTCAGTGTTTTTCAGCCTTGGGGTCAGGACCCTACGTGGGGTCCCCTAGAATTCAAATGGGGTCGCCTGAAATTTCTAGTAATTGATAGAATTTTTTTTTTTTTTTTTTTAAATTACAAATAAAACTAGAAGCACTCGGAGAGCGCAGACCTCCGCCAAGGCTGATCAGTGTATTAGGGCCACATAAGAAAATAAAAAACGCTTGTCACTATGAGAATAAAGTCGTAATATTTCGAGATTAAAGTCATAATATAATGGGAATAAAGTCGTAGTTTTAAAAAAACTCATTATTTAATGAGAATAAAGTCGTAATATTTCAAGAATAAAGTCATGATAAAATGAGAATAAAGTCGTACCCACCAAGGTTATTATCGTTAATGAAAACTAACGAAATGACGAAAACTAGAATTGTAAAAACATTTTCGTTAACTGAAATAAATAAAAACTATAATTAAAAGAAAAAAACGATAACTAACTGAAACTGTATTGTGTGTTTACAAAACTAACTAAAACGTATAAAAATTATGGATAAAATTCCCTTTTTCATCTTTTGTCAATGTCAGATTGATATGAAATCCATTTATTTCCCTCAAGCAATTTTAGCTGCTGGCACCATATGATATTTAACGGTCCGTCATTTCTTGTCACTTGTGGTTTCCAGTCGTCTTCTGGTCCCCACTCTACCTGGAAACATGGAAACTAAAGTTGGGAGAAAGCAGCAGAGTCCTGTCTGGGATTTATTTGAATACGGCAGCGAAGAAGATAAAAGATATAAAGAAACTAAAACTAAGCATTTACAAAATAAAACAAAAACTAATAAAAACTAGCAAACCTGCTCTAAAAACTAATTAAAACTAACTGAATTAGAGAAAAAAAAGTCAAAACTAAATAAAACTAAACAATAATGAAAAATCCCAAACTATTTTAACCTTGGTACCCACTCATCGAATCATGTAGAACTTGGAACATTTTGTGAAGTTATACTTTCATTTGAGCCTATGATCCCCCCATCAACACATAATCATCAGTCTGAGGACTTTGAAACGAGTTCGCACATGTTAGGGTTTGTTTCGTCGTAAGAACCAAACTGATTTGGAGCAAATTGCCTCTTTTGTGGAGAAGAAACTGATGAGGTGGTCGGCTGCAGGGCTATCGGTGGTCCCACCAGAGCTATAGGGTGTGTTGTTTCTCAGGAAACTCTGAGGATTCTTCTCCGAGTTTTGGAGTCCAACAGAAGTAAAAGTTGCTGCTTCGCTTGTTGCCTTCGCTGTAAAACTGGAAACTGTCGAATTTTCAAAATATTACGACTTGAGTGTCATAAAAGCACGACTTCATTCTCATTATATAATGACGTTATTCTCGAAATATTATGACTTTATTCTCGTAGTGGCAGGTGTTTGTCTTTCTTATGTAGCCCTAAGACACTGTCGTAGTTCATCATTATTTTTGTTTTTTTAATTTGTTTTACTTGTCTTTTGCTTATTTGTTTTTTTTTTCTTTCCACTATGTTTATGTGTGTTAGCGTGTTGGTTTGTTAGCAGGATAACTCAAAAAGTTATGGACGGATTTTCATGAAATTTTCAGGAAATGTTGACATTGGCACAAGAAAGAAATGATTACATTTTGGTGGTGTCCGTTGGGGGGGGGGTACAGGTCTGTCTTGGCAGAGGTCTGCGCTCTCTGAGTGCTTTTCTTGTTCTTTAACTGCATCACTAACAAATGAAAAAAAAGAAAAAAAAAGAAAAAAAAAAAGTGAATTCAATGTGTCCCAATAGTTTTGTCCATATAGAGCAGGGGTGTCAAACTCATTTTAGTTCAGGGGCCACATTCAGCTAAATTTGATCTGAAGTGGGCCGAACCTGTAAAATAATAACATAATAATATAGAAATAATGTCAACTCCAAACTTTTCTCTATGTTTTAGAGCAAAAAAAAAGTAAATTTACATTATGAAAAGGTTTACATCTACAAAGTATCCTTTCAAAAGATGTGAATAACATGAACAAACTGAAAAAATAAGTGGAATTTTAACAATATTAACACTAAGTTTATCATTTAGGGGAAGCAAAATTTACAATATTTTGAGGCAGGGATTGAAAGACAGTGTATGACCAATTAGTTTATTGAAAGTCATGAGAATTTATTTGCCACAAGAAAATGTACATAATAGAAAATGTTTTTATTCTATGTGTCCTCCTTCTTTCTCAATAACTGCCTTCACACGCTTCCTGAAACTTGCGCAAGTGTTCCTCAAATATTCAGGTGACAAATTCTCCCATTCTTCTTTAATAGTACCTTCCAAGACTTTCTCGTAATAGTTTTGCTCATAGTCATTCTCTTCTTTCCATTATAAACAGTCTTTATGGACACTCCAACTATTTTTGAAATCTCCTTTGGTGTGACGAGTGCATTCAGCAAATCACACACTCTTTGACGTTTGCTTTCCTGATTACTCATATGGGCAAAAGTTTCTGAAAAGGTATGGATAATAGTGTTAGGTATGATTATGACATCAATATATGTTTGGTTTCAAAACAACTGACGTAGTGCCTGCTGAGAAAAAACAACTAAATGTTCATTGTAAATTTTGCTTCCCCACCCTGTACACATGTACATTATAACTTATAGATCACAGTGGGTCTACAAACACACAAAACATTTAGAAACAGGCAGAATCTTGTTAAAATTGAAAAAAAAACAACTCTTATTTAGAGGTTAGGTTATTCAGATTTTTTGTGAAATTATACTTTGTTTTAGTGTAAATACATGAAAAAAATGTACATTTACAAAGAGAAAAATTTGGAGTTGTCATTATTTCTATGTCGTTATGATAGTATTTTACTGGTCCTGCCCACTTTAGATTGAATTGGTCTGAATGTGGAACCTGCACTAAAAGGATTGTTAATATTTTAGTGTAATTTTTGCATTTCACAAATTCATCCCAAGGGCCGGACTGGACCCTTTGGCGGGCCGGATTTGGTCCCCGGGCCATATGTTTGACACCTGTGATATAGAGTATGACTTAGACAATTATGCTATGAGGCTGATGATATGAATGAATGGATAAATGAGAAAATACTGAAAATAAATACAGAAAGCCTTAAACCTTGACTCTCTACTTTCCTTCATATACATACAGACATTCCTATTATACAGGACGGACATGTGGTAGTGCATAAAAATGTGTATATACAAAAAAAAAAAAGGCCTGAAAAGTGTTAAGAAAATGTCGATTTATTTCCTCAGGCTGCAGGAAATAGCATCCTTTCAGTAGATGCAATACAAATGTCAGGGATTGGAGTGAAAGAGTCAAACATTTCATACACCATCCCATAATATATGCTTAACTAGTATGAGAAGGTTATCTACAGTGAGGAAGAATAGCCCAAAGAATCCATGATTAGTCTTCATTCAGCCGCTCACAGGCTCAGATTGTCATCACTATTCAGCGTGGATATTTCTCTAAATTAATCTGACAAACGTTACCACTGGAGCACAGACAGACTGTCACATACGTTTCGCAACATCCATGTAAAATATGCTCTGATAACTTTAATAATATTACGAGGGGGGGGAAGAAAAGGGAGACGCTGCCGATTTTTGGACTAATTCACATTATGTATCAGATATTCAAGCGCATTTCTGCCTGCCAATTTCTTATCTCTGTTGTACCACAGAACTGGAACGCAACAAAAAGTAGTGGCAACGTGTGCATTCATCATCAAAAACAGAACGTCAGATGAGAGAGGCGGCTTTGATACGACTTTTTGGCTCTGCACCTGGAACTGAGAATGGAAGAAAGAAAAAGCCTCGCAGATAAACAGCACTTAATGAGAGTATGTCTTTGAAACGCGCCCAAGAAGACCCCGACTGCTTTCAGTGAGTTCACAAATGTTCTAACAAGGATCCAATATGTAAACCTCGCAGCAGTGCATTAGTGCTTCTTACAATGGCTGAGTAAAAGGATACAAGAGACCCCGCAAGTTTATTCATACCTTTAAAAGATGCATTTTGGCAGTGATTAAATAGATGAGTAAGTTTTGGAGGCCAACTGCCTGTTGCACTGAATGAACGCAGTTTGAGTTCAATGACAATGGGTACAGTTACATGATGTTTTTTTAAATCCGATTTATTTTTCCAGAAGAAATTAATCCGGAACTAAAGTACTTTCTCTTCTGTTTACATAGAAATGTTAAACCCGAATAAAGGTTTATGTGAGAAACGTTTATTCGGTTCTCGCAGCCCTTCTGTTAGCTTAGTTTAGCATAGTCACTGCACTTCCATGGTCACACGTAGCCAGTTTTTTTTAAAGGTAATTTGTTGTCTTTTGTAAGTGATTTGGTGAAATCCAATTCTCCCTGATTATTTCTTTAGATCCGCAACTTACTGCACTCATACAATCTTGGGACTGTTGTGTTGACGGAAGTTGGAAAATCTTTTAGTTGGAAGGGATGCATGCGCTAAATTAGCTTTGCTTTACCATTTTAGCTTTGCATTAGTTTTTATTTCCCAAGATTTTATTAGTGCATTAAGTCACATGGCCATGATTTGAGCCTCAATTTGTGATCATATTGACCCCAGCGGACTAAAGGAATGATTAGGGAGAACTGAATTTCACAAAATCACTCATAAAATACTACAAATCACCGTTAAAAGCCTGGCTACGTCTGACCATAGGAATGAAGCGATTATGCTAAGCTAGGCGAAGCTAAGCTAACAGAAGGGCTGCGAGAACAAGGCAGTCCCCACTTATTGAACTCATTAGTGCATGACAAATGAATGAATAAAAAACAAGTGGTGAACTCTTCCTTCAGGGTTTTCCAGGCTGGTAGATCCCATCAGAATAGCCCACTGGAACGGTTTGGGTTGACTAGACTGCATTGCATATTCTTCCACCAGCGCAGAATGTGTGCGTCATCGCGACAGGACAAGACAACGAGCATGTGCAGAATGGAAGGAATAAAGTCCAAACGGAATAAAGGGTTTACATGTCCCAGGAATAATTTAGACCGGATTCAAAAGTGGATTAAACCAGTGACTTTAATCGGGTTTAAATTTAATCCGAACTTTTCTTTTTCAACTGGAATACGGTGTTTACATGGGCATCTGAAATAGGATCTAACCTTTAATCAGATTAAACCAGGAATAAAAGTTGTCATGTAAACACACGGAATGAACCTGTTTACATACGATTATTATCCCATTTCTGTTGTTACTGAATTATTTAACCATTTAACTCCTGAGACATTATTTCAGGTAAACGTGCTGCTGTGAATTGTCGTCTGTTTCAGGTTCATAAAAGCTGCTGTGAGTATGTGTTTGTGTTCCTTTTCTTCAGTGGTTTTGTTTTACTGTGTGTTTTAGGGTCAAAACAGGAGGAATAACAGAAAAAGACAAAGAGAAAAATGGATGTTTTGCAGGTTTTTACTAAATAGGGCACTCAGAATGTACATGAATAAGAGATTCAGGATGTTGAACGTGAACTGTGAACTGGAACACAATGAACAACAAGGATTTGAATTTGGGCCTAGTAATTTTTGGTTTGGGGCTCTTATTTCTAAATCCAGCTGTTTATTGGCACCTGGTTGAACTCCAAAAAGCAGTTACATGGTCAAAACTCGGTAAAAACACAGTAAAAAAAAAAAAAAAAGTTAAGGAAAATCACAACAACACTGCAAACAACAGTAAAAACAAAAAATGACAAGGACAATTGCATAAGAACCCCCCCCCCCCCCCCAAAAAAAAAAAAAAAAAAACTGTCTATTTCTATAGTGATTCAGTTTCAGTCACTGCTCTGTGTTTTGCCCCCCATTCCACAGGTGGTGGGGGGTGCACTGAGCATGCTCAGATGTCAATGGAAAGGACAAAATCTATTCTATCAGCACGTTTTGAAAATTTTTCCTACTAAGCAAACGGTTAAATTTTTACAAATATTTAACCCTTTCATGCATAGTGGTCACTACAGTGGACAGCTGTTCTACAGCTGTTCTCTTGTATATTCATGGTTTTTGTTGTTTTACTTGCATATCAGCCAACACAGTGAACGCTTATGCATCATCTCATACACTGCAATTCATACCATTACTGTAACTTTCCTGTTCTCTATAAACCTGATCTGCAGTAACATATTTAAGTGTAAATCTATTGCTAGTTGTTATTAGACTGTAATTAACAGGTTGGTTTTTTTTTTTTTTTTTTTTTTTTGCATATCATCTGAGTGAGTAATAACTAGTATTACACTATGTTAAAATTAGTGCTGGGCAGTGATTAAAATTTTTCATCACAATTAATCACGTGGATTTCTGTGATTAATCACGATTAATCACATAGTTATATTGGGGGGTTGCCAGCATCAACAGCGTGTATTGCCTTTAAGTGATATTTCAGACTCAAAGTACTCTGGTGATAAAAAATAATTCCACATTGCAGTGCCTCCAAACAACTTTGTTCTTCTCAACCCCACCATCTGAAGACATTTAAAATGAAAATGTCCATGGAAAAGATCGCTACTTTTCTCCATGTTTATGTCCCCACCAATTTATTTCCAGTTGTGAGTGATTGACAGGAGTCTTAAACCCACTAATAAGTACTAATACTAATAAGCCCAATAATATGTGATGTTCAGTTGTTAAAAGCAAGCAAAGGGGGCCCTCTAGTGGTCGGAATAAGTTGCACTAACATATGTTTTGTCCTTGCTGTGTTCTCGTAGCCAGTTCGGACATAAGAAGGAACTAACAGACACGTTTCTTTCACTCTGATTGTATGGCCCAAAAAACATTTGCCTGTGAGTATTTTATGTTCAGTTGTTGTTAGAATGAATAGTATCAAATATCTCTGATGTGAACCTTTGTTGCTGGATAAAAGGACGTTGTAAATCTTAAATTAATCTGTAAATGCTAATCGTTATGGATTTTCCCATTGAAGTTAGCATCGAGCTAGCAATCTTTTTCTCATTCATTTAAATGTATAATGCCACGTAAATGTACTAAGGCAATGAACAGAACTCAGGCATATTTTGTCTGTATGTTGCAGTTTTACAGTGAGTCTCAAGTAAAAGATTTGGAGAGAAGTTTTAGGCGTCCGGCTATTCTTGGGAAACCTGTTGTCTATCTGTTGAGCTAATAATAGGAGTTAGAATAAAACGGCATTAACGTGAGATAAAAAAATTGTCGGCATTATTTAATGAATGCATTAACGCGGTAATAACGCGTTATTTTGTCCAGACTTAGTTAAAATGTGAGACAACATCAGATTAGCAGCATTTTATTTCATAGTTGTCACGCAGTATGTCAGTAAATGCATGTTAATTTGCTTCAAAAATTAAACGCATGGTGTCCAGCTGAGTGGACATTTTTGTAACTCCACAAAAAATTGGTTCTTAAAAAATTTAAATCACATTGTTTTTTCATGCCTAAAGAGGAATAAAAACACTCAGGAAAAAAAAAATCTTGATTAAGGTGTTCATAATTCATGCATGAAAGGGTTAAAGTAAATCATACATTCAGAACGCTCACCACAGACACATCAGGAGTTAAAGGGTTAGGTGACGATCTCAACAACATATTCTGATACGCTTTATCAGATAACAGCAGTAATCTGATCATGACAAATTGGACGTGAATTTCTCCCCAATACTGCGATGTCTTCCTGCATGTATACAGGGTAATCTGATTTATTACAGTATTTTACATCTGCACATGTAAAGCACAAACTTATACAGTCAAATGTAAGCAGAAGACAACAGGAAGTTTGACTCTACCATCACTATGTGCGTAATGTGGGGCCTACATACTGCCAAAGAAATCCAATAATGGACTGGAGCGTCAAAACCAGGGATTTTCGATTATTGCATTTCTTAACATATAATAAAGCTTAGAGAACAGAACAGCATAAAGCATTACAGCTTTATTTCCTTCTTCAAACACTTCCATTACTGTCCTGGGTTAAACTGCTGTTCTTCATCTTTATATTTCCTATAAAATTGTGTTTTATGAATTCCTTTAAACTGATTTATGTTTTTAATTTGCTTTATTACACTGTTGTCATAGCTGCTGCTGTTACTGTTGTATTTGATGCTGTTCTGATCCATTATTCACCTCATAACCGTTGCTGTTTTGCACTATCGCTGCTATTGTAAATAGACTTATATACTTAAATTTATACAGGGTGTGATTTGTTGGGGGGGACAGGGGAAATCAGCAACCTCCACCCCCCCACCCCCCTCTGATTTTTACATCCCTACTTCTGATCAGTGAATTTCGACCTCCGAGGTCCGCGTTAAAATCATCCCTGGAACGAGGAACTGGGCGAGCGCTCCCTTTTAACAAACTAGCCCAGAAACAGGACAGCACATTTTGCGTTGCGCTGGGCTTAACGATTTAACGAGCTAGTCCAGAAATGAGCCCCTGATTCAGATATATTCTTTTTCTATTTTTTATCTCTTTTTAAAACGTTTTTGCATGGCTTTTTAAATTTATAAGGCGAGAGAGAAATGATATCTCACTTCTCTGTATGTCCTGTGTGAATTGACAAAATAATAAAATATGAATAAAAATCTTTTCTATAATTTAAACCCTGTGATTGAAACACACTTCCTTTTTTAGGCAAGGCAGATTTCTTTGTATAACACGATTCAAACACAGGGCAATTCACAGTGCTTTACAAAAATGGAAAAGAGACAGCTTAAAAACACATAAGAACAATTAAAACATAATCAATAAAACATAAATAATAATCAATGAAAAGAAAGTAAAAGAGAAGAGTGCAGATAGAGTTGTTCTGACACAATGTGTTTCCCTCTTAGATTATATCCCCCTACAATTTCTGTGTTTTCTTTGGAAATAATTTATGCCTTTTAAATATTAGTTGGGCTGCTTTCAACTGAATCAAATTTTAGCGTTTATAATCTTTAAAAAAGGAATTTCCAGTCTCAAGGAGGTGCATTTGCAGAGATGAGTCAGGTTCCTCAAACAATGGAGGTTTTAATTAAATTTTAACTGAGTGGAAAAGAAAGTGTCTTGTAATTAATGTATTAATAACAAAAAGCATCAGCAAGGAGAAGCACGGATATTGTTAGGTGCTGTGCACTATGTTTTCTAGTCTTTTTCTTCCTTTGACTTTGGTCTATTTTTGAGTGATAATTTTGGAGAGATTTTACCTAGTTGATTGCATTTCTCTAGGTTAGCTATTTTTTGTCCTTTTTTGTATTTTTTTCATTTTTATGTTTAAATGTAATTGGTTTTGGCACCACTTTCGCTATATAGTCGAGCATCCATGGGGCAGCTCTCTCTCTCTCCTCCTCCTCCAGCGATGCAAGTGTCCAGAGCGCGCACGTCGAGGCGTGCATTCACTCCACTCCACTCCATGCAGGTTGCTGCACGCCAGTGTAGCTTTTTGTTAGCTTTTTGTTTTTGTTTGGCCAGGTGGATCCGGACGTCCTGTTTTCGCTTTTTCTTTCGTTAGGACTTATTTTGTGGTTTGTTTTTTGAAAGGGTAGCGGTGCGCTTGCAGCTTCAATGGTCCTGTATAGTAGTGATGGGACTTTTGGCTCTTTGAAGGGAGCCGTTCAATCAGGAACCGTTCACTGAAAAGAGTCATTCAAAAGACTGGCTCTTTTATGTTTTTTACATTATTTTGAAACACCAATGTTTTAATGACTAAATAGGCTACATGTGATGGTTGACATTACATTTTAAAGGTGTTTAATTGGTGCGACAGTAAATATTATCTTACTGTAAAAAATAATAGTTCAAATGTGTGGGCTAAATCCGTGACATGAGAGGTGACATTAGGCAAATGCTGGAATTTGACCAAAAACATCACGGTACATTGTGTCTGTATTAGTCTGTAGCCTAAAAATGAAGAAGAAAATATAACATTTTCTTATGAAATGACATTTTATTCTCCTCAAAACAAGAACAATAAATGTGTGTAAACATACGATAAAAATTGCACAAAACACACTCTTTTCTTTCTGGAAAGTGCATCCAAATACTCCTCCTTTTCCTTTGGCTAATTACTCACAGGTGGTCACTCACTCACTCACTCTCAAACTTTTCTCTGGTTTCGACCAGTCTTCCAGCTCTGCCTCCTCCAGTATGCTCACCTCATGCTTCAAACTGTTGTTTTCTTTGCTAACTTCTTGCCATGAGACATGCGCAGTGCACAAGCACTCTTTTTTTTCTGCTCGAACATTCTCCTCCTGCGCAATGCCTCCCCAGTGACGCTAAATTGACAGGCGATCAGACACTCCCACCTTAAAAAAAAAAAAAAAAAAAAAAAAGAACGGCTCTGTATAAAGACTTGGTTCCCATCGTTCATTTCAAAGAGCCGTTCAAAAGATTCGATTCGTTCGTGAACGTCACATCACTACTGTATAGGGTTGGCTTGTCCTTATGTTTAGTTTGCCGGTCCACTCTGGTCTTTTCTTTTGTTACTTTGGGTACCGGGTTTAAAAGGGGTTTGGATTCTGCTTAATTAAAAGCAGCTTGTTTTCAGCAGGAAAAAGAAGTAAACCGATGAAGAACGAAACAAAATGAATCAAATACAATAAAATATGTTCTTCTGAATTATACTCCTATGACTACGGTGTCCTTTGTAAATATGTTTCACCTTCGGGTTGTAACAGATATAAAAAAAAAAAGATAAAAGTACACATCTAATATCAGTGATGAAAAAAACAGGCGTGTGGCTGCGTGGACCTGCTGTGAAAGCTCAGGCTTCAGTCAACGCCAGAGTCAGCCGTCCTGCTAATGGTCTATCTGACAACCTCACACAAGACAGAAGTTAACAGGATCAGGCAACCCCAGACAGCTGTCACAATAGTGGGGGGGGGGGTTAGGAATAGCACAGATTGATTTCGTGTCACCTGCTAATGACAGAGGTGATGGTGAATTATTAGAGAGAAGGCGCATAAATCCACTGTCCAGCAGAATGAATTAGACTATAATATAACGAACCGTATTTTCCAAACACATGCCGGCTTAAATGATATTCTGTGTTTGTCACTGTTTAGTGGTTTGAAGTGCTTTAATCTGGGTTTAAGAAAGCCCCCACTTAAATGTCATGGGGATGAGGACGCTGTTCTTGAAAAGCTTTCCAATCTGAAACGCTTCTGAGAGTGAATTAATGCAATTACAAGCCATTATTTATCCCAACTCTTGTTATGATTGTGTTTCATGCCTCTTTAGAGCCTGTCTTCTAGCGTCTTATAGAATGACTCCTGCTTTAGGCCTATACTGTTCCCACATATTCAGTTTGGATTACTAAGGGTACTTTATTTACTCGTAAAGTGTATTTTACAGACTGGAATATCGACATAAGGGGATTACAGCTATAGGCAGCAACGTGGCGCAGTGGTAAGTACAGTTCCACAGCAAGAAGGTCATGGGTCGTGGGTTAGGGATGGGAATCGATAAGAATTTAACAATTCCACTATTGATTTTGCTTATTGATCCGATTCCTTATCAATTCTCATTGGGTGAAGGAATAAAAGACTACAAACGGCTGTGTTTGCATTAACTGTCTTTTATATTTCCATCTCTGTATGTACAAATAATAATAACAGATGACGCTGGGCCCGGTTCAGGGGGGTGGCGTGCAGTGAAAGTGAAACTAAAGACACTTTACTAACTCCTCTATTGCCGCATTTCCACTATGTGGAACCAGTTCAACTCGACTTGGCTCATCTCCCGTTGTTGTGCACCTCATTTCCTTTCCCTTCTTACCTTCGGAAACTTGTATTTGAGGAGTTACGATGTTTGTTGCCTGCACCGGAACCGGGCCCAGCGTTCACCCTGTTGCTACATTCACAAGCGCCGCTAGGTAGCGTATCAAATACATAACATTCCTGTAAATGAGTTACATGCTGTGGACAAATGTTTGAGGATATTGGAGGGATTCCACCTTTTTGAAGACATGGAAGCTTTGATAGTGTTCCAAGTAAGTGGACCTGGTGTCATCTTTTCAGACCATTTCTGCCTCAACACCATGTTGGCTACGTTCTGACCAAAACAATGCAGCGTATCTGTGACATCATCGCGCATGCGCAACAAAGGTGGAATCGATAAGCAGAATCGTTAAGCAGGCAGGCAAACGATTCCAAGGAATCGAGCTACTGGGATCCGGTTCTCAAAAAGAACCAGTTCTCGATTCCCATCCCTATTAGCAACACTGGTCAAAAAGTGGGCGGAGTAGTGGTTAGCACTGTTCCACAGCAAGAAGGTCATGGGTTCCATCCCAGCATGGGCCTTTGTGTATGGAGTTTAGCTGTTGTCACCATGGAGTTTTTTGTATGGCTCGTTGGTCTAGGGGTATGATTCTCGCTTTGGGTGTGAGAGGTCCCGGGTTCAAATCCCGGACGAGCCCTCAATTACAGTGGCAGCTTTGCACCTACACTGCTTCAGTTGGTGTGCACTTTTCTTGGTAACCAGAGGGTTGTAGGTTCCCATACCAGACAACTAAAGCTGTTTACAGACCGACAGAGAACCGCGCCAGTTCCAGTTCCCACACCTAATCTTGAACCAGCTGATGTGTTTGCACTTAAAAGCAGAACTGAAAATCTGGTTCCCGATGAGTACCAAGTAAAACTGTTTTTTTCTAAGTGAACCGTGACAATATGAGTGGACGTCTCCAGGTTGATCCGTGTTCGCCTGCAGAGGTTACATCTCTGGATTCGCGTCACTGCCTTCTTCTCCACAGCAGATGTTGTAGAATGGCTTGGTGCAGATAAATAATGATCTGTATAAAGAGTACAAATGCTCACAGGTAGTCGACGATGTGATCCATAGCACTGTTGTTATTTTCTCTGCTGTGAACACATCTGCTTTCGTATGGCCCTCTGTCGATGATGCGTCATGGACTCACATAATGGTATGAACATGGGCTGTTTAAGATGAGATAAGATACTTTATTGTCATTATACAGAATGTACAATGAAATTTAGGTGCACCATCAGGATACGAACTCATAAATAGTAATAAACAGTGACAATAACTATAAAACATACAATATAAACTAAACATGCATCACTCACATGTCAATATCCATTAATTCATTCCCTCACACATCCTTCTGCTTCTTTATCACACAGTAATCGGCTAAAATTTACTTAGGGGGTCAAATGAGTGGCCATTTTTGTCAAAAAAAATTTAAAAAAGTTATAAGAAATGCATAGAACTGTGCTGAAATAATGCTAATCCATTTGTGCACAGACTACTGATATTATTTGACAGTGGAAGCTATATTTTCAGAAATATTGGATTTTGAATAGCATGTGTATGTGAAAACTTCTGCTGGTGGACGGACGTGACATTACCCATGATGATCTGGTCAGTACCAGTACTTTATTAGTAATAAACTTATATATTTACTGTTGCTAATTATCCTCTTATTCATAAATGTTAGTATTATGGATCTAAAACAATAACAGCTGACACAAAAACACAAAATGTGACAGTGGACGGATGTGACATGGTTGTTACAGATCCCATCATACTGATGCTCTGCAGCCATGTCACTGTTTACACTAATGATCCCTGTGCAAAAACTAGGATCAGAATTATTTATTGTATAGTTTATCATCATACTAAAGAGTAAATAACAATATAGAATTGTTATTTCTTTATAAAAATGCTTATTATTATAAAACTGTTGATTTAAAAAGTGACGTGTGACATTCTTAATGTATGTATTGGTGTAACATAAGCAGGATGGATCAGCACCATACTCCATATTGTAACCTGTAAAAATAAAACATGTGATATGTAGGATAGAATCTGGTAAGAAAAACTGGAGAATCTAAAAGAATAAAATATTTGTTTTTCAGGTAAATTCAGTTCAAATATAACTTGTCCATTTGTGACATGAAAAAATAGCATTAATTGTGATGAAATTGGACATTTTGGAGCTGAAAACATAGTTCATATGACCATAAACATGTTGCAACAGAACTGAAATCCTGTAAATTTGCATAACTTGCATTTACCAACACAAAGTTCCTTTGGGGATTCACTTCTATTGATTTCTTATGCACAAAGACAGAAATAAGACCTCTAAGCAAATTTTAGCCATGATACATCACATACACATCATGTCAGTGCCAATGTATGCAGTGCAATGTACAAAATAGTGCTATTAAAATTGTCTATATTTAGTAGTTAAGTTCATTGTTCAGTGTAGTTATGGTTGTGGGGTAAAAACTGTTCCAGAATCGTGTGGTGCGTGATTTTATGGGCAAAGCACTTCGGTTCCCATTGAAACTGGTGCAGGAACCAACTCTGACACTGTTCTGAAAAACAGCTTGAGTGCATGTGGACTGGTAATTGGAGGGATGCTAGGCTTTGAGAAAGACACCAAACCCCACTCACTCAGCACACCTAAACATGTGGCAGCCTGCTCGCTCTGACACCTCGCCACACATTAAGTGCATATATATTGGTCCCAAGGTGTTACTAACAAAGGCATTTCTTCTTCTGTGGGTACTCCCTCTTCCACCATGGCTCTCCATACATTAACTGGTCACTCTAAATTGCCTGTAGCTGCGAATGTGAGAATGACTGGTTGTGTCTTTTGCTTCTTCCACACCAGTAGAGCAGCCAGTAGAGTCATATTTGATTGAATCTGATCAATGACAGGTAATTACTAGGGATGCACCGATACCAATACAAGTATTGGCATCGGCTCTGATACTCAGTGCGTGTACTTGTACTTGTAAAAGACATCCGATACAAATGCACCGATACCACTTACGGCTGTGTGACATTCACAGTTCAGTGCAGCAGGTACGCGGCGGTGGAATAATGTGTGGGGAGTGTGAAGAGTGTGGAGATTTAACAAAATAAATGACGGTGATAAAGGTAACTGATTGCAAGTAACGTTACAGACACAGACAGATACAGACGCAGCGTTCTGTCCGTCCTCTGCGTACATTCCATCTGTTTACCAGGTGCTCGTGGATGCGTAAACACAATGAGAATACCAGCAGGTGTACGGAGCGGTGCGGACCGCCGCCAACACAAGTGAAAACGAAACTTATCACTCATTTCTCTTTTCTCTTCCTGCTGAAGCTCAGGTTTTAAACCTTACCAGTGAAAACGCTGCAATATTAGCATCACATTAGTGTTACCTCTGTCATCTCCATGTTTGTTATTACTGACTTTCTTCTTCTTCTTCTCATAAAACTTTACTCTTCTTCGTGGTATTTGTCCAGTATGGTTAATTCAGAGCGGCGCCCCCTGGTGGATTAATTGAGAAACGCTCATTCCAACACATTAAATGTCAGTAGCAGCACTTTGTTCCAGTCAGACTAATGACAACGACAATAAAGCACATTTACAAAAGGAACTAAGAACTGGAATGGGATTATTAAGTACTCGTATCAGTACTCGGTATCGGCAAGTACTCAAATGTAAGTACTCGTACTCGGTCTGGAAAAAAGTGGTATCGGTGCATCCCTAGTAATTACACCTGTCAATCACATGTTTATCCCAATATCTGTTGGAAAATGGCTGTGATTAGACAAACTCTGAGTCATGGGGTAGACCACAGAAATAGGTAGAATTCTAGTTTCCTCTGCGACCACTTGAATTATAATATGATAAAAGGTTATTATGGACTTCTTGACCATTCATTTTCCAAACCACTTAGTTTTCAAGAGGGTCACAGAGATGCCAGAGGCTGATGCTCTGATAGCTTGTTGGATTTTCATCTGACATACTCAACCATTCACTCTCTCTCTCTCTCTCTCTCTTACACACACACACACACACACACACACACACACCATAGGCAATTTATTGACCACGTCACCTATTAAGATGCATGTCTTTGGATGGTGGGAGGAAGCCAGAGTACCCGGAGAGAATCCACACAGACACAGGGAGAACATGCAATTGACATTATTGACATTATGCCAAGCTGCAAAAATAATAATAAAAAAAAAGTAATGCAAGTTTTATGTAGTATATTGGAAAAAAAATAACTTTTTGTGTTTTTTTTGCTGTGTTTACCTCCAACTTGTCAATGATTTGAACAGAATTATGGGAGATTTCTCACACCTCTCCATTTTTAGTGTGGTCCTGAAAAATCTCCTTTTCAAGGGCCAAACAGCCCTCCCCCTTAGCCTGTAGCCCCTCCCCTATGACTCATCAAGAACTGGGACACCCCTACCCCATTACATGAATGTGCAAAATGGAAGGGGAGGGGTAAGGGGGAGGGCCAAAAGGTGAAGATGAAAAATCAGGCATTGAACAGTTTTGAACGTACTGTGTGTGATGTGCTCTGATAATCTCAACACACCACACCACACACGCAACGATTCTGTCCCACCACCGATCTAGAATCTAGTCCTCCGAGCCAGAAATCTCGCGTGATCGAATGTGATCTACCAAAAATAAAGAGGAAGAAACATAGCAACAACCGGAAAACACAACACGCAACATGTCATTTCGGTTGTGGTACGACATGGCGGAGACGTTGAATAGACATTCTCGGGCTTCCCACAGCTCAAACTGGTCAACCTGACATCATGACTTCATTTCTGAGATCCACCAAACTTTATTTACACCTGCTTCCTTGTTCCTCAGTCAGATCGCTTCTTGATTAGCTACATTCCGTTCTACGTCACAATTCACGGAGTCATGATTCGGGAGTCATCGGCTTTCCCCACACACAACGGTTTTTGGTCATAAATATTGAACAAGTTTAATGTTTACGATTGTTGGCCCTGACCCGTTTCGGAGCCAATTATCGGGACAAATTCACTCTTAACAAACCTCAGACCACAGGATAATCTAGTAAAACATAAGGTGGGGTACACACCTAGGGATTTTCTAAATCTGAAGTGATTTTTTAACTGGTACGGACCCCACACATGAAGACAAAAAATCAGGCATTGAACAGTTTTGATCGTATTGTGTGTGATGTGCTCCAATTATCTCAACACAGCAGGTCATCTTCATCTGTCCAACTCACCCTCCCACCTGCCTGCCTACCATGGGGTCCAGAGCTTTCAGCTGCTCAGCCCCCCACCTCTGGAATGCCCTCCCGGAACACATAAAAAACTCTATTACCACCTTCAATTCCCAGTTTAAGACTTATTTATTCAGACAGGCCTACTCAATTCCGTAATTTCACTTTTATCTACTGCCATTTTATGTACCTATGTGTTTTATATATGTATATGTGTAATTTTAATTGTGTTTTATTTATTTTTAATAACTTTGTACGGTGACCTTGAGTGTCCTGAAAGGTGTCTATAAATAAAATGTATTATTATTATTATTATTATTATTATTATTATTATTATTATTATTATTATTATTATTACCATACACACAACGACTCTGTCCCACCACCGATCTAGAATCTAGTCCTCCAAGACAGAAATCTCATGTGATCAAACAGGATCTAACAAAAATTAAGAAGAAGAAACATAGCATGACTCCGGAGCAGAGTCCTGAATCGGGTCAGGTAACCCAACCCCCCCCACCAAAAAAAAAAAAAAAAAAAAAGGTCAGGTAACCTGCAAAAACATGTGGGGACAGGTAAAAAAACAAGAGAAGAATTTTTAGGATACAGGCCTGGGTAAAATTAAACAAAATAGGGGTGGGTTGCAGGCAAGGAAGTGAAAAAATAAAAATTTGTGGATTAAAATAATTTGCAGGACATTTCATGACGATGATCATCTAGTTTGATCGTGGTTGATCCACATCCGGTTTTATATTTAAGTGAGCTTCACGTCTGTTTACATCCAGCCACAGATGTCATTGAGCAGCACATATCAGAAATTTAATGATGACGTGCATTTTAGGCAAAAATGAAGCTGTTAAAAGTGAGTAACTGTGTAGTTATTCACATGTTTTGGTCATGTCCATCTTTGTATAGTTTCTGGTACTTAATCTTCCAATCACTTTCAGCGATACCTGGCAAAACACTGCAGCCTGACCCTTTGATAGGCATTTTCAGTGTAGTTAGGGATGATCTAAACTTGTCCCATCTCCACAAAAATGCAATTGCCTTTGCATCGTTACATGCCCGCCGTCTGATATTACTGAACTGGAAGGGGAAGAACCCTCCTGCCTATGTTCATTGGATTAGAGAGGTGATGTTGGGATTGGACCTGGAAAGAATTAGGTATACAGTCTGCGGGTTGGAGGATAAATATGATAGAACCTGGTCACAGTTTATAAATCATATAGAACTTGCCTTTTTCCTGATTCCTTCTTTTTACTTAATGCATTTTTCTTTCTTCTTCACTCTTTTACTGCCATCTTAGTCTTCTCAGTGCTCACAGTCTGACTGCTGGGATTTTTTTTTTTTTTCCTTATGCAAGAGGTCCAGGATGTTGGTGATATGACCAAAATGATCAACATAAATTGGTTTGAGTCTTTTTTTTTTTCTTTTTGGTGTTTTGTTTGTCTCTGTATTTATATGGATGTATTTGTGGGGATGCCACCTGGATGGGGGGGGGAGTTCAAGAATTGCATAAGATATGCTTAAAGATGTAATTGTAATGGAAAAAAAATGATAAAGTTGTTAAAAAAAAAAAAGTGAAAAAAAAAAGTGAGTAACTGTGTTGAAAATGTGTTTAATAACGGGTCAGGTCAGGTTGCGGGTCTAATGTACATGAGTACGGGCAGGTGTGGGTTTGGAAAAGTGGACCCATGCAGGACTCTGCTCGGGAGTCGTCGGCTTTCCCCGCACACATGTAGATTTTTCGTCGGAAACATTGAACAAGTTTAATATTTATGATTGTCGACCTCAAACCGTTTCAGAGCCGATTATCGGGACAAATTCACTCTTAACACACCTCAGACCACAGGATAATCTTATAAAATAATAAATAATCTGCCGTTTGCCGTCCTTGGTTGGGAAAAGGGATTATCAGGACAAAAACAGCCCGATTATCTTTAAGTGTGTACCCCACATTAGTATTCCAAATTGTGACTCATTAAATTGGGCAAAAGGGGAAACTTATGCAGATCTAAAAGTAATGTATAATATGTCCAGTGGATAACTCATCTGTATTCCACAATATGACAACAGCAACATGACAAATGTATCCAACTGGAAGAAATGTAAAAGTAGGTCATTTTCATCTTCTGGGACTATCCAACAAAATCTCAGTAGTGACACCTCATGTGCATATGGAAATGTACACAAACCACACACTGGTCTGTTTTATGTTTATTTATGACGTGTGTTTATTGAGATGTTACTTCTGAATACAAAATGCTTTTGGAAAGAATGGATGCAATTGAATGTCAGTATTCATCAAGGATTTGAAGTGATTTTAAGTGCCTCATTCTTAGTTTAAGAAAGCTAACACTTGTATGATTGAATGTGAGGCTCCTGTTTCTGAACGTGGAATGCTTTTGAAAGTTAATGTAATTATGAGACACCGTTGATCAGAACACTTGTCATGATTGTGTGTGGTGTCCCCATTTGAAGCCTCATTGAAGATGGCCTTCTTGTGTTTTACAGGTTTGTTCATGCCTTAGAATACACACATTCAGTTTTGATTAGTACGGGTACATGAAATACTCATCAAGTGTA
Organism: Sphaeramia orbicularis; assembly: GCF_902148855.1. Taxonomy (NCBI): domain Eukaryota; kingdom Metazoa; phylum Chordata; class Actinopteri; order Kurtiformes; family Apogonidae; genus Sphaeramia; species Sphaeramia orbicularis. The sequence goes on along the minus strand of NC_043976.1, from coordinate 14,942,106 downwards.
AATTGTAAACTTGGATATAAATACTGGATCATGTCTGTTATTGTCAGGCTTTGACCAAATCAGAAGCATGAAACCACCTTCTGAAGACTGATAGTGTTATGTTTCATTACCAAAGGCTGTTACGTTTAGAACCTGAACTGTGAGTTTAATTAAAAGTGTGATTAAGGTTAAAGAGGCCATTTCTGATAATGATGATGATGACTATGTGGTGTATGTGCCAACAATAACAACCTGATAAATGGACTGTCCTATTAAAATACACTACAATCTGAGTGGCTGAACCTTCTCCCCTGTCCACACGAACACAGATATTGTTTCCTAAATAAATATTTTCTTCCTCCATTCTGTGCACACAACCTTTGTTTTACAATATATATCAGTCCACACAACAGCCAAAAATGACTACAAAAGGTCCAGACATTTGGACAAACCATTGTTAGTGTTGACTGAACCTTCTAAGACCCAGCTATGGGTTTTCTGTCCACATTTGTGTACAAGAGTTTCACAACTTTATATATAAAAAACGAACAGAAAACTGTCCACCACAAAGGACATTCCATAAAAATTTCAAAAATAGGACCAATGGCCCTGTAGCTTACCGGCCAAATTAGAAGCTTTGGGAAATGTATCCAGATGCCATTTATTATCACCCAGTTCTGTGTATTTATTATATTACAGAAATAGCCCATGTTTTGGTCATATTCCAATCAGATCTGTAAACAATTCAAATTCCAACTTGATATCATTGATACTGATTTATTGGATCAATCCACTTCCTATCTGTTATAATGGGAAAATTTTTCAAAGTCGCACCAAATCCAGAATCAGATCCGGATCGAAATAATTTCAATACCTTGTGGTGACATCATCATAAAGAGTTTGAAGTCAACCAGAACTGTAGTTTCGGAGAAAAAGACTATTTAATTTTTTTCCCCATAAGAGCCCATGTTAAATTTTCTGTAAGTTCCCGGATCCAGAAGAAGATCCTGATCAGCATGTGGACATTATGTTTTGGTCATCTCCCCATCAGGGCTGTACTGTAGAAATTTGCACTGGATATCATTTATATTTACTGAGTTATTGCATCGATCCACTTCCTATCTCTTACAATGGGGACATTTTTCAAAGTTGCACCAAATCCAGAATCATATCCAGATCCAAATAATTTCACTAACTTGTGTTGCCATCATCATAAAGAAGCTGTATACCAAGTTTGAAGTCAATCGGAATTGTAGTTTCGGAGAAGAAGATGATTGAAATTTTTGTAACGGACGACAGACGCCGCCGCTGGACGCCACATGATGACAATAGCTTAAGGCCTATTGGCTGGTAAGCTAAATACTGCAATTGAAAAAACTGTTGCACCTTGATGTTTCCAATATAGGCACTTATTTTTAAAAAAACAAAAAAAGCCTGTACTTTGCTGACATTTCCTGGGTCTTAGAGGTTAAAACTACGAACACTGTGGATAATACTGGACGGAGCAGATGCAGACGCTTGAATCCAGTGTTTCTCAAACTTTTTTGAACAACTGAACATATTTTTGTCATCGTGAGCCTGCTGTTGGGGAGGTAATTACTTATATTTTCAGGAAATATATTTTGAAATGAGAAAAAATCTCAGAAAAAAAATTTGAGGAGTTTTATGAGTGTGAATGTTTGGAAAGTCACAGTTTTCTGCCATCATTCTGGGTTCATTTTATAATGTCCCATAAATAAACAATTTATTCCAAATAGGCCCAAATATGTAGAAAAATACCTGTTTTGCAAAATATTCAAAATAAGTTACAGTTGAAATCGAAATGCTTTTTACCCTTTATTGAGCAAATGACTATTTTTGGTCATTTCTGCATACATTATAAGACAGTGACAGTTCCAGTGAGGACAGTGAGTATTTCTATGAGTGAACTATAAAGAGTTAAAATGAATTTGAATGTAAATAATGACAGAGTGACACCATGAAAGTTTCAAATCAGTTCCAAATTAATTGCTTTACAAGTGCTATTATGGTGGTAGCTAAATGAAAGCACTGTGTTTGGATGGATCCAAAATGTAGATGTGTGGGTTTCTGTTCATGCATTCAGTATTTTTATTGCCTTCAAATTGAGGAGAGATTGAGGATACGAGACAGTGACAGTAACAGTTCCAGTGAGGACAGTGAGTCAAAAATCTCAGGTCTAATGTGGTCTACAGGGTCTGTAAGGTCCACCTCTGCATGAACAGTGAGTGGACCTGCTTTGTTAGGTACCATGAAGTAATGGTACTAATGTAAGGAATGATGTTCAAAGGGAGAATGTGGATGTGGACAGGGGTCTGGATCAGCACTGATGTTGGTCTAATGTTCTAAAATATGTTCCTTTCACCTTGCATTTTTATATTTACTCATTGGATTTTATTTATTTATTTGTTTATTTATTTATTTAGGGCTCTTAAGACCAAATAACCAAATATGGTGATTTCATTTACTTTGATTTTCTACGTCAACGCTAAAAAATGTTGAAAATTTTTACAAAAGTAATAAAGTCTTGTTAGGTCCTCCAATAACACACTAAGGTTGAAAATTTGAATTTCTGAGTATTTCTATGAGTGACCTATAGAGGGTTAAATGTGAGTTAAAGTCATTAAAAAACTAGCCGCTTTTCCATTGACCCTCAAATTGTGCAAATTTAGCTTGCATCTAAAAATGTACCTGATGGGAAAAAGACAATTTTGCCAAAACTCTCGTTTTTCGATGAAAAGTTTTAGCGCTGGCAAGGGGTGGTTTTTCAGGTGTAGCGCAATTGGTATATCACACAAAACTGCAATGGAAAGAACTTTTTCAGCAACAAGAGTCACATGATTTTAAAAAAATGGACATTGATGGACACTACAACAAGTGAAGAAGAGTTTTAAAAGAAACATGGCACATATGTGTGGACACACCAGGAAACTGAATCATTTTATAATTTACTACGGGATAATGGGGTAATATACACTCAAGGAAAAAAGAAACGCACCACTTTCATTTTCTCAATTTTTTCAGAAATATGACAGTTATTGCAAAATTGCAAACTACAATGAATAAATAGTATACATATAATAATACAATCTATAAAAAGACACCAAAATGGAGCAAAAACACATTTGTCCACAATGCCGTGACTACTGCAACCGGAGAGAGATTGGGCCATTGCCGGCCGAAACCTGTCACGGAGATGTGACAGCCGATTGGCACGGTCCTGTGCAGCAGTTGTAACACGCATTCGACCAGATCTGGAACGGTCGTTGGAGGAGCCGGTGGTGTGGTAACACTCAGCAAGGCGTACAATGGTAGAGTGGTGGACTCCAAACAGCCTGGCTACGGCCCGTCTGCTCCGTCCAGCTCGAAGCATGCCAATGGCCCGATCTCTCTCCGGTTGCAGTAGTCATGGCATTGTGGACAAATGTGTTTTTGCTCCATTTTGGTGTCTTTTTATGGGGAATGGTTGTGCACAATTGAGGAGAGGTCCAATTCATCTGTGAGTTTCACTCATGAGCAGACATGGGTGAGGAATACAAAAATACAGTTCTTATTGCTAATCAAAATCAATCAACCGGAACCAGGAAAACAATCATTTCATTTGGACTCAGAATAGTACTGAACTCACTGTAGTTTGCAATTTTGCAATAACTGTCATATTTCTGAAAAAGATGAGAAAATGAAAGTGGTGCGTTTCTTTTTTCCTTGAGTGTATAATAATGATGAATATATCTGTAACTCAACACAATATTTACGCTTGTCACCATGTTGATGGAATGACTTCTGGTGTCATCTTGCGATACTAAATAAACAAATCATGGCATTCGTGATTTAATGTAAAAAACAACTTTACACACTTCTTTTTTTTTTACATTTAGTAAATATCGGTAAAGTTTTGCTCATACAGTATGTCCAATGGAAAAGCGACAACTATTTCTCCTGCAGCTCTCTCCATCTGGTCCATATCAAAAGACTAAATACAAATATAGATGCAGTTTTTACACTCTTATGAAAAACAGAAACCATTTTTCCAACCCTCTGTGTCAAGTCATGGATCACAGTCACATCTGACAGGATGTGATCAGCCATCAGTAATAACAGCTGTCACTCACATATGTAACCCTCCAACCTGTCCTCAGATTAGACTGAATCTATGTCACAGAGATGATGTATACTTTTCTTTGTGGAGGTTACATATTGTCACCACATTACCTTATGATGTAGCCAGTTGGTCTAGGGCAGTGTTTTTCTAACCTTGGGGTCGGGATTCAAATAGAATTCAAATGGGTTCCCCTGAAATTTCTAGTTCTTGATATACATTTTTTTTGTTTTGTTTTTTTGTTTTTATTACTAATAAACAATATATGGTGAGTTGAGAGACAATCACAAAACATAAAAGACATGACAAACTGTGAAGCTGAAACTGAAGCACTGTGGTTCTGTTTATCTGTCAAATGTTCATTGTGGTCAGTTTCAGATGCTGCAGCTCTTTCATAATTCATAGTTTGAGTTCTTGTTTGTTCAGTATTAATTGTCAGCCTTGTAAATCCAAGCTGGACTGACTGTACATATCCTGACCAAGGAAAATCAAATTCTCACTTTGTGCAGTAATCTACACCTGGCTTTTCTGCCTCCGTCCATAATAATATACATTATATAGACTATGAGTGTGTTTTATTTACAGTGCAAGAAATGAACAAGTAATTTCGTAGTGGTTTCTCTCTAGATTTCAGAGCAGAATGTGTGACAGTATTAAACTGAACTGTGTCAGTGAAGGAGTAGATCTCAAAATAACTGTCAATCAAATGGGATTCAGCCTTTCGACTGATCCTCCAATCAGCACGTGGAAGCCCTGCGTCCGAGCTCCGCCCACAGCTCCATTCACCCCCAGAGACGCCGAGCGTCCGGGGGCGGGACAACATCATGGTATTTATCCAATTACCATCCAGTTGTGAGGCAATGAAAAAAACTGTTCCACTCAGTCCCATTGAAGTGCATGGACGCTGAGTGTCTACGGACAAATGCACTGAGCAGAGATCGAATGAGAAAACAGCGCAACGGGAATGTATGAGAAGTGAACAACATTGAGTCTGTTGGTTTGTGATAAAGCTGATTCTGAACAAACTCATCTTTGAGATGAACATGTTCTAACACATTTGTAGTCAATGAAATGTAAAAACAACCGTACATATTTAACCATTAAATTTTCATAATTTTAGGGGAAGCCGAGTTTCCCTTGCAGTCTATGAGAAATCGCCTCTGGAGCAAACAGTCATAGTCAGAAAAAACAATTCAGTAACTGACAAGTTTATAATGCATATCTGAATATCTAAAGACAAACAAGAATTTAATGCATTCTGCCAATTTATTCTCATGTCTGACATGTCCATCATTATTTAACCTCACCTGTGAACTTCCAGCCTCTCCTCCAGCTTCTCCTCCTCTACCTCCACCTGCCGCTCTGCTGTCTGTCACCTGACATAAATATGTTGATGCATGGCATATGAACAGGTTAGGGACACAATGATCATAGAGTTTGATAGTACAGTTATTGCCTGAGCAAAAAAGGCTTTAACTTTTTTTTTTTTCCTAACTTGTCTTGTCCAGCATCCTAACAGCAGAATGGTAGTCTGGTTCCTTTTGGTGCTGAACAAATTTGCTTTGCCAAGGGTAACTTCATTAAGTATATGAAGCTCCCCTTGATATTCTGCTGTGTTTATTATGAGTTTTGTTGAACCATATTTCGATGCCGGACCTGATATGGGGGGGGGGGGGCAAGAAAGAAGAAGGTGGTGAAGACCCTCACAAGAAAGTATCAGTATCAGTAATACAAACAGTAACAACCATGCTGATAATTCTAATGGTAACAACAAGTACAACCAGAACTGAGTAAAACTGGGCAGAAGAGAAAGAAAAAAAACAAAAAAACACAAAACAAATAAAACTACAAAAAAATGAAATAAAATACATAAGACCTATTCCATAGAAATACATGAAAATAATAAATAAAAATAACTTCAAAAAAAAAAAAAAAGTGTATCTGTTCGGCATTAAATTGTGTCTTTTATTGTATTGATAGTGACTCCACAGTAGTGGCTGGATATTGGTAGGGACATGTCCCGAGTGTCCCTACCCAATTCTACGCCCCTGTGTGGGGGTGCGGTCCATAACTGACTTGACTTACTCTGGCATGAAACGAAAATGAAACTTAACATTCTGTCAGTGTCCGACTCCCAACTTCTATACCTCTATTATACAGTGGATCTTACATGAAATTTTCACAACTTCTAACCTGCATCCACTGGACCCCCTCCACTGCTCTATGGGCCCCCCACAAATGCTGGGCCCCATAAATTTGTCATGTCCCCCCCCCTCCCCGTTTTACGGCGCCCCAGCTCCCACATGAAATGCAAGAACGTCCCAATTTGATTGACTGTGTGAAACTTTTAATGGAGAATAAAAAATAATTAGGAAAACATCTTTGTTGAGCTCAAGGCTGCTACAACTACAACACACCAGAAGACGAGGTCGACTGCAGCCGTTCTGTTATTGTGCCTCTTTTCCATAAGGAAACCAGGTCTCCTTTAGGTCTGTTTATCAAATATGTTGATATTTTAACCATTCAACATGGTCCAAATCCATCACTTGTATAAAATAGGATTCTTCTAATGAGAACTTTCTTGAAGTAACCTCTTTTTTAGTCTTTTCTTATCAAATATTAACCCAGCTTTGCTGCCAATAACCCTGATGAAAGCCTGTAGTAAACTGGCATGGTAATGAAAGAAAACACAGCTAACTGGGTTGATATTGACATTGCGTTTGCCAGACGTTGGCACTGCAATCAGCCAGTGCTGGAAACCTTGATCAGAAATGACAACAAATCAAGGAATCTAATTTTCAGTGCCTCAAGCTTTTCCGTCAGTGAAGGAGCGTTTTATCACAACAGCATGAGGGGAACTGTTCCGATGAAACCCTGGGTTGTTCACCTTAAGGTTACAGGACCTTGAGACGATCATTTACTCTTGTGGGTTATTCTTTTTCAATTACTCAGATCTCATTTGAGGAAGTGAATTCATTAAGATATTTTGGCGTTGTGAAAATGAAAATATTTGCCTCTTCTGTACGAATTAAGTTGTCCTTGAGCGAAAGAGCATGGAGTGTCAGGAGAAGAATACGTATAGATAGGTTTTATCTCGATACCTGACGATCAGAGGGTACTAAGTCCAATCCAGTCAGTTTTCATTTGAAGGGCGCAGTCCTCAATTCGTACAACCGCACTCTCGACTGAGCAAACACCATTACCAGCAGCAAACTAACAGGCCAACAATCTTTAAAGGGAATCTGATTGATTTTTTTTTTCTTTTTTCAGGAATAAGCTATTATCTACGATCAGTCGTCTTCAAACGAAAGAGGGCGAGTTGAAAGGACGCGGCGGAGGCACACGCATACAAATAGCATCCAGCCTTTGTTGTGAAATGTAAAGACAGCGGATAATGACTATGTCAAAGGACAATGAGACCATTTAGAGGTGCAGTGTTTCCATTTTAAAGTCTTTTACGGATGAAAATACTTGAAATGAGTGAAACAATTTAGCCTTGTGAAATGTTTTGAAAGGGCTGTTAAGGAAGTAATCTTTTTCACACAGGATTAATTGAAGTTTCTATAGATTTCTTTATCTATTGATTATCTATATCATGATCTGCTGTCTTTCACATGTGAAAACAGCAGATAATTTACAACAAAAGGAAATTAAGTCTTCTTTTTCTGTTGCTTAAGTGTACCTGTGCTGATCATGCTTACAAAATCAACTGTGCTTTGTGTATTACTTATAAGCAAGAGAGGTTCAAATTCAATAAAAAATGGCCGTAAATGCATCACACTGGACCTTTTCATTACGTGAATTACGGAACCTATGGGGAGTAGCCATTGTAACTCACCATGTATTTTTATTAGTAAGTTTTTTTTGTTTATTTTCATCAGTTACTAGAAATTTCAGGCGACCCCATTTGAATTCCAGGTGACCCCACATGGGGTCCCAACCCCACAGAAAAACACTGATCTAAGCCACAGGTGTCAAACATGCGGCCCGGGGGCCAAATCTGGCCCGCCAAAGGGTCCATTTCAGCCCACGGGATGAAAGTGCAAAAATGAACCTGAACAGTCCAGGCTGTCAAAATCATTTTGGTTCAGGTTCCACATACAGACCAATGTGATCTACAGTAAAAATAACAATACAATAACCCATAAATAATGAAAACTACAAACTTTCTTTGTGAAAAATTATGTGGAAACAATTTAAGTGAAAAAATAACATTACACAGTGAAAATGTTTACATTTACAAAACTATTCTTTCACAATACAATGCAAATAAATACACAAATAAAAACAAAGATGAACAACCCGAAATGTGCAGTTTTACCAATATTCTGCCTGTTACTAAATGTTTTGTGTATTTATGGATCCACTATGATCTGTAGTTGTGTTAATAATAATAACAGATGTAATATTGTAGAAATTGTTCAAATCTTAGTTCCAAACTCCAAAATTTTAACAATATTCTGCCTGTTACTAAATGTTTATACAACACTGTGTGTAATGTACATGTATAAATAATAAGTTGAGGCATAATATTGTTAAAATTGCACTCATTTTTCAAATGAAATTTCTGTTTTTTCAGGTTTTTTACATCTTTTTTGTAAAATGGATATATTTTCATAAACTAATTGTTTGTGTTTTTTGTACTAAAACAAAAAGAAAAACTTGGATGTTCCATTATTTATAGGTTATTAAGTCATTATTTAACTGGTCTGGCCCGCTTGAGATCAAACTGGGCTAAATATGGCCCCTGAACCAAAATGAGTTTGACACCCCTGATCTAAGCCATTAATAATCTCATCATTATCCTATTAACGACAAATCTACAGCTGTGATGCTGGTTTTTACAGCTTTACATGTGTTGTGTCTTATACTTTAGTAATAACTCACAGTATTACTTCAGTGTGTGTCATCAAGTGGTGAAGCTGTAACCATCTGAATACCCTCTGCCTCACCCTCCCCTATGGTCACTTGCAGAAAGTCTATATGACCTCCTGTAGAAGTAGTTCATTTATACAAATTTTTACCAAACTACAAATTTTGGTCTATTTTCTTCTGGTGTTCCCTTGTTTGTAGAGGTTTAGGTTTAGGACATTTATTATCTGAAAGTAACTTCTACATTTGGCACAATGTCAGACCTACATTATTCCAATATTGACAAAACTTAGACGAAGTAAACACTGGTCACATTTTCCCGTATGTGCACCTGCAATGTCTCCATTAATTACTTAAACAGTGGTGGCCTATTTGGCCCTGTCAGAGCTTTACAATGAATTAACAATGTTTTCACACCATCGTAACTCTAAAGCATCTGTGTAAATCAGACTCGCTGCATGTCAGAGTTCAGAGGTCAGGCCTGCAGCTGACATATTTATGGTAATTCTTTGCCATTATTTCCTCAGCAGCAGATAAACAACACCACCCACAACCTCCGCAAGTGAACCATGCCTAAACTCGATTAGTTTAGTGTAGACACATGGATCAGGCTGAAATAGACTACAGGCTATTGCAGTGGTGAGTGGTATTTCACAGCTAGTCCTTCAGTGGTGTTCCACCTGACTTCATCCACCTTCTAACCCATAAAGACCCAAACATCTACTGATCTAAACTGTTAAATACCTGTGGATCCACTAATCCTGTCCATACATGTAAATAATTAGTGTAAAATGCAGTTATTCATCTTTTCATAGTCGTCAGATATGACCCATTTGGAAGTTCAGAGGCTCTGTAGTTACCGTGGAAACACTGTCATCTTCTACAACATTGATTCATCAGTAAAACCCATGGAGTTGGATCAATGACAGTGGATGGACACACTGGGTTTATGTTCAGTTAACCCTGTAAAACCTGAACCATTAAATCGTTGACAGAAAATTTCAGTTCTCTGAAACTGGAGCCTTTATTGGTCCTTCCAAACAACCAAATACATTTTTTTTCAAATATCAGTTTCCATGTATGAGTTTCAATTTTGTATCATATTTGATACATTGAGTCTCAATGCTCAAATATTATTATTTTTGAACAAACAAAAACATAATATAACACAAACATGTCTAACAAATTGGTAATTCCTTTTCAAAATTGCCAAAGTTCTGCCTCCTGTCTCATTAATGACAGTCTTGTAGTGTCACTGGAAAGGCCTTTGGTGAATGAATTCCTCCCCCCCCCGGTGGATTATCTGTGTATTGAATGTAACTAATTGTATACACCAGGTTTTTCATGAAAAAAATACCACACTGATCATGTAGAGGGCTTCAAAACTCATGTATCAACTATGATATGTTTGGCGTTACAGGGTTAAAGATATATTTGCTGAAAAAGTCACTTATTCTTCAGTTTTGCTCAAATAACCTTTGAATTTACTGTGAGTTTATGACCATCTAAATTAAATATAGGAAATTAAATATTGGGAAATACATGATTTACACTGACAAGGATAATATTATGGTGATAAATCACTTAGGAAAGGTTAAATAGAGACAAAAATTCATTTGGGAACAGCCATAAAAGTACAACTGGGTCTTTATGGGTTAATATCAATATTACACCATCAGTGCTATAGAAAAAAAAAAAAAAAACATAATATAAAAGGGCGTTGCATCACAGACAAATATATCACGTAGCAAGAATAAATGTCATTATTATAAAAGCATGAAATCCAGTGAACACAACTCAACAGGTCTCAAGCAGAATCATCAATATTTACAGAATAAAATGACAAAAAGCATAAAAATGTGCATGAAAGACATTGTATTCACCAAAGTGCTGCTTATTTTTTAGTATATCTGCGACCATTGTGTATTGGGAAAACAACTATTAAGTCTAAACCAATATATTTTGTCTAATACAAATCTCTACAGAAGTGGTTTGTAGCTGAGTTTATCTCTGGGAAATGACAGGGAAATGCTGATCCCCCCCCCCCCCCCCCCCCCGCCCCCATGGCCAACATGAAATCTGATCAGTTAAAGCCGTGTTTCCCAACCTTTTTTGACAAAACACCCTTTTACATCATCATGAGCCATTTTGTGACTGGGGGTGTTGCATAGGTAGTGCCCCCCTCGCACCTGGAAGGGGGAATGCAACAGACAGAAGGACCGGGGGGGTGGGGGGGACACACAGAAATTCACCATTGACATAACATGCTGGTTTATCTTAATACTTACACAGACTAACACCCCCATTTCGGTCTCAGTACCCCCCTCTCAGCTTTCTCATTCCAAACACCCCCCCCGATGGTGTCCCAACGCCCCCATTGAGAAACACTGGGTTAACATAACAGGCTCATTTGCATTTATTTGAAGCTCCAGAGGCTGCACTAATTCTAAAGGCATCGGGGCAGACTAATTTTACCCGGCAACACATGATGAATAAAATATGATTGGACGAGCACTGTAATATACACATGCAAACTGGAAGCAGTGTGACCAAGAGATAAGCTACCAAATGAAGAGAACAGATTAATCTGAATAATTCAATACATCATCATGGAGCAAATATAAAAACACAGGATGTAAATGTAGGTCAGTGATTCAGATTTTTTAGGCCTGACTGGTCCTGATGGTCCACTATCAGCTGAATAACCTGTTATGCTACAAACCCATAGGTTACCCTGGTAGTTATTTAAAGCACAGGTTTGCAGGGTAGGGGAGTTTTGACAGCACTGTTACTGTTTAAATGACTTCTGTACAAACGCTTCTATGAAACATTACCATTAATCATCATCTCAGATCATGACATCGCCCACTCCTACTTACTGCTGGAAACACAGAAATAAAAGTCCTTTGTTGGAGTGAGTGTTTGGTTTGTCTGTTTTGGGGTTTTTGGTTGAAGGGAATAATAACTCTGGTCCACATTCAGACACAGTAGATGAGGTAATGCATTTTAACCCATAAAGACCCAAACATCTGCCATCAACCAAAAGCATCTACTGATCTAAACTGTTTAATAGCTGTTGATCCACTAATTCTATGAATACATGTAAATTATTAATGTAAAATACAGTTTGTCATTTTTTCATGGTCATCAGATATGATCCATTTGGACGTTCAGAGGCTCTGTAGTTACCGTGGAAACACTGTCATCTTCTACAACATTGAGTCACCAGTAAAACCCATGGAGTTGGATCAATGACAGTGCATGGAGACACAGGGTTTATCTTAAGCTAATGATATATTTTACTGAAAAAGTCAGTTTTTCTTGATTTCTTTGTTTCTGATTTAACCCTCAACTTTTATTTGATGTTTAACCCTTTACAGGGCACTCATATAAATACTCTTAAATTCAAAATTTCAACTTTAGTGTGTTATTTGAGGACCTAACACAGTGGTTCCCAACATTTTTTTGCTTGTGACCCCATTTTAAAATCAACCCCAGACATTCAAAACTGAGAATTTTTTTTTTTTTTTTTTTTATCATGCAATAGTTTGTTATGCTATGTGGCAAATAAATGTTAATTTAATAATTACATTTAGTCTCTATAATGTGTATTATTATGGACGGAGGCAGAAGTGCAAGAAACATGTATTTTAGAACATTACAACAACATGAGTGCTGATACGAACACCTGTCAACAGACACATCATCACAGGGGTGTCAAACTCATTTTAGTTCAGGGGCCACATTCAGCTAAATTTGATCTGAAATGGGCCGAACTGCTAAAATAATAACATAATAATATATAAATAATGTTAACTCCAAACTTTTCTCTGTTTTAGAGCGAAAAGAGTAAATTTACATTACGAAAAGGTTTACAAACTATCCTTTAGAAAGATGCGAATAACATGAACAAACTTGAAAAAATAAGTGTAATTTTAACAATATTATACATCAGTTTATCATTTACACATTTACATTCTAATGCACAGATCACAGTGGATCTATAAACACACAAAACATTTAATAACAGGCAGAATCTTGTTAAAATTGTACTTACTTCTCTTAAGACATTTCAGGTTGTTCATATTTGTTCTGGTTATTCACATTTTTTGTGAAATTATACTTTGTTTTAGTGTAAATACATGAAAACATTTACATTTACAAGGAGAAAAATTTGGAGTTGTTGTTATTTCTTTGTTAGTATGGTAGTATTTTACTGGTCTGACCCACTTGAGATTGAATTGGTCTGAATGTGGAACCTGAACTAAAAGGATTGTTTATTTCTTAGTGTAATCTTTGCATTTCACAAATTCATCCCAAGGACCCTTTGGTGGGCCAGATTTGGCCCTCGGGCCGCATGTTTGACACCTGTGCATTATCACTTTGCTTTGTTTGTACCATGAAGTAATGGTACTAATGTAAATAATGATGTTCAGTTACATTCACTGTTCATGCAGAGGTGGACCTTACAGACCCTGTAGACCACATTTAACCTGAGATTGTTGACTCACTGCAACTGTTGCTGTCACTGTCTTGTAATGTGTGCAGAAATTACCAAAAATAGTCACTTGCCTGATAAAGGGTTAATGAACATCTTTCTGATCAGTACATTCAACACAGGAAAATGCCTGATTTTCACTGAAAAATGCAAAATATAGGCGATAATATAATAAATGGTGAAAAATCAGTTAGGAAAGGTTACAACTTGAGAAAAAAATCATGTGGGAACTGCCACAAAAGTAGCACTGGGTCTTCATAGGTTAAAGTTGGAAACACCCCATGGGAAGATGGAAAAAAGTCAGTTATGGGAAGGCTGACATACGCTCATTCAACGGTAAATAGAAAATGGAATGTCTTAAATTCAGTTAATACAAGCTAATAAAAATATAATAGTGAATCTGTTCATTTCTGCATTTCCATCCTCATAAATCCTACCCAGTATCATTACAGTTTCATGATGAGTAATGTGCAGGGTACACGTTTGAAGCTCTTTGATTAAAAACTCAAACAAACTAAAAAAGAATAGTCTGTGTACCCCTAAAGGTATCATTAAAAATCTTGCCAAATCTTTGTGTTCTTCCTTAAAATAAAGTCAAATCCTCCTCCAGAGATACAGCGCTCGCTACATTTAGCTCCATTTCACGGCTAGTTAAAGATATTATGAAAACAGGATTACATATCTACCTGTTCCAGTGCACCTTTCTTTTTTTTTCTTCTTCTTTTTTTATTACAAGCAGCCTCTAAGCTTCCATGATTATCTATTTAAGGTCGAATAGCCTGTGTCTTTTATTACCACTAATATTAATATAATTGCATTTGTGCTACGTGAGTTAGTAAAAGATTTGGTTTTAAGGTTCTGTGTGAGTGTGTTTGTGTGTGTGTGTGTTTGTGTGTGTGTGTGTGTGTGTGTGTGTGTGGGGGGGGGGGGGGGGGGGGGGGGGACATAACACATCAAGTATAGTGAACAGAAACACTCCATTAAAGCCAACGTGGATCAAACCCCGTCAGTCACAGGCCTGTGCTTGATGAAGTACATCTAATAAGTATTGAAATTGGTTAATGCCCTGCGGAGCGGAGACACTATCTAGACAAATAATTAATTATTTGGCCCTAAAGGGTCTAAAAGAGTAACGATTACACAACATAGATTTTTTGTTTTTAATTCTCTGGTTCTCCTTAGTGAATCCGATTGTTTACTTAGTTGTATTCTTTAGGACATTTTAGCCAATATGACATAAGGTGCATGTGAATAGTCCTTTAACCCTATAAAACCATTTGTATCATATTTGCTACGCTAGATTCAGAGACCTTTATCTTATCAACAAGATCAATACTTTCCTTAAAAACCTGTTGTATGTGACCTGATACGTGTTTTTTGTTCCCTGGTGGATTATCATCACACAGGCTTTTTTTTTTTTTTTTTTGCCTTTTTCAATATGGCTGCTATCATTAAATCATTCGCAGTATTTTTGCAGGAAAGTCTTTGGTCATTTTGAAAAAGTTACATTAAGAAGAAGATTTATATTGTTATTCATTTTTTTAAAGTAAGTATTTCATGTACTGTAACATAGTTACTTGATAACTGATTCTTTATAGTAGTTAAATTGTATTAAAAATCTATGTATCAAATTTGATACTGCAGGTATATAAGGTGCTTCATAAAAATGCCAAATGTATCAAATGTGATAGAAATCAAATTATACATATATATATATATATATATATATATATATATATATATATATATATATATATATATATATATCAAAACAAAATGATATGGCAAAATGTTTAGTTTGGATTTTGTTAAAAGGTCTAATAAACATCTGAATTCCCAAAAATGTGAATTCTGTGGCTAGTTTTTGATGGCTCAGGTTTTATAGGGTTAATAGCTGTTTGAAAAAGGAAAGGAGAGTCACTACTTCCTTTATTACAGGGGAATTAAACAGACAGTCTGTGGGCCAAAACCGGCCTTCCAAATGGTCTGATCTGGCCCGCAAGATGAATTTGACTAAACATCAAGTTTGTCGAACTCGTTTTAGTTCAGGGACCCATTGTGAGCTCAGGTAAAACATAATACCTAATAAGTAATGGCAACTCCAAATTTTCTCCATGGTTTAATGCAAAAGAAGTAAAATTACATTATGAAAATATTTACGTTTTTCACAATAGAATTTGAATAACCGGAATTTTTTAAAGAAAAAATGTGTAATTCTAACAATATTATGCCTGTTACTAAATGTTTCGTATATTTGTGGATCTATTATAAGTAAGTAAGTAAGTAAATTTTATTTATAGAGCACTTTTCATAGACAGTCACAAAGTGCTTTATCAAATCAAATCAAAATCAAATCAAATTTACAGAAACCCAACAGAATCCTCAAGGATTCTTCAGGTCAGGATTATGACCTCTTAGTTGTGTTAATAATAATATCATTGAAACTGCACTTATTTTTCTGAATACATTTCAGCTTGTACATGGTAGTTCAGGCTATGCAAATTTTCATCATTTAATTTTACTTGTTCTACTCTACAACTGTCATTATTTATCGGTTAATATGCCTATTTTTTTCTGGTCTGGTCCACTTCAGCTCAAATTGGGCTGAATGGGCCCCTGACCTAAAATGAGTGTGACACCCCTGCTGTAGCATAGGATATACTCAACAAGTCTTTACCAAAGGAGTGAGAATGGCTACCCACAATTCATTGCTGGACCAACATCTGCATGAAAACGAACCCTCGACATGACAGATACATGTACATATTCATCTAATGCCACAAATGTCTAATATGATTGATTTGTTTTTACCTTTAAACACGTTGGTGTAAAATGTGAAGTTAATGCAGCAGAACCCGTGTTTACTCTGTGTGGGTTAGATTTCCATGACTTATAGTTGTATCATTCAATAATTTTCATCGCCTTCAGACATAGATGTCTTAATAAAACTCATCTAAACCATGAACTGTGAACTGGATGTTCAATAGGAAGAGAAATGCAGTTGAATCAGGCTGAAGGAGGTGTATCTATGGGTTAAAATGTCATCATAATATACATAAGCAGATATTTAATTCCCCAAGAAAAACCTCCAAATGACCACATGTAGGTTAACAGATTTATAGAAATACTTTATTTTTTCAGATTTAATATTTTCATTACAATCAGACTGTTTCAGAGGAGCTTTAGTTTTTATTTCCTAATTATAACCATATGGTTTTAATAACACAACAATTTTTGAATACTTATTTGTCTATATTTCTTTAATTATCAAATTGATAATATATTGTCTACAACATATTGTACAAATTGTTGTTCTAATTGTGTCATATATATATATATATATATATATATATATATATATATATATATATATATATATATATATATATATATTAGTGCTGTCAAACGATTAAAAATTTTCATTAGATTAATCACAGGGTTGCTGCAGATTAATTTCAATTAATTGTGATTTAATATTAATTATTTTTAATTTATATTAATTTTGTTTCATTTTGCATGAGCGAACATGCAGTTAATGTAGTTTGTTGCAAGCTGGACGACACATTAGCTGAAGTGCTAGCAGAATCCCCTACTAACGTATGCCTTCCATTAATGCTGGAAGTACTTCAGTGAAAGAAAACTCCTTCCTGCAGAGTGTGCATAATACTTTATGTCGGTCAACTGTTCCATCTTGGGGGTTTTTTGTACTCAAATTTCCCATCCAGAGGGCCAACGTGCTGTTTAGCATCTTCCTGTCATTACCGGATCAGCTGCCTGAAATGCGTTGCCACAGATGTTCAGAGTCATTCTACACTGCAGATGGATTAACTGCGTTAAAATTTTTAATCAGATTTGCCTAGGGGTTCACCAGGGCGAACATAATATGCTCAACTTTGTCCCCTCCCAGCTCCCAAGCTGGGAGGGGACAAACTTACAAAATTGTGAAAACTTAAGATTCACAATATTTATTATTACTACTTTTGTTTTAACAACTAAGGAAGGGTTAGGGGAGGGAGCGGCTAAAACAACAAACAAAATATCTTCTTTACAGTTTAAACTAAATTACCTTCTCAAAATAAATGCACGAAATAAAATACAGCAAACTTGCCTAAACTTCCTAACCAAAAATAGGAGAAAACGGGAAAACAGAAGAGCTGACCTCCCCTACCAGAAAAGGGTTCGATTTACAAAAACTATTTACAAATATATACAATCGAATTTTGCAGGAGCACAAAGACTGACGATCACACACACGAACACAGGGTTGAGAGCTGGCAGGAGGCAAGAGAGAGTGAGGACGGAAGCTCCAGGGCCATTTTTAAAGGGCCGGGCAATCATGCTTCACCAATCAGCAACCTGCAAACAAACAGACACAAAAGGGCACAGCACACCTACAGGATGGGGGAGAACACACACACTAAACAGAATATATATATATATATATATATATATATATATATATATATATATAATATATACATATACATATATATGTGTGTGTGTGTGTGTGTGTGTGTGTGTGTGTGTGTGTGTGCGTGTATATATATATATATAATTTTTTTTTTTTTTACACAAATATATATATTTAGATATTTAGATTTTCTGATACTTTTTTATTGTACTTGAATCTTGAACCTTGATAATAACTTTTGCTCCATTGTCCATGTGTATATCCTGAATGAAACCACATTGTAAGAACACACAAGGGCAGTGTCTAAAATGTGTTTTTTCTCGTCCACCATGGCTGACTAACATAACATCCATTTAATGCAGCAGCCGGACTCTTTCACCACCACAGTGGGTTTTTTTCTTCTCCTTTCCATCTTTCTTTAACCCCATGAGTTTTTTTTTTTTTTTTACAGAGGTCACAGGAAAGTGCTTAGGAAAAGTTCCCTAGGATGTATGCTTTGGGTGTTTTTGCACTCATAAACTACTTCTTGTTTATTTCATTGTTAGGAGGAAAAAACTCACACATCTATTTGCCTCGTTCACACCTGCTCTCAACAACTTAATGAGTGCAAGCGGAGAAAAGGGTTGGCCTCGAGGATCTAAAAGATGTAAACATGCAGAGCGGAGAGATGCCTACCACTCCAAACCCACAACATGAACATAAACAGAGGGACCGGAGCTTCAGCTGTGGGACTCATTATTCCACACTCACCGACACACACCCAGACGTGTGCACAAACAGCTCCACACATAAACAATCACACATTCACAATATGCACTTCCACATACATTTTACATGTGCATTATGCATTGGCCAACTCACAGTGCAGAAAAACCGAATATCTGTTTATCTCATATTTTAGTAGCATCATCGCCTTGAGTCCCTGTTTAACCCTTTAACTCCTGATGTGTCTGTGGTGAGCGTTCTGAATGTATGATTTATTTTAAATATTCCTAAAAATTCACCCATTTGCTCAATAAGAAACATCTCAGAAGGTGCTGATAGAATAGACCTAGTTCTTTCCATAGACATTTGAGCATGCTCAGTGCACCCCCCCACCACCTGTGGAATGGGGCGGCAAATCACAGAACAGTGAGTGAGACTGACTCACTATAAAAATAGACAGTTTGGGCTGTTTTTTTTTTTTTTTTACACCATTTTCTGTGTCGTTTTCTGTTTCTACTGTTGTTTGCAGTGTAGTGGTGATTTTCCTTTATTTATTTTTTTACTGTGTTTTTACTGAGTTTTAACTGTGAAGTTCAACCAGGTGCCAAAAAGCAGCTGGACTGATTTAGAAAAAAAAGCCCTAAAAAACCCAACTGTGCCCATATTCAAATCTTTGTTCAGTGTGTTCCAGTTCACAGTTCATGTTCAACATCCTAAATCTCTTATTGATGTCCATTTTTAGTGTCTTATTTAGTAAAAACCTGTCAAACTTCAACTCCTCTCTTTGTTCCTCATTCACAAACAGTGTGTACGCACAAATCTGGAACCGAAACTCTGTGTTTGATTGTTTGACACATAAATCCGGGATTCATCAATATTTTCTTACCTGAATTTGTTCTTACTCTGTGAACAAATTTAGAACTACCTAATGAGGAAGACTGAACTGACTTAGAAAATGCAAAAACATACCTTTTAAGTGCATGCAGAGCATTTAAAATCACATTCATTCAAAAGAGATTTAATTAACTTTTTTTTTTAAATCATTAATTTACTAATGTATTGGCCAAATGTATTAAACAACCATGAAATTGACACACTTTTACCATCATCATTATGACAATTAAAATATTCAACGATAACAACAGTCTGAGTTTACAAAGGACATTTTGTGGATATTATTCCATGAATGGATGTTTGTCCAACTATTGCTGCTGTTCTTTCATCCTGTGGTGTTCGAGCAGATTGACCTTGTCCTCCACCAGTTTCCTTCTGGTCCATAATGCATTTTTTTGACATCAACTTTTATGTCAAACAACTTTTTTTCCACATGGGCCACAGTGTGCTTCTCTGCACTGTAAAAAACAAACAAACAAAAAAACCATAAAAAAACCCCTGTAATATTCCGGCAGCAAATACTGTTAAATAACGGAAAATAACCATCTCATAAAAATATGGTAATTTTCCATAATTAAAATAAGTTTTTTGCCCTAACTTTACGTGAGATTTTGCATATTTTTTTTGACTTTTTAATGTTTAATAAAGAATATTTTCATGTATTAAAACAATCTAATATATATATATATAAATAATTTTCAATGAGACTAAGTTGTACAATCCACTGATAAAAACTGTATTTTGACAGTTTATCAGTGCTTATACATGTTATACATTCACAAAAACACATTTATTCAACATTTTGTTGATTTTTGTTTTTGTCTCATAATTACACAAGATATTTGTCAATTAACAAACAAGTCTTGTTAAACTTACAGAACCAATACTTCTTTTACGGTTAATTGTCAGTAATTTTATCTTGTTTTACTATTTTTTTTACAGTATTAAACTTTAAATCAACAGTTTAATTTCATAAATAGAAAAGAAATATTTGTGAAATTATGATACATTTGCAAATGTATTTAAACTGTATTTTTCTGTGAAAAAAGGAAAAAAAAATTCTTTTAAAAAATTGAAATTTTTTTTGTTATTCACAGTTACAGTTTTTTCGTGTTATTTTACATTTGACACGTAAAATCACAGTCTATTTTTGTCATTTCATTGATATTTTCTTGTATCTTAAAAATACAGGAAAAATCTTTAAAATAAACAGTGAAAATTCTGTTAAATTACAGATTTTTTTCAGTGTGGGAATACTACGTTGACAGCCTTGGTTATTGTGGTCCAAGCATCTGTGTTTTTTTGTTTGTTTTTTTTACCATCGTCACAGACACTCTTGAAAAGTATTCCTTTTCTGGCTTCCACCACGGACACAATTGTTTCGATTTCTGTGGTTATAAAGTTCTTTTGTTTTTGGCTTTTTTTGCGCCATCGCTTCTAACTAACTGTGAAATTTACTACTTCTTTCCTGGTGTAACCGCTTCCTTCATTCATGAATCAACTCTGGGCAAGCGGCTTCCTTATATGGAGAAATGGGGGCGTGGTAGTATGCTAATCACAAATTGTGATCAGGCACCTGTCAATGTACAATCATTCTGATTCACACACAAACACAAGGCAGTGAGAACAAAATTGGCCGGGGTGCAGGTTTCATGAATCCCACAGTAATTTTGCGGACGCATTTCTTTTGTGCGCAAAGTAAGAATATTTTCACGCACATATTAGTGAATGAGGCCCTTTGTCATTTTCTGGTATTCCACCTTTTTTGACCCTAAAACACGCAACAAAACAAGTGAAAAAAAGGAACACGTGCATATATTCACAGTAGCTTTTACGACATTCCAAACAGCCTGTTTCACTGAAATCATGTCTCAGGAGTTAAAGGGTTAATTCCAGGTTTCCCTCAGTTTCGTAACAGCTTGAAGTATAAATGATACAGAAGCTATTGCTGCATATAAAACAATGTTCACATTTGAGTCAGTAAATGTCACAGGGGGTAGGTACAAGTGACTTTAAATGTCTTTAAAGCTCTTTATAAAGTGAGCCACTAAGATATATATTATGCCTTTATGAATTTCAGATTAATGTGGGTTTATATATAAGTCATTTGTTATTGGCGCCTGCCAGGAAGGCTTGTAATTTCCCCTGGCATAACTTCAGACAGAATCCTGATGGCAGCCTTGATGGGTCTTAATGGAAGTTGAGTGAGGAGAATGGACTGAATTTGCATGTTGACAAAGGATGGGAAGGAAACGAGATAATGGAGGGACTATATCTGTGTCCCAAATCGCTGCCGGTAACCTCTGATGTCTGACAGATTCCAAAAAGATCCTTAGGACAGAGCAAACAGTGCAACGCAATGCAGCTTTCTCAAATCTAATATGGAGAGTAGTCTTCACAGTAGTATCGGTGCTGGGAAGTTTCATAGAGATAGTACATTCTAACTGTAGTAGAAGTGGACAGGGCCGTTTCAAGATATCTGGGGGCCCTTGGCAAGAAAGTAAAGTGAGGCCCCTAATACGCAAAGATGTGGTGGTCAAATCACCGAAGAAGAAAAATAAAATCCAGATGCGATTTCCTGTTTTCTGGTGCATTTAATGAGTCATGAATTACTCTGTATTACGCAACACAGACTATCCACTAAAGTGTAGTAAAGGACACAGTGTCTTCAATTAGGCATTGTTGATGGGATTGACACAAATTTTCACTATCAATTGGCGCTGACAGAAATTTAAGCAAAGCACCTAAAAAAGAAAAAAAAAAAAAGGCATTTGGTGAGTAGGCTTACTTTTGTCCTTATTTTAGAAGTATATGATTAAAGTGCGGAGGATTTGATAGTAACTTTGCAGGCAGAGAACTTCACTTCCCATAATGCACCAAAATGTAACGTCAGACCTCATCAGCAAAACTACTTGAGCACATGGTGCAAAGTGTCGTGATGTGTTGATGGGCAAGTGTGGGAAATATACACTGAACAAAAATATAAATGCACGACTTTTGTTTTTGCTCCCATTTTTCATGAGCTGAACTGAAAAATCTAAAACTTTTTCTGTGTACACACAAGGTTTATTTCTCTCAAATATTGTTCACAAATCTGTCTAAATTTGTGTTAGTGAACACTTCTTCTTTGCTGAGATAATCCATCCACCTCACAGGTGTGGCATATCAAGATGCTGATTAGACAGCAGGATTTTTGCACAGGTGTGCCTTAGGCTGGCCACAATAAAAAGCCACTCCAAAATGTGCAGTTTTCTCACACAGCACAATACCACAGATGTCACAAGTTTTGAGGGAATATGCAATTGGCATGCTGACTTCAGGAATCTCCAGCAGAGCTTTTGCCTGTGAATTGAATGTTCATTTCTCTACCGTAAGCCATCTCCAAAGCTGTTTCAGAGAATTCATGAAGAAGACTGTGCGAGGAAAATGGTGGTCACACCAAATACTGACTGGTTTTCTGACCCCCCTGGACCACCCAATACAGTAAAAGTGCACATTTTAGAGTGGCCTTTTATTGTGGCCAGCCTAAATCACACCTGTGCAATAATCCTGCTGTCTAATCAGCATCTTGATATGCCACACCTGTGAGGTGGATGGATTATCTCAGCAAAGGACAAAGGAGAAGTGCTCACTAACACAGATTTAGACAAATATATGAACAATATTTGAGAGAAATAGGCCTTTTGTGTACATAGAAAAAGTATTAGATCTTTGCGTTCAGCTCATGAAAAATGGGAGCAAAAACAAAAGTCGTGCATTTATATTTTTGTTCAGTGTAGATAATTACAGAGTTTAAAATGTAGGATTGTGATTACATGGTTCACAGACACCGCCATTCATTTTTTTGATGTTGTATTTGAATATTCTGAATATTTGACGATTTTGAAAAGTGTTGCAATTTCCTAATTATTCTAATTGTTCCTGAACGCCTCATGTATTGTTTACATGTGCCTCCTTGAACGTGAACAGAACTCAGTTCCACAGTGAGGGCACAGAGCTGATGTGAAGGACTTTAACAAATGTTGGCTGGAAAATACGAACTTTTGCTGCCGTCCTCCTCTAGTCCTCTTCTGTGCCTAAACCAGCTGACACACAAGGACAAATGATGAGACGGACAAACGCAATGGAAAAGGGACATTTTTCTCCTAATGGGATGGACAGATCACCAACGGAAATTGCTAGCTAACCGAAAATGTACACTGAACTGGATGGATTATTTGTCCAAACTGGATGGGATTCATGGACCAGATGATTTAGTTTGGAATAAAGTTGTGTCGGTGACCGCAGCAGGAGCAGACAACCATCCAGAGTAAGTGAAAACACTTCAGTAGGCTTAGCTTTGACTTTTCATGACTAAATACTTTTAATGCTGTCGTACTTCGGTCCTCCACATCCAAATTATTTAGCTCCAAAAAATTTTTGGAACGTTGTACAACAGTAGAAAAGGGCGATGGAGAAGTTGTGTTTCTTCTCTCCTTAAATTCTTCACACAGAACACAGTTGTGTTGTGTGTATATGATTAGTTGTTGAACTGAACCCTCCCCCTCTCATGCCAACATCTATCTGTGTGTTTGGTCACTGATGTGAGGGCTTTTGTTCGCACACTTTCAAACATATCACACAGTTGTAGCCTATTTGGAGAAAACAATGGTTTACTTAATACTTACCG
The DNA here is from genome assembly GCF_902148855.1 of Sphaeramia orbicularis. Lineage (NCBI taxonomy): Eukaryota > Metazoa > Chordata > Actinopteri > Kurtiformes > Apogonidae > Sphaeramia > Sphaeramia orbicularis. The sequence continues at coordinate 14,917,961 of NC_043976.1, read as the reverse complement.
CTGTGTCGTTGGCGTTTTTCCTCTTTGTCTTTCGTTTTTTGTCTTTTTGCAAACCCTGAAGGGTAGGAGCACTTCTTCATTGGTGTTCTTTTTAAATGGCCGCCGCCGTGCTCAGTGTGGACAGACTGTTTGTTCCTCTGACAGCAAGTGGGGGATGGGATGGGGGGTGCGCGAGGGTGGAGGTCACTTCTACATGACCCTCATAGTGTTTGTCATTGCATAAGGGGAATCCCTCTAGTTTGGGGGGGGGGGGCCCAGTCACAAAACAGTACAGGAGAGGGTTAGCGCTGCCTCACTGTGGTGGTTTGTTTACAATGGATAGTTTTTAATAAGTTGTACAGATAAATGACCATGCGGCCACTGGGGGCCCTCTTCAGCGAGGGGGCCCTAGGCAGCTGCCTACCTTGCCTACGTCATCCCGACAGCTCTGGAAGTGGAGATACTCATGTAAAAACAAAGTACAGCTCTGTGCAAATGTCTGCTGTTTTACCAGAGTTATAATAACCCATGCACCTTTTTTCTTTACCCGTAAAGACCCAGTGTGACCTTTGTGTCAGCTCCCAAATCTATTTTTCCCTCTATTTAACCTTTCCTAAATGATTTACCACCATTTTATTATAATATTATCCTCTGTATTTAGCATTTTTTTTCCAGTGAAAGTCATGTATTGTCCTATATTTTCTTCACTGATCATGTAGATATTCATAAAAGCTCAGGTTAAAGCTGAGGGTTATTATATCAAAAACTGAGAAAACTGAAGAAAAAGTGACTTTTTCAGTAAAATCTATCATTAACTGAACATAAACCAAGTGTCTCCATCCACTGTCATTGATTCAACTCCATGGGTTTTACCGGTGAATCAATGTTGTAGAAGATGACGGTGTTTCCACGTCCACTAAGGAGCCTCTGAATGTACAAATGGCTCATATGTGATGACCATGAAAAAATGACAAACTGTATTTTACACCAATTATTTACATGCATTGATATGATTAGTGGATGGACAGTTATTAAACAGTTTAGATCAGTAGATGGTTTTGGTTGATGGTGGATGTTTGGGTCTTTATGGGTTAATCTTACCTGTATATATCCTATATTGCCTGTATATATATCCTTATTTGTTGTACATATTTGTTATCTGTAATATAGTTAACTTTTTTTTGTATATTTCAGTAGTTTTGTAGTGCTTTAGTAGTATATGTATATTTAAGGGCATTGCTCTACAGGGGTTTAAGTTGTACCTGTCTGGCAGATGTTTTTCCGTTAAACTTGGAACATGAACTTTTTCATCCACTGCCCCCTTGTCATGTGGGGTCCCCCAGGGCTTAATTCTCAACCCCATTCTCTTTTCACTTCACCTCCTCCCGCTTGGGAAAATTCTTCATGGTGTTTCTTACAGTTTTTATGCAGACGACTCACAAATCTACATGCCCTTAAAAATGGAACAATCAAGGCTCCCTGACACGTTTACTGAACTGCCTTAAAGACATCAAGGACTGGATGGCTTTTAACTTCCTAAACTTAAATGATGATAAAACGGAGGTCATTGTGTTCGGATTGAGTTGGACCCTTGATGCCTCTCCTCTGGATGTGGGTCCCTTGCAAACATTTACTAAACCAAATCTTGGTTTTAAAATAGACACTGACTTTAAACTTGATAAACAGATAAAGTCTGCATTTGAGTCAAGTTTTTCTTTTTTTTTTTTATTTTTTTTTTTATCATTTACAGCTCCTATCTAAGGAGCTACACACACACACACACACACACACACACACACATATATATATGGGCGCATTGTCTTCATGAAATAAATGAACAGAATAATCCAAACACACTGGCTGTCCAAATTATTATTTAGTGTTGGTCATGTTTACATGGTTCACAGAACATTACTTCGACCAGGGGTGTCAAACTCATTTTAGTTCAGGGGTCACATTCAGCTAAATTTGATCTAAAGTGGGACGATCCAGTAAAATAATAACATAATAATAAATAAATAATGTCAACTCCAAACTTTTCTCTATGTTTTAGAGTGAAAAAAGTAAAATTACATTATGAAAAGGTTTACATCTACAAACTAACCCTTCAAACAATGTGAATAACATGAAGAAACTGAAAAAAAAAAAGTAATTTTGACACTATTATGCTTCAGTTTATCATTTCCACATGTACATTATAATTTACAGATCACAGTGGATCTACAGATACACAAAACATTTAGTAACAGGTGGAATATTATTAAAATTGCACTTCTCTTAAGACATTTCAGGTTGTTCATATTTGTTCAGGTTATTCAGTTTTTTTGCGAAATTATGCTTTGTTTTAGTGTAAATACATAAAAAATATTTACATTTAGAAAAAGAAAAAATTGGAGTTGTGATTATTACTAGGTTATTATGAGATTGAATTGGTCTGAATGTGGAACCTGAACTAAAAGGATTGTTAATATCTTAGTGTAAATTTTGCATTTCACAAATTAATCCCAAGGGCCGGACTGGACCCTTTGGTGGGCCGGATTTGGCCCCCGGGCCGCATGTTTGACACCTGTGACTTAGACCATAGTTTTTCTAGATCACAGTCAGTTTAGTAATCCTACTCTGAGTCGTCTTCTTCCTTTAGTCTTGGCCTTGCGCTGGTGATGCCCAGGTCGGGTTTTTTTTTTTTCAACCTGCTTTAGTGGAAGTAAATTTGTTTATAGAAAGACGAGAGTATCCACATGTGCTGAATAAAGGCTGGGGTGCTGTCGGGTGATGGAAGGGAGAGAGAGGATAACACATGGTTAGTCGACTCCTCCATGGTAACGTCGACTTATGCCGCAGATGTCGACGCATCGACAAACCGTTTTTTCTGTTAATGCCCTAATAGATTCCATCATACTGATGCTCAGCAGCCATGTCACCGTTTCCACATATGATCCCTGTGCAAAAATTAGGATCAGAATTATTTATTGTATAGTTTATCATCATATTAAAGAGGAAATAACAACATAGAATTGTTATTTCTTTATAAAAATGCTTATTATTAGAAAACTGTTGATTTAAAAAGTGACGTGTGACATTCTTAATGTATGTATTGGCGTAACATAAGCAGGATGGATCAGCACCATACTCCATATTGAACCTGTAAAAATAAAACATGTGATATGTAGGATAGAATCTGGTAAGAAAAATTGGGGAATCTAAAAGAATAGAATATTTGTTTTTCAGGTAAATTCAGTTCAAATATAACTTGGCCATTTGTGACATGAAAATATAGCATTAATTGTGATGAAACTGGACATTTTTGAGCTGAAAACATAGTTCATATGAGCATCAACATGTTGCAACAGAATTGAAATCCTGTAAATTTGAATAACTAGCATTTACCAACACAACGTTCCTTTGGGGATTCACTTATATTGATTTCTTATGCACAAAGACATAAATATGACCTCTAAGCAAATTTTAGCCGTTAGGTACATTGGAATTGCATTTCCCTGAGTCATGGAGTTAGAAAAAGATATGAATAAAAAACAGAAACAAAACATAAACACAGTTAAAACATATAAAAACAATTATTGCACAGACAAGCACAAATACACATTTGTAAAACAGAGTATTGATCCCCCCAAAGATAAATAAATAAATAATTAATAATAATAGTAATACTACTAATAATAATAATAATAATAATAATAATAATAATAATAATAATAATGATAATGAATAATGAATGAGATGTTAAAAGGTTTCTCCAGTGGTAAAATGTTTAACAGGGCATTAAAGTATGTGTTAGGAGCAGAAAAAAAGACATTTAGAGATGATAAAAAAAAAAGATAACCCTTGTATTTGTTTTACTTCTTTAATCATAAACACCCAGTGCTACCTTTCGCTCTATTTGACCTTTCTTAAGTGATTTATCACCATTTATTATAATATTATCTTCTGTATTTTGCATTTTTTCAGTGAAAATCAGGTGTTTTTCTATATTTAACCCATAAAGACCCAGTGCTACTTATGGATGGATGGATGGATGGATGGATGGATGGATGGATGGATGGATGGATGGATGGATGGATGGATGGATGGATGGATGGATGGATGGATGGATGGATGGATGGATGGATAGATAGATAGATAGATAGATAGATAGATAGATAGATAGATAGATAGATAGATAGATAGATAGATAGATAGACAGACAGACAGACAGACAGACAGACAGACAGATAGTTGATTTTGGTGCCTTTTAGAACTATTGTGTGATTCTACTGTTCACACATACTGACTGTTGGCTTTAATGGACATGATGGACATTAATCTAGTAAATGACGTCCCATTTGTCCAACATGTGTTAACATTTAAGATCCAGGTTTAAAATGCTTTTCCCTAGTTAACCGCCTGTGTCTGCACTTTGTGGGCCATTTAAAAAACCTACTTAATGTTAAACCTGGAAACGTCTGAGTTTACGAGTTGACAGGGAGCACCCAAATGCATCATTAGTTTTAGTCTCTGCGAATAGTAATGTCTCATTTTAGGAAGACGAGCAGCCTACGATGGAGCCCGTAAATTGGAAGACAGCTTGTAAAATCCTCTTCGGTGTTGTTAGCGACTGATGACTTTTGCTAATTCATTTTGGTTCTGTTGCTCATCTCCTGACAGCTTCATCTTTTATTTACACCACTTTGCCCTGCAGGTGTACGACGACCAACATTTAGAAATATGATATGAACGACGCATTCGCTCCCCAGACGCAAAAATCTGCTTTTGTTTAATCGCCACTGACAGGCTACAAATTACGAAAGATCATTATTCCCACCTGGACTGTGTGAATGAGAGTAATATAATATAAAACGTCTATGTTTGTGATTGCATATCGTTAGAATCATGGCATAATAAAGTCATACACTATATGGACAAAAGTATTGGGACACGTTGAATTCAGGTGTTTCTTTTCTAACGGGTCTGGGATACAAAACAATAACAAATGTCATAATATAGCTTATATTGTGATAAATATCATTGCATTGGATACTTTGGCTTAAATTGTTGTCTTTGCTTCCAAAATTACAATGGCGTATTAGGGTCACATAAGAAAATAAAAACACTTATCACTACGACAATAAACTCAGAAAATATCGAGATAAAACACGTAATTTTATGAGAATAAAGTCGAATACAAAAAGGGTAATAATTTTATGAGAATGAAGTCATCATATTACGAAAATAACGTCGTAATTTAAAAACAGGTGGGAAAAATATCATATTTTACGAGAATAAAGTCGTGGTGTAACCACCGATAGCCCTGCACCCGACCACTTCCTGTCAGTTCCTCCTCCACAAAAGAGGCAATTTGCTCCAAATCTGTTCGATTCTTACGACGAAACAAACCTAAACGTATGCGAACTCACTTCAAAGTCCTTCGACTAATGCTAATATGTTGATGGTCGCTAAAAGGCTCAGTATTTTGGCGTGCGTAAATGAAAGTATAACCTCACAAAATGTTCCAAGTTCTCCATTATGCAACAAGTGGGTACGACTTTATTTATATTATTTATAAAGTTTATTTGATAGGGACAATACAAATTACATAGTATAACTTTTACCTGTTACAAACAAGCTGTAGGAACTGATGATTCACATGAAGAGATTATAGCTGTTGGTAGTTTCCATCTCCAGTCCCTAGTCAGATTTTTAGTCGAGAGAGAAAGAAAGAAAGAAAGAAAGAAAGAAAGGAAAACATTTATTCTCGTAAATTATATTTTTCCCTGCCTGTTTTTAAATCACAATATTATTCTCATATTATTATGGCTTTATTCCCGAAATATGACATTATTCTCATAATATTATGACTTCATTCTCGTAAAATTACAGGTTTTATCTTGATATTTTTCGAATTTATTTTCATAGTGAGAAGTGTTTTTATTTTCTTATGTGGCCCTAATACACCGTTGTTCAAAATGCCTCAGAGATGTTCTTTTTATTTTATTATATTTAATTTTTTATACATGACGATGATTTTAAATGTTCTACCTCTAAATTTGTAGAATATTTTTCGTGCTCTTACTATAGATTATAATTTTCCACCACAGCTATCCCTCTGCTTTCTTCACATCTCACTTAGGAAGAAAAGTCTTTAAGGAAATATTGATGTTTATAAACTAGTATATGGAAAAAAATTTTTCTTCCATGACTTCTTACTACCTGTTTTATTTTTAAGGACTAAGTAAGATTACTTTGTCTTGTTGCATATTCGAAATAAACTAAACTAAAAAAATATATATGGGACACGTCCTGGCTACAGCTGTCAGATGTCCTGACAGCTGTCCTGTTCACAATGACTTGAAACCAATATGATAATATAACATTTGTCAGTATTGTTTTGTATCCCAGACCCCTGTTAGAAAAGAAACACCTAAATTCAACGTGAATCCATGTATCATTCGTTCATTTGTTTTTCAGTTTATAAACGAAAAACAAAAAAACGACTCGTTTTTTTGTTTTTCATTTTCAAAACCAGAATGAAAAACCGATAACGGTTTGTTTTTCCATTTCCCGATTTTGTGTTCAAATGAAAAAATGGAATAAACGGATAATGACCGTGTCATCCGATTCTGCTATTTTCAATACAGTTAAGTGGTCTGACCTGGAAGTAGTTGTTACAAGGGAAAAAATGAACAAACGGAGTCATGGCCGGACTGGAGGAATATTTTGCTATAATTTTTTTCATTTTTTTAAAATCTTGCTATAATTAAGCAGCTGTTTGATACGTATGGAAGCGTATTGCATTCACACAAAAAAATAATTTGACTCTGTTTTTCGGAATTAATTAATTCAGAAAAATTCAGAGCCAAATTTAAATGTTTTCAGAAAACAGTATCTTGTTAATTCAGAAAATTCCGTTTTATTTTTTCCCTAGTAATGACTACTTCCAGGTCAGACAACTTAACTCTAATGAAAATACTTTACTTTAAATAATTTTACTTATCCATGCTGCTATACAGATGAATGGTGGAACACTGAGCACTTTTTGTCCTGTCTGTAAGCGTGATCAAGTGCCTGTCTTGCATGTTCAATGTATGTGTTGTTGTAATGCCAAGGCAATCACCTAGACTGCAAAACAAATCTACCTACGGGTATAAATAAAGTAACCTTGATAGCAAAATCGGATGAAACGGTCATTATCCATTTTTTCCATTTTTCATTTGAGCACAAAATCGAGAAATGGAAAAATGAACCATTATCCATTTTTCATTGTGGTTTTGAAAATGAAAAACAAAAAAATTAGTGTTTTTTTTTTTTTTTTTAGTTTTGGTTTTAAATTGAAAAACAAATGAACGAATGATACACGGATTAACATGTCCCAATACTTTTGTCCATATAGTGGATGACTTAGACAATTATGCTATGAGGCTAATGATTCACAGTAAATGTTTAGCAATGTGTGCCTGTGCAGAACGACTATAAAACAAACAGTAGTACGCATCAACTGATTATGTTCATAAAAATACAGCCACTTAGTCGAACTGCACGCATACTCCTACACACACACACACACACACACACACACACACACACACACACACACACACACACAACACTCCCCTGCTGTGGAGGATATTTTCAATTAATCAGGCTCTCTCATCAATAATGCATCACCCCTGCAGCCAGTCACTCTTCTCCAGCCATTTAATGAGGCAGCCCAGCCAGAGGGACACCATCCACACATTACTCCTATTATAGTCAGCGCTCAGGAGCAAAGCCACCATGGCCACAGCCGGTTATTAAAGTAATGCCATCATTTCTGCCCTGAGTCATATCAAAACCTGTCAGAGACTGTTTGTAGAAGGACACAAATGACAATAAGCAAACGTCCCGGGAGCCGCAGTGCAGCCGTATCCCCTTAGCGTCAACCCTCGACGGCTAAAAATCGACTGGAGGAATTTAAGAGGATACCAGAGGAGGTTTGTCAGGAGTGATCAATTATTAAAACCAACTTTTGCTGTGACAGAGGAAAATGTCCTGGCTTGATAATTTTTTTTTTTTTTTTTTTTTTTTTTTACAATTTAACCCATTTCTCTCTGGGTACTCCGGCTTCCTCCCACCATCCAAACACATGCACTGATAGGTTAATTGGTTAATCTAAATTCCCCATAGGTGTGAATATGAGAGTGATTGTTTGTCTCTATATGTCAGCCCTGTGATGAATCGATGACATGTCCAGGGTGTCTTCTACCCCATAAGTAGATGGAATCGACCTCTGTGACCCTAGTGAGGATAAAGCGGGTTCAGAAAATGAATGAATGAATTTAACCCATAAAGACCCAAACATAAAGACTCACACAACCACTGACGACCAACAGCATCTATTAAGATAAAATATAATCTTCTATATGACACTGTTTTTAATTGTACAGCTGCTTTATGTCTTTAGTCTATTCTTGTATTTTATTTTATTTATTTATTTTTGTAATTTTTGGTGGAAAAAAGCGTCTGCCAAATGCATAAATGTAAATGTAAAATATTTAATACTGATTGATCCATTAATCCTATCAATACATGCAAATAATTGGTGTAAAATACAGTTTGTCATCTTTTCATTGTCATCAAATATAACCCATTTGGACATTCAGAGGCTCCGTAGTTTCCATGGAAACACCGTCATCTTCTGCAACATTGATTCACCAGTAAAACCAGTGTTGTTGTTGCATTCAGTTATTCATATCTTGCATGGAAAAAGTCACTTTTTCTTCTGTTTTCTCGGTTTCAATACAGTAACATTGAATTTACTCTCAGTTTTCATGAACATCTAAATAAAATATAGGAAATTAAATATAAGAAAATGCATGATTTAAAGTAAAAATGCAAAATACAGAGGATAATATTATAATAAATGGTGATAAATCACTTAAGAAAAGTTAAATAGGGAGAAGACATTTGGAGGGAACTGACACAGAAGTAGCACTGATGTACAAACATTACACCAACATCCACCATTTAACAGAATTATCTACTGATATTAAATGTTTAATACCTGTTGATCCACTAACCCTGTCAATACATGTAAATAATTGGTCTAAAATACCAATAAAATAATAAAATAGTTTGTCATTTTTTCATGGTCATCAGATATGACCCATTTGGACGTTCAGGGGCTCCATAGTTACCGTGGAAACACTGTCATCTTCTACAACATTGATTCACCAGTAAAACCAGTGGAGTTGGATCAATGACAGTGGGTGGAGATACTTGTTTTTGCATTCAGTTATTCATATCTTGCATGGAAAAAGTCACTTTTTCTTCCATTTTCTTTGTTTCAATACAATAACACTGAATTTACTCTGTTTTCATGAACATCTAAATAAAATATAAGAAGTTAAATATAAGAAAATGCATGATTTAAAGTGAAAAATGCAAAATACAGAGGATAATATTACAATAAATGGTGATAAATCACTTAAGAAAAGTTAAATAGAGAGATAAAATTTGGAGGGAACTGACACAAAAATAGCACTGATGTACAAACATTACACCAACATCCACCATTTAACAGAATTATCTACTGATATTAAATGTTTAATACCTGTTGATCCACTAATCCTGTCAATACATGTAAATAATTGGTCTAAAATACCAATAAAATAATAAAATAGTTTGTCATTTTTTCATGGTCATCAGATATGACCCATGTGGACGTTCCGAGGCTCCATAGTTACCGTGGAAACACCGTCATCTTCTACAACATTGATTCACCAGTAAAACCATAGGAGTTGGATCAATGACAGTTAATGGAGACACTGGGTTTAAAATTAGATTAAGATTAAAATCCTTTACTGTCAGAATACAGTACTTTTTTTTTTTTTTTTTTTACCACACTCTGAAATTCAACCTCTGCTTTTAACCCATCTGTAAAACATGCAGAAACACACCACACACTGCAAACTAGGAGCAGCGCTTATGTTCAGTTAATGATGTCTTTGCTGAAAAAGTCATTTTTCCTTCAGTTTTCTCTGTTTTTGATATAAAAACTCTCAACTTTAATCTGAGCTTTTATGAACATCTACATGATCAGTGAATTAAATACAGGAAAATACCTGCTTTATACTGAAAAAAAGAAAAATACAGAAGATAATATTGTAATAAATGGCGATAAATCACTTAAGTAAAGGATAAATATAGAGAAAAATTCATTTGGGAACTGACATAAAAGTAGCACTGGGTTCTTATAGGTTAAAATGTAGTCTTGATTTAAGACATAACCCTGAGAATCAGGAGGGTAACGGTTGAGAATTAAGATCCGAGTAAATCTCCCGGCTTATACGATACGTACAGCAGAATCTGAGAAATGTTTTGTGGTGTGCAGCTTCGACATTAGGTGTACTGTCGAACACAAGTCTAAGCTTCATCTGCCCCACATTTCTTTTTTGGGATTCGTGGAAGAAAATGTGAGTGAGCGGGAGATGAATGGGTCGGCATCTCTGGTAAACTTTAAAGAATCTAATCTGGCATCGAAGCAGCGGCCATTAGGCTCCTGTTTTCTTTGATTTCACCGATAAATGCAGCCTAAGACTTCTGCACAGTATTGTAGTACTAATACAAGTATTTTAACCCTTAGGGGTCTGAGCCTATTTTGGTAATTTTTGAGTACTTTTGATTTTGCCTTTATATACTATATAAAGAAATGTTTACTATACCCATGTTTGGGAATTTTTTTAAGCACAACTTCATCTATCTCATCTGCCTATTATTTTTTCACTTTAACCTACTATATCAACACAAAAGGACAAAACACACAAAAAATATGAAATCCGACTTGAAAAATTTCTATAATTTATTGCATAAATAACATGAAGATGCCTAATGAATCTTTGCAAATACTTTAAAAGTGAATATTGGTTCCAAATATTAGGTATATAAAATCAAAATTGGAATAAATTAAAACTATACTCACATATTTGATATAAAAGCATATATATAGGCGTTGTCTTCGGTTTTCTGACCCCTCCCCCACCCCAGGTCTCCCCGGTTTCCGTATCCGGTTCAGGTGGAGATTCTCAGCCTTACCTGCTATGCTAATGCAGTCTGTGGAGTAGAATCCACAGATTAGGTGAGTTTTTTCTATTTTGAAAAAGGACAAAAAATGCCGACAATATGGTCAGAAATATAACGCCTGCCCACCTCATTTTCATACTTTTATTCACATTTGTTTGCTCTGATCTTAAACTGTCATATTTCCCGTTTTATTGTTTCTATTAACATCAAATAAAAAGTGGGAGAGTGTTTCAAGTCTGCACTTTTGAATGCAACTGTCCTCAGTGGTCTACGAGACCAACTTCTGACGCTACAACATGTTGAAAAACTCATGTGATTGAGTCAAAGGGCCTTGACTGTGAACCGCTAAAGGTTAACCCTTTCATGCATGAATTATGAGAACCTTAATCAAGACTTTTTGCCTGAGTGTTTTCATTTCTCTTTAAACATGAAAAAAACAATGTGATTGAAAAAATTCTTATAAAAAAGAAAGATAAAATAAATAAAAAGTAAACAAAAAAATATTAAGAAATAAAAAAGTTAAAAAAATAAAATGTAATAATAATAATAATAATAATAATAATCAGCTGGACACCATGCGTTTAATTTTTGAAGCAACGAAGCATGTATTTACTGATAAATTGTGTGAAAACTATGGGGGGGCTTGTGATTCTGGGGGTTTATGCTCAGGGGAGATCTACACAAGGTTACCAATTCATGTCAGAAAAGATATGTAGTGTCTTAAAACTTTAATAAAGATATGTGTTTAAAAAAAAAAAAAAAAAAAAATCCATGAATACACAAGAGAACAGCTGTAGAATAGCTGTCCACTGTAGTGACCAGTATGTATTAAAGGGTTAAGGAAAAGTGGAAAAGGTCAGGCTATGAAATTAACTTTAACCCATAAAGACCTAAACATCCACCAGTGAAAAAATTCATAAAAATTCATAAAAATTTTGAACTTTGACCTACTTTTCCCAAAATGTACTCACGTCTATTCTGGGTCACTAGCAATCTATAAACCCAGTTTGGTATGAATTCAACCAATAGTTTTGCTGCTACATAGATTTGAAATTTCGCCCATTATAAGTACATGGGGGAAAAAAATTATTTTAAAAATTCATTAAAAAAAATTTAACTTTGACCAACTTTTCCTAAAATGTAATCCCATTTGGGTGCTTCTATGAAACTGAGTTCATTTTGGTACCTGGCACTTTACCAGCTTTTTTAGACCCAATAATAAAAGAGAAATTTAGACATATTTCCCCCCAGGATGTACATAATGATGACCTCAGATAAATGCAAAAAAGATTATACTCTTGCTCTGAGCCATCCTAAAATGAATGAATATTTAATGAAATATTGAAGCCAAAAATAGGACCAAAATTGGGACATGAAAAACTACCTAAGTGTCAATGCATTTGATTTGGAAAACATGGCTGTGAATGGTCTTATATACTGCTATAAATAAAGACAGTGTGTTAAATTTGTCGATTCCAGTGTTTTTTCTAATCCAGACATGCGGGTTTTGCATAAATCTCAGTCTCATTCCAGGTTTTGTATGTAACCCATCGAGTCCACTTGTGTTACATACAGAACCTGCCCGTTTAAACACAAATAAATTACGAATGATTTTGCAACAGCGGTCATTTTTGTGAAACACTCTGCTTTGCATGATTAGTTCAATTCCCAAAATGTACCTGTGAGAGAATAAAGAGATATTAAAGAAAAATAGTAGCATATAATTTTTGTGTCCTTTTGACCATGTTACATGCAGATTTTTGTATTAAATATAATGTAAAATAATATAAAAATGTGTTTTATCTAAAAAAGTTTCTCTTTTATCTCAGTAAATCTTTATTTAAAAGAAACCTAAAGTGCTTCCAAACTTGTTTCATAGCATTAGTCTACATCTGGTTTGAATTTTTAACCCCTCTGTCCTGTTTTTAGGACCAGTTTCATAGAAGCACCCATTTATTCTGGGTCACTGACAATCTATAAACCGAAGTTGGTACGAATTCAGTCAATACAGGGTGGGGAAGCAAAATTTACAACATTTTGAGGCAGGGATTGAAAGACAGTGTATGACCAATTAGTTTATTGAAAATCATGAGAATTTAAATCTTCAAATCATATTTTACTGCATTTCTAACGGTCTTGTTGTCTACCTCAAGTTCAATTGCCATTTTTCTCATGGATTTGGTTGGATCCTTTAAGATTTTGGATTTGAGAGCTTTAATAAAAGCTTTGGTACGTTTTTTGTTGCTTCGTCCACTTCCAGACTTTCTCGTAATAGTTTTGCTCATAGTCATTCTCTTCTTTCCATTATAAACAGTCTTTATGGACACTCCAACTGTTTTTGAAATCTCCTTTGGTGTGACGAGTGCATTCAGCAAATCACACACTCTTTGACGTTTGCTTTCCTGATTACTCATATGGGCAAAAGTTTCTGAAAAGGTATGGATAATAGTGTTAGGTATGATTATGACATCAATATATGTTTGGTTTCAAAATAATTGACATAGTGCCTGCTGAGAAAAAACAACTAAATGTTCATTGTAAATTTTGCTTCCCCACCCTGTAGTTTTGCGACTAGAGTGTCAACAAACAAATCAAACCAAAAACAATACCCCTTGCAATACCTGTTCGAGGGGCGGTGTAATAAGACTATTTTGAAACTGCAACTCATTTCTTTTTGAGATCCGTGAAAGAAAATGTGGGAGATGAATTGCTCGGCTTCTCTAGTAAAGTTTAAAGAATCTAATCTGGCATCGCAGCAGCATCCATTAGGCTTCTGTTTTCTTTGATTCCACTGATATATTTGGTGATAAACAAACATGGCTTTGATATTTTCCACTTAACTTCTCTGCCATTACACTAGATTGTTGTCTGCATTTAGTGTCAGAGGACGGACAGCTGCAGGCTGATGTTTCTACTTTTACGAACAGGGGTTATGTGTGTGTATCACTCCTCAGTCCTCGGATTCCCAGAATGCTTTATCTTTGAAAGGCAGCAACATCTGCAGGCTTTTCTCTTTTTTTTTCTCCTTCCTATGCAGCAGTTGCTTTCCCCTAAGTAATTCACATCTCATTCTAACCACCTTGTTTATTTTTTCATTTTGTCCAAACAAGCTGTCTGAAAGCTAGAATTTCAGCAAAATGCTTGAATTTTCAAGATGATATGACATAATAGGTGCTCAGGTCTTCTCTTTATAAACCAGCATATTTCGAAAACAGGATGTTTTGAAGACAACATAAGTATAACATAAGCTAAAATAAGCAACCTGGATGAGCTCGAATGTTGTGTATGAGATGCAAACAGCGCAGATGGGCAGTGGTTTGCAGTGTTGCCTCACAGCAAGACAGTCCCGGCTTCAAAGAGCGTCCAGGGCGAGGCCTTTGTGTGGAGTTTACAACACACACCGACTACAAAACGGAACTTTCTCTCTAAATTTAGCTCGGAGGTGAGTCGCAGACGCTGTGGGTCATACATATCACAGCAAATAAAGCTGTAGTAGCATCAGCCTCGAATCTGTTCAACTGAGCGAGGTTGAGTTTTATTCATGATTATTTCAAGTGTGAAAGGAACAGGGTCGATCTTTCTAATGTCCCAGGGACTTTTTTTCTAGAAGCTTTCATGGTGCACAGTCTCATCTTGTGTGTGTGTTTTAATTTGCTCTAACTAGCTGGACATTTTGTACTGTCTGCAGACTAAAAACAGACGCTGTTTTGGACAGAACATTAAGGACAATTTAACAGCTGCTGTGGTTTACGAAACCATTATTTCTACGAGGCAGCGGTAATGACAGCATTTACAACTTAAATGTGTTCCTTTTCCTTTTATTCCTTCTACCTGTGATGACTGTAAAATGGTCATGTGGAATTAAAGTCCCCTGTGTATGTGCGAAAGAATGTAGAGTCTCTGTAAACACTGATGGACTGTAGTCTGGGACCTAGGTCATGTGACCATGCAAACTAAAAACAGTCATGTTTCCTATTTCTGTTAAGACATAACTCGTGCATCAGGTAAGAACATACAGGCTGTTCAAAGGTAAAGGAGCTGTATGTAAGACTTCTGTTCCCAGTAATCATAAAATGACCCTGAATGTCACCAGACATTAAGGAATCCTGTTCATTTCAAACACTGATATCGCTGACAGTAGTCGTCCAGCCACAATATTCACATTTGAAAAGCCAAGTGGCAGCCTACAAGTAATTTTATGTTGTCATTTTGTGTTTTGGTCTGATGCTCCGCCCATCACCTATCTGCCAATCATCAAGTCAGTAGCACAGTGTTTTTCAACCTTGGGGTCGGGACCCCACGTGGGGTCACCTGAAACTTGTAGTAACTGATAAAAATTAAGAAAAACTTACTAATGAAAAAATATATGGTGAGTTGACAGAGACAATCACATACATGAAAGACATGACAAACTGTGAAGCTGAAACTGAAGCACTGTGGTTCAGATTAGACTGAATCTATGTCCCAGAGATGATTTATACTTTCCTTTGTGGAGGTTACATATTGTCACCACATTACCTGATGATGTAGCCAGTTGGTCTAGGGCAGTGTTTTTCAACCTTGGGGTCGGGATTCAAATAGAATTCAAATGGGGTCACCTGAAATTTCTAGTACTTGATATACTTTTTTTTTTTTTTTTTTTTTTTTTATTACTAACAAACAATATATAGTGAGTTGAGAGACAATCACAAAACATAAAAAACATGACAAACTGTGAAGCTGAAACTGAAGCACTGTGGTTCTGTTTATCTTTCAAATGTTCATTGTAGTCGGTTTCAGATGCTGCAGCTCTTTCATAATTCATAGTTTGAGTTCTTGTTTGTTCAGTATTAATTGTCAGCCTTGTAAATCCAAGCTGGACTGACTGTACATATCCTGACCAAGGAAAATCAAATTCTCACTTCGTGCAGTAATCTACACCTGGCTTTTCTGCCTCTGTCCATAATAATATACATTATATAGACTAAATGTCATCTAAAATTAACTTTTATTTGCAACATAGTATAGCAAACTATTACAGAAATTTTGCCAGAAATTTGTGATTGCCAGAAATTTGTGATGTTAAAATGGGGCCATGAGCCAAAAAAGGTTGGAAACCACTGCAGTAGCATATCACCATCCTGGTTGCCAGTTCCTGCTGAGCTGCAGCTGGAAAATTTCTGATCATAAATGTCTGATGTTACTAAACCTAAAAGGACTCTGATTATTCCCAAATACGCCGTGACAAAGTGAGAAACAAAACAAGGAAAAGTATAGGAGATGCATTTGAAACATGAAGACGACCGAAAGAAGAAGAATTTGAAGACCAACACTGACTCTCCTGTGGTCTCTCAGTGGCTCTTACCTGGTGGTGACACTGTGGGCCTTAGTTGTGATGTCTTCTCCCAGGCCACAGTGTTTTCTACGGCCTGGGCCCAGGTGAGAAGACCGCGGCCCAGCCCCAGGTGAAGAGACTGGGCCCGGTATAAATACCAGTGTAGGACTTGTTGCTTACCATGGTAGCTCCTTGTAGTAGATGCTCATGCTGGATTTGGCAACCCCTAGTCTGCGGGGAGGGGGAGGGGATACCACGCTCTACAGTATTTTGAATGTGATTGCAGTACCGGTTTTGGGCATAACCCTTCACATGACTCCTTTAAGCATTTACAGGGGTTGGACAAAATAATGGAAACACCTTAAAAAATCAACAAAATATAATTTAATATGGTGTAGGTCCGCCTTTTGCGGTAATTACAGCCTCAATTCTCCGAGGTATTGATTCATACAACTTGTGAATTGTTTCCAAAGGAATTTTAAGCCATTCTTCAGTTAGAATACCCTCCAACTCTTTTAGAGACGATGGTGATGGAAATCGACGTCTTACTTGAATCTCTAAAACTGACCATAAATGCTCAATAATGTTGAGGTCTGGGGACTGTGCCGGCCATACGAGATGCTCAACTTCATTAGAATGTTCCTCGTGCCATTCTTTAACAATTCTAGCTGTATGGATTGGGGCATTATCATCTTGAGGTGAAGGTGTCTCCATTATTTTGTCCAACCTCTGTAACTGCAAGAAATGAATACATTCAGGATGATGGAGACATAAAGAAACAATTTAAAAGACTCTAAATGACAGGAAACAGTTCAATAGATAAGATATGACTTTATTTATCTCACTGTGGGGAAATTTCACAGTTAACAGCAGCAACATACAGCAAGCAAGTGCAGAGAAGAACACAGGTAGAAAAACTACAAACGAGTGAAAAATGAAATATAAAGAGAAAAAATAAGAAATTTGGTATTTATTTAATATTGAATTAAAATTAGATATTGTAAATATTATCTATATATATACACACACACACGTATATATATATATATTGAAGATAGTTTCAATCAAAGATCACAGCAAAGAGAAGTCCCTCCTTAGTCTCTCCTCAGTCCCTTCTTTCTCTTGACTCCTTTGTTTGTTGTGATCCATAATTCTATTGTTACAACCCATAGGTGGGTTTGTGTGTCACTCTGTGGGTGTGTCCTTTTTTTCTGTGTGTGAGTGGCTAATGTGTTACACGTGCGGCGCCAGATTCTGCACCTGGATTGGACCAGCTGCTGGAGGCGGGTCAATAAAGAGCGCGGAGCTGGGCTGGACCAGGGTCACTGCTCCTCCACTCCCAACCCCACCGTCATTCTGTCTTTCTCCGTGGTCTCAGCAGTAAGGGTGGGCTGTCCTTTTCTTTTGTCTTGTTTTCTCCTATAAGGGAGGTTAGATCTTGTCTTTTGGTTCCTTTTCTTTGCAGGTCAGCCTCATTTCTTGGTTTAGTAAAGTTTTGTTTGTTATTTTGGCCAGAGCCAACCCTGAAGTTTCAGCTGTTCTTTTTGTTCAGTTTTCAGTATCTGTATTTTGCACCTTGTAAATAAATCACGTTTTGTTAAACATGCACAACCCGCGTCCAGGGTTTTCTCTCTGTGGCTTGGGAGTGAGGAAAGGTGTCCACACTTTTCATGCTATGCCCTGGGGTCCCCTAACACTATCTCAGTGCACCATCCTGAAGGATTTCTCAGTTCCCATAAAAGCACACTGAGGTCCAAGGAAGCTGAACGGAGCAGCTGTAGCTTTGTGTTGGTCTTTTCAAGATCGGACCCATAGTGTAAAACCTCAACAGGAGGAGAACTTTAAAAATAAACACTTTCTTCAATCTATTATCATATTATTTATAATGAAAAGCTGTGTAACATCCCTACATCAGCTACTGACACTTTATGCTGTATAGTGAACTGACACCAGACGGAAATTAGCTTCTCTGCTAAATCTGGTGCACGCTTTTTTTTCTTTGCAGCTATAGTGCCAACACAAACTGTCCTGTAACTAAATAAATAAATAAATACTAAATACTAAACTGAATTAACCCATAAGGACCCAGTGTGACTTTTGTGGCACTTCCCAAATGAATTTTTCTCTCTATTAAACCTTTCCTTAGTGATTTATCACCATTTGTTGTAATATTACCCTCTGAATTTTGCATTTTTTCCAGTGAAAATTATCTATTTTCCTATGTTTCATTTACTGATCATGTAGATGTTCATAAAAGCTCAGAGTAAAGTCAAAGGTTATTATATCAAAACAGAAAACATAACATGCTGTGCACTTTTAATACCTGAATATAGAGTAAGATTCTGTTGAAAGTTACTGCCCTGTAATGTAGATGAGATTGTATTGATGTAAAACTTATTAAAAGCGTATTTATATTTGAAAGCACTCAGATAATATAACTGCGCAAGGCCATTTGACCTTGAAAAAGTAGGTGAAGGTCACCTATTTTCACTAGGCTTCTGCTCCATGCCAAGATGCACCCACAGCATAAATTAGGTGCAGATATGTCAATGCCTTCTTCAGATAATGCAATTACATCATTGAATGGACCGATAGACAGACATAGGGCTGCTCGATTATAGAAAAAAAAATAATCACGATTATTTTAGCAATAATTGAAATCACGATTATTAAAAACGATTATTTGTTAACCTTAAAGTTGTTTATTTTTTTCTTGCAAAACAATGTAAGATATACTCTTTAAATATAAATAAAGCTTTTAACCATTAAAACAAAGTATGTTCACTTTTGTACGAAACAAAAAAATCTTTGAATGCAAATAAGTATACTGTAAATTCAAGTATGTTTCCTTTTGTAAACAAATAGTGCACTGGAATTAAACTGCTCTAGACTTGCCATAGAACTGGAGCAATAAAAAAAAAAAAAAAACCTCACGTAAAGAGCAAATTATTAATTCAAGTATGTTCAATGTAGTATGAAACATAGTAAATTCAGTGGCGTGCCGTGAGGTTTCAGTTAGGTTAATATGGGAGTTGCAGCGTAAAGAGATTCGGAGACTGAAGATTGCATTGCGGACGAAGTTGTAGACAGAGTTTTTTTAATGTGTTTTAGTTTTTCATAAGATTATGATAAAGGTCGTGGTGGTTAAACTTTAGATGGTTAAAAAGGTTTGCTGTGTTACCGGTCGGTGCGGACACAACTACGAAACACTTTTTGCACGTAATGGGTTTTTGCTCTTCATCAAACCCAAAGTGATTCCATACAATTGAATTTGACTTGCCTTTTTTGTTTACCAAGCACTTCTGCTGCGATTCTCCTGCCATTTTTCCAGACCGCTAGGTACAACTTTCCTCTTGGGGTGGACCTGCCGGCTAGCTGGCAGCTGTAGCTTAGAGGGGGGCGGGGCAGAGCAGCTCATGGTAGCTTGCGTGCGCGTGAATTAAACAACTCAAAATTAATAATCGTTTTTTCTCGATTACATAATTTTTGTAATCGTTGCGTGTAATAATCGAAATCATAATTGAATTTCGATTAATTGCACAGCCCTAGACAGACAGATGACAAAACGATTATAATACCTCAGAGAATGGACTTTAAAACAGCTCTGCTCGTTTATAAGTCTGTCCATGGTCTAGCACCAAAGTACATCTGTGACATGTTGGTCTCATATGAACCATCTCGGACCCTGAGAACCTCATGGACTGGTCTTCTGCTGGTGCCCAGAGTCAGGACTAAACAGGGCGATGCCGCGTTTCAGTTCTATGCAGCTAAACTCTGGAACAGTCTTCCTGATGACGTCAGACAAACCTCTGCTGTGACAATGTTTAAGTCCAGGCTGAAAACCGCTCTGTTCAACTGTGCATAGAACAACTGAAAAGGTTCTATCTGCACTCTTCTTTTTTACTGTATTTTAATTGATTATTATTTCTGTTTTATTGATTATGTTTTAATTGTAATTGTTAGGCCTGTAACGGTACACGTACTGAACCGAACCATTTCAGTACACACCTGTTCGGTTCGGTACACAGCTGTACCGAAACGGCGCAGTATGTTGAGTAAAAGAAAAAGGAACGAAAGACGTCGTTCGATGCGGAACTTTAAATATGCGCAAGTTTCACACGGACATATTGAAGGACGCACACATTGACCCGAAATATGAAATAGCAGCTGATATAAGGTTAAAAAAAAACAACAAATATGATGTGAACCTGGAAGGAAGAGACTGAAGACCCTCCACCATCAGTCCAGTCCAGTTTGGATCAGTTCAGGTTCAGGTGAAAGACAACAACGAGGAAAGAGACGGTAATAAGATGGACGTTGTTTGGCCCCTAGGAACTACGGTAGTTCTAAAACACTGACACTAGCTCTGTCTGTCTGTCTATCACGTATGCTGTATAATAGAGGAATAAATAGAACGTTGAAAGTATGTAAAGTTTCACTTTCATTTCACGACAGCGTTTGTTACGTTAGTTATGGACCACACCCCCAGGTATATAACTGCGCGCCCCCCCTACCCCCCAGCTCCCAAAAAAAAAAAAAAAAAAATCCCCCGTGCACACAGGCACACAATACAGTTTGCTCTCTGTCCTAAAATAAATAATTTGGTTCATTGTGTTGTCAAAGTTTCTCTTCAGTTTGTTTGAACAGAATACCAGTTTACCCTCTTGTTAATGTTGCACTTCATGTGGAATTGTTTTGTTATTTTTATGCAGAATGTGAACTGACAGAACTGTGATTAGATTTTTCTTGTTTGTTCGAAACTACCTTTCAGGGAAAAGTGCAATACTAATGTTTAAAATACATTTAGTAATATTAATAATTTATTTTATTTTCTATTTGATTTGTAGCGGCAGAATTATATTATTCCTGTTTTTCTATATTCTATTGTCTGCAAAAATTGGGGGAAAAATGTTTAAAAATTCATAAATGCATTAATAGACATTTTGAGGGGTTTTCTTTCTTCACGTACCGAACCGAAAAAAACCAAACCGTGGCTTTGAAAACTGAAAACGTACCGAACCGAAAATTTTGTGTACCGTTACAGGCCTAGTAATTGTGTATTTTTAATCTGTCTCTTCTCCATTTTTGTAAAGCACTGTGAATTGCCGTGTATATGAATTGTGCCATACAAATAAATCTGCCTTGCCTTACCCGTCAGCTGAGGGGTAAAAACTGAGGAAAAAGTCACTTTTTCAGTTAAATCTATCATTAACTGAACATGAACCCAGT
The DNA here is from genome assembly GCF_902148855.1 of Sphaeramia orbicularis. Classification (NCBI taxonomy): domain Eukaryota; kingdom Metazoa; phylum Chordata; class Actinopteri; order Kurtiformes; family Apogonidae; genus Sphaeramia; species Sphaeramia orbicularis. The sequence continues at coordinate 14,896,387 of NC_043976.1, read as the reverse complement.
GTCTCCATCCACTCTCATTGATCCAACTCCATGGGTTTTACTGGTGAATCAATGTTGTAGAAGATGACAGTGTTTCCACGGTAACTACGGAGCCTCTGAAAGTCCAAATGGGTCATATGTGATGACCATGAAAAGATGACAAACTGTATTTTACACCAGTTATTTATCAGTGGATGAACAGTGTAGATCAGTAGATGCTTTTGGTTGACGGTAGCTGTTTGGGTCTTTATGGGTTATTTTTAATCTAACAGGTGGCTTCTTCGACTTCTTGGCGCCATCTAGATCACACAACAGATTATTGAGCGTACAAAAGTGCAGGTCTATGATCATGCAGCCAAGTTGAGGTCCCATATACAGTAAGTAGAACTACTTACTGGTTGGCACGTCTTCCGCTTTCACTGCGGAGGCCGACTCATCTCTGTTTGCAAAGGCACATGGGAGAAGTTTACCCTCAGGGATTTCTGGCAGAAAGGCTTTTGTTGCTCTAGTGTAACAGGGGTGTATCTTAACGGGAAGCATGTTCTCCTTAAACCTGAAGAATCAGTTCTGGTGCCAAAACGTAACCAAGCAGCAACTGAAAACACTATAATATGACTGAAATAAATGAGAATAATAAGTCAAAATGTAAGATACTGACCCCAGTGTCTTGCTTAAAACCCATTCCTCCACAGTGACCTGCCCTATGTGTGAAGTTATCCACCCTTTATACGACTTCAGCTGACATTCTGAACCTTTTCCGCAAGAAAGTCTTTCTGCCAGAACGCCCTGAAGGCTAACGTCTCCCAGAACCGTTGGAAACAGGCTGCTGCTGGCAGCTCGGGAAGGGCTACACTTACATTAGGGCTTTCATTTCATATTTTGCCGTACATAACGTGCCAGGGAATCTGTAACGCGTATAAGTCCATATAGATCCACACTTCCAAGCAGACCAGGATGATCTCTGTGGAGCACAACCATATGAGCAGAGAAATCTGACCATCTGGCTTCCTTTTCAGCAAAAAATCGCAGGGGATAAAAAAAAAAAAAAAAAAAAAGAGAGTGATGAATGTCCCTCGTCTCCTACGGTCTGTCAGCAGACAATGATGTCTCTTTCAAAAATAAAACTCTGTTGTCAGAAGCTATACAGTGGCATTTCTAGGCTGCTGAAAAATGAGCTTTTGTTAGTAAGAACAGCTGTCAAATAGAGATGTAAATTGGTATTTTGCAATTATTTTACAGCAGTTATGTTCTAAAATCCAAATAAATATGATTGCGCTGTCATACAAACTGTCTGTTGTAGGAAAGTCCATCGGGTTTCTGTGTCTCTGAGAGTGTTTGTAGTGATGGAAAGTCTGATTCTTTTAACTAACTCAATTCTTTTGGTTCGTTTGTCTGTTGCAAATTGATTCATAGACATCTTACGGGCATTGGTTGTGAACTTGCAGTACTTGCTAATGATATTCAAGTTTTTCAATATTCTGTTTGACCAGTTCCAGACATATATCCATGCTATATTTATCCATTTATCCAAACAAATAGCTGCAGTCGGCTATAATACTTATAATACTCTCTAGTCACTTTTCCATTGACCCTTAAATTGCATGAATATAACTTGTGCATAAAAAATTTGCCTAATGACAAAACAACAATTTCGCCAAAACTCTCATTTTTCGATTAGAAGTTTTTTTGCTGGCTAGAGATGGTTTTTTGGGCGTAGCGCAATTGGTATATCACGCAAAACTGTAATGGAAATACCTTTTTCCACAACAAAAAAAAGGATGTTGACGGACATTACAACAAGCAAAGAAGAAGAGTTTTAAAAGAAACATGGTGCAGTATGTGTGGACACACCAGGAAATCAAATAATTTTTTAATTTAGTACAAGATAGAGGGATAACAAGCATTCTAGATTCAAAATTTCAAAAATTTTGTTGTGGTTGGATTCTAACATAAGGAAAATTGTGTTATTTGATTGTTGTATTGTTAGTGATAAAGGTGTGAAAGCACTTGAGGGGTAGGATTAAAAAAGTTTATACTTCCTACTCCTTTTTGACCATGCATAATTCAGACTTGCACGTACTTGAAGATAGATTCTGTTTGTTTAAATGTTGTTTTGTTTTTGTCTTAATTTGCTTCGTTTGGTTTTATTTTGTTTCTTTGCATGTTCGAAATAAATAAATAAATAAATCAAATAAATCAAATCAGAACAAAACATATTTACGTTTGTCGCCATGTTTATGAAATGGCTTCTCGTGTCATATCGCGATAATAAATAAATAAATCGCCGCATTTGGGATTTAATTGAAAAACCGACATTACGCACTTCTGTTTTTTCGACATTTATTAAACATCGGTAAAGTTTTGCGCAGATATCCAATGGAAAAACAGCTACCGTCTGTTGTTTTCTGTCTATTCTGTCTCATATACTCGCATTCCTTTCATTTTCTATTAAAACTCAACAGTATGCGATTCAAATGTGGAAGTGAAGGTAGGCACAGCACCGGTTATTTCATTCAGACTTTACACCACGCTGTTGCTCGACTGTAATTTCCAAGGCACACTGTGACCGATGTCAGAGGGGCCGTTACTTCTCCTCAAGACATAAATTCCACTAATTAGAGATCACTGACTCATGCTTGATGTAATTAGGCTGGATGAGACGCCCCCATATATATTCATCTCCCTTTTGCTCATCCCTCTGTATCTATTTTTTTTCCCCTTTTGCTTCTTTTGTGTTGAGCATAAAACATGAAAACGATCCCCTGGTTGTAGCAGACATGCTCAGCCTAGACATGGTTCAGGAGAGCGGCAGCACTTTGACAGGCGGGTTATGGTTTCTGGGTCCTGGTAATGAAGGACTACTGAGTGTGTCATCCAGGAAAAAAGGGCCTCTCCCCCCGTCTGTCTGTCTGTCTGTGTGTCTGTCTGTCGGCCGGCCAGCTGGATTCAGTCCAACACCTCAGAATAACACGAGGCCTCAGACGCTGCAGCCCGGCCACCCTTTGCTTTAACAGGCAGAAACAGATCATTAAATCCCAACAGCGGCTAACCCTTTCCATAACAGACTTGGTAAACTCACATTACTGACAACAGCTAAATCATTTGGTCAATTTGACGCTTTTATTCTCCTTTTTCTTCCCTGAGCTTACACATCACTCTGCTCATTTTTTGCTCTGCTTGCAAACCACAGCGGTTGAAATAGGAGATGGAGCTGTGCACAGACTAGTCCTACAGTGGCTCAGTTTCCGAGAGTCGCTGAGCTCCATCTGCCCTGCAAACTGTCGATGATACACAGAACAAGGGAGGGGATTAACTAAAAATGTCAAGAGAGACAGGTTAAGCTGACAGGATATTGGTATATACTGAAGGGGCTCGCTTTCAAAGTCAAAAAGTCAGAAACTTCTCAAAGTAAAGTCTGTCATGTCATATGACTAAGTGGAAAAAATTCATTTTCCACAGTCTTTCAATTGACTTTCAGAGAGAAGAACAGCCTGAAACTCCAAACTTAATATAATAATATATAATAATAATAATCTTCATTTATACAGCACTTTTCATACATTAAAAACTGTAGCACAAAGTGCTTTACATATCAGTTTAAAAATCAGTACCGCCCCCCACCCACACCCACCCACTCACCCGCACACACACACACACACACACACACACACACACACACACACACATATACATGCAAACCCACAAGATCACACATACTTAAGAAGACTGGCTGAGCACGGGTAGACCAGAACAAAAATGTAAAAGTAAAAGAGGAGGCGCTGTCTCAGGGAGCCATCCGCACCAGGAGGCAGCCGCCGACCCCGCCGACCAGGCACCAGCAACACAGCCCCGCATCCCAACCAGTGGGAGAGGGCCAACTGGGACCCCCACCCACCAGAAAGGAGCGGACCCCAGTGAGAAAAGGCGCCACAGCCCCCGGAGTCCACAGCCGCCCCCCGGCATGGAGGGCTCCCTCTGATGAAACACCGGAGAATAAGAAACATTAAAAAGATATAAATAATAACCCATAAAAACCCGAACATCCACCGTCGACCAAAACTATCTACTGTTCATCCACTAATCCTATCAATACATGTAAATAATTGGTGTAAAATAGTTTGTCATCTTTTCATGGTCATCAGATATGACCCATTTGGACGTTCAGAGGCTCCGTAGTTACTATGGAAATACCATCATCTTCTACAACATTGATTCACTTGTAAAACCCATGGAGTTGGATCAACTACGGTAGATGGAGATGTTTAATTAATGATAAATTCTGTCGAAAAAGAAAATTTTCCAAAATGTTTCTTATTTGATCAAATAACCTTTGAATTTATTCTGAGCTTTTATGAACATTTATATGATCAGAATATTGAATATGAGAGAATACCTGATTTTCACTGAAAAATGCAATTTATAAAGGATTATATAATAATTTGTAATAAATCACATGGGGAAAAACAAGAAAAATCTGTAAGAAGTTGTGACAAAAATAGTTTGTGGGTCTTTTGCGGTTTATCAAGTCACTCTAGTTCTTTGGTGGCACTTCTACGATCTAAACTGTTTAATACCTGTAGATCCACTAATCCTATCAATACATGTAAATAACTGGTGTAAAATACAGTTTGTCATCTTTTCATGGTCATCAGATATGACCCATTTGGACGTTCAGAGGCTCCGTAGTTACTATGGAAACACCATCATCTTCTACAACATTGATTCACTTGTAAAACCCATGGAGTTGGATCAACTACAGTAGATGGAGATGTTTAATTAATGATAAATTCTGTCGAAAAAGAAAATTTTCCAAAAATGTTCTTATTTGATCAAATAACCTTTGAATTTACTCTGAGCTTTTATGAACATTTATATGATCAGAATATTGAATATGAGAGAATACCTGATTTTCACTGAAAAATGCAAAATACAGAGGATAATATAATAATTGGTGATAAATCACATGGGGAAAACAAGAAAAATCAGTTGGAAGTTGTGACAAAAATAGTTTGTGGGTCTTTTGGGGTTTATCAAGTAAGGATATCAAGGATCCTATCAATACATGTAAATAATTGGTGTAAAATACTGTTTGTCATCTTTTCATGGTCATCAGATATGACCCATTTGGACGTTCAGAGGCTCCGCAGTTACCGTGGAAACACCGTCATCTTCTACAACACTGATTCACTTGTAAAACCCATGGAGTTGGATCAATGACAGTGGATGGAGACACTGGGTTCATGTTCAGTTAATGATATCTTTGCTGAAAAATCCCTTTTTCTTCATTTTTGTCAGTTTTTGATATAATAACCCTCAACTATAGTCTGAGCTTTAATGAACATCTACATGATCAGTGAATTAAATATAGAAAAACACCTGATTTTCATTGAAAAAAGCAAAATACAGAGGATAATATTATGATAAATAGTGAAAGATCATTTAAGTAAAGGTTAAATAGACAGAAAAATTGATTTGAGAACTGACACAAAAATAGCACTCGGTCTTTATGGGTTAACACAAAAAAATAAATAAATAAAAACTGAAATAACAACGCAAATTCTGAGGAAAGGATGCTAAACATTTAAGTGGTACAATCAATGACAGTGGCTGGACATACTTGGTTTATGCTCAGTTAATGATATACTTAGCTGAAAAAGTGTGTTTCTCTTCAGTTTTCTCACTTTTTGTTAAAATAACCCTCAACTTTACTCTGAGCTTTTATGAACATCTACATGATTAGTGAATAAAATATAGAAAAACACCTGATTTTCACAGAAAAAAGCAAAATACAGAGGATAATATTATGATAAATAGTGAAAGATCATTTAAGTAAAGGTCAAATAGAGAGAAAAATTGATTTGAGGACTGACACAAAAGTAACACTAGGTCCTTAAGGGTTAAATAAGAAAAGAGACTCTTTTAAAACTTTTTATTTGCTTTATAAATGAAAATTGATTGCGTTATGAAGGACCTTGGATGTGAAATCCTCCGAGAACTCAACACGTCTATTATTTGTCCTACTCAACTGTTAACGTGGCATTATCTCATTATGACAAATACAGCTGGCAATCACTTTTTCTATCACACCCGAAAAGAAAAATGAAAAAGGAGAAAGAAATTTGGCAGCGATCACTGTGTAAACTTAAGGAGTGTTTTGATAAACAACTGTGAGTCTGCCTCAGTCTACAGATTTGCCTGAAGTGAAATTCCAAATGGCTCATCTGGTCTGATTTCCCCGTGCTATAAGACCAGACTGGGCTTCATTAGCAGTTGCCACTGTGCTTTATTGGCACGGAAGATCCCATTTTCACGACAGAAATTACTTGCCACCAGCTGCAAATTGACAATGTGCCATATTTCCTCGCAAGTCCACTCTTATTAGTTGCAATTTCTGGGATATGCGCCGGCCCACATGCATGCACGGTCGCGTCATGAGCGGGTAAATTTCAACCGTGGGACCCTAAGACCTCACAGGCGTTATTTACCAAAGCGAAAGTGACGAAATCTAAAGCAGTGGAATTGCCTGGCGCTGTCTGAACGTATCCTCTAAAGCTCCTCTGTCTGTCGTCTGAAGGGCAGGCCGATACGTCAAGTCATGCACATCAAATTCATTTTTAAGTTTTCAAACTCTTAACAATGATGGTGTTGCTCTCCATTAGCGGGCTAATTCTCCAGCACAATAGCCTTATACAGTATCAATGATTACTCCTCTCCAGAATATCAGGCTGCTCTCTGACTGATGGCGGCTGCAGCAAAGGTTAATTAATGAGCGGTGGCAGGAGCGATGGCTGCCGGCGAGGGAGAGGCTCTCCAGGGACTCGGATTTGCCACTGCGAAAGATAAAGGTGGAAAAGGGAAGGGTATGACTACTTCAGCTGAAATTGAGTCCCCCCTTTTCAATCTGGATAACCTCCATGTACTTAATAGAGTGAGAAAGCTACTTGATCACATGCCCGAGCTCTAACATGGAGCCAGATTAAAATGCAGCTTTTCATCATTCGCTCTGCAAAACCTTATTTTATGCAATGATTATGTATTGGTTATCAAACATCAAGGATAATCTATGTGGCAACCTTCGAGCTTAAATTAGTTCTGCAAATCTGCTTCTTGTGATCAGACTTCAAAAGGCTTCCAAAAAGCATATTTGTCTTTCTCTGCAGCAGGCGTTTGCAATAATATCTGCAAATAAGAAACAGATCGTTTTTTTTTTCCTCTGTGTGAATAATATGTTTTTAGAATAAAATTACTCTAATAACCATCGGGTTTATGGTTGCAGATGTTAGTGTGACACAAAAGTCACTACAATTAAAAATACATGTATTTTTCTCGCTTTTTCTTACGCAGCGAATGAAAACTAGTAAATCATCTGGAATTCAAAATGTAAAGAACTCATTAATTGAGGATTTTTCATTAATGAATCAAGTATACAGATGAAAATGTTAAATATGTTTCAGTCATGTTCTAAAGAACAGCTTGTAATTGATCCATACAGTATTGGTGATTGATTTATTACACTGGTCAACAACAAATTTATTGTTTTAGTTTTTTGAGCTGATTTAGGATCATTTTGGTGTGTTGAATCCAAAAATCACATTAATTTTCCTCAATCAGGTCAACTTTCTGAACTATGCTACATATTGGCTTTTTAACATTTTTGCTTACATTTATGGGCATTTTCACATCATATGATACAAAATTCTTTCATATTTCTCGCAATAAACAAGTTCTGAAGATTTTACTTTTGCCAATTTATGATTAATGTTTTTTTTAATATTACAGGTGAATGAAATGGCTTCGACTAGAAGATCTTGCAAAAATAAGCCTGACGTATTCTGCTACATCTGCGGTGAATACACCATTGTACCTAACAGGAATCAAGTCACAAGTTTCATAAAGTGTGCTTACCAATCTTATTTTGGTATTAATTATTATATTTTGTGAGAAGATCAAATTTTTCAAAATCAAATTAGCAAAAAAAAACCTGACCTGATTGAGAAAAACAGATGTCATTTTTGAATTTAGTGGTGCAAAATGGTCCTAATTCAGTTGAAAAAACCTAGACAACTTGCAAAAAACATTTTTTTGTAACCTAGTGTTATTACAGCTGTGCAGTCATTTAGCATTAATTGAAGGGTTATAGTTTTCCTATTGACATATAATCAGTGTCTGGCAGTAATAATATCAGCAAATAGGCAATATCACCATTTTTTTCCTGTGTGAATAAGATGTTTTTATAATAAAATTATTCTAATAACCACTGGGTTTATGGTTGCAGATGTTACACAAAAGTAAAAAACAAAAAAATTAAATACACATATTTTTCTCACTTTTTCTATACACAACGAAAACTAGTAAATCATCTGGAATTCAAGATATAAATAATTCATTAATTGAGGCATTTTCATTAATGCATCATGTATCCAGATGAAAATGTTAAATATCTTTCATTCATATTCTAAAGAAGAGCTTGAAATTGATCCATACAGTATTGGTGATTGATTTATTGTTAAAGCTGTGCAGTCATTTCGCATTAACTGAAGGGTTATAGTTTTCTGATCAACATATGATCAGTGTCTGGCAGTAATAATATCAGCAAACAGGCAATATCACAATTTTTTTCCTGTGTGAAAAATATGATTTTATAATAAAATTACTCTAATAACCATCGGGTTTATGGTTGCAGATGTTAGTGTGACACAAAAGTCAATACAATTAAAAATACACGTATTTTTCTCACTTTTTTTATACGCAGTGAATGAAAACTAGTAAATCATCTGGAATTCAAAATGTAAATAATTCATTAATTGAGGATTTTTCATTAATGCATCAAGTATCCAGGTGAAAATGTTAAATAGATGCAGCTCATATTGTCTGCAGTTAATTCTGAACAAACTCACATAGAATTTATTCTAAAGAATGGCTTATAATTGATCCATACAGTATTGGTGATTGATTTATTATTACAGCTGTGCAGTCATTTAGCATTAATTGAAGGGTTATAGTTTTCCTACTGACATATAATCGGTGTCTGGCAGTAATAACATCTGCAAATAGAAACATCACACTTTTTTTCCTGTGTGAATAAAACATTTTTATAATAAAATTACTTTAATAACTGTCAGGTTTATGGTTGCAGATATTACACAAAAGTAAAAAATTAATTAATTAATTAAATACACATATTTTTCTCAATTTTTTTAAACGCAACAAATGAAAACTAGTAAATCATTTGGAATTCAAGATATAAATAATTCATTAATTGAGGCGTTTTCATTAATGCATCAAGTATCCAGATGAAAATGTTAAATATCTTTCATTCATATTCTAAAGAAGAGCTTGTAATTGATCCATACAGTATTGGTGATTGATTTATTATTACAGCTGTACAGTCATTCAGCATTAATTGAAGGGTTATAGTTTTCCTATTTCCTATGACATATAATCAGTGTCTGGCAGTAATAATATCTGCAAATAGAAACATCACACTTTTTTCCTGTGTGAATAATATGTTTTTATAATAAAATTACTCTAATAACCATTGGGTTTATGGTTGCAGATGTTAGTGTGACACAGAAGTCAATGACATTAAAATACACTGATTTTTCTTGTTTTTTCATACGCATTATTTGAAGGGTTATAGTTTTCCTACTGACATATAATCAGTGTCTGGCTGTAATAGTATCTGCAAATAGAAACATCACATGTTTTTTCCTGTGCAAATAAAACATTTTTATAGTAAAATGATGGTTTGCAGATGGTAGTGTGACACAAAAGTGAATAAAATTAAAAATACACTTTTTTTTTTTTTCTTTTTCATACACAATGAATGAAAACTAACAAGTTATCTGGAATAGAAAATGTAAAGAATTCATTAATTGAGGATTTTTCATTCATGCATGAAGTGTCCAGGTGAAAATGTTAAATACCTGCAGCAATAATAGTGTCTGGCAGCAATAATATTTACAAATAGGAAACATCACCTTTTTTTTCCTGTGTGAATAATACATTTTTATAATAAAATGAGTCGAATAACCATTGAGTTTATGGTTGCAGATGTTAGTGTGACACAAAAGTCAATAAAATTAAAAATACACATATTTTTCTTTTTTTTTTTTTTTTTAATATGGAACGAATGAAAACTAGTCATCTGTAGGCTCATTCAAAATGTAAATAATTCAATTATGAATGATTTTTCAGGTGAAAATGGTGAACTGTTAAATGGATGCAGCTCATATTGTCTGAACAAACTTACATGGACTTTATTCTGAAGAATGGTTTGTAATTGATTTATACAGTATTAGTGATTGATTTATTATTAAAGCTCTACTGTCATTTCTGCATTAATTGAAGGGTTATAGTTTTCCTACTGACATATAACCAGCGTCTGGTTGTAACTCATTCCATGTTACAGAGATACTGCAAACTAAATCACTCACTTCTAAAAAATAGACAGGGTTTGCATCTGGAATTACTGATTCTGAGGGAAGGGAAGAGAAAATGTTCCTTGAATAACCAGTTTTTACAGTTAAATGACACTTAGTTTCATGTGTATTCATTCATTCGGATACAGATTTGTTTATTTATTTGACTTACATGTTTATTTCCAGTTCGACCTGCCCTGCATCCATCATTTTCCACAGATCAGTTTATTCCAGCTCCAAACTATTACATTTTATTACATCAGCCTTTAAAAGCCCACTGTTTGGGGCTTGAATATTTACTGTGCAAAAAATAAATGTGATTGATTACAAAGTGGTTAAATCAAAATGTGTTTTTTTCAGTAAAATAGAACATAATATTTAATTTTTAATGTGTTCCTTCAGAAATCAGAAAAGTACATTACACTGTAAAAAAAAATCTGTAACGTAACAGAATTTTCACTGTTTATTTTACAGATTTTTCCTGTGTTTTTAAGATACAGGAAAATATTAATGAAATGACAAAAATAGACTGTGATTTTACACGTCAAATGTAAAATAACACAAAAAAACTGTAACTGTGAATAACCATAAAATTTCCATTTTTTAACAGATTTTTTTTTCTCAGAAAAACACAGTTAAAATGTATTTGCAAATGTATCATTTCACAAATATTTCTTTTCTATTCATGAGATTAAACTGTTAATTACCTCCGCCAAGGAGGTTATGTTTTTGCCAGGGTTTGTTTGTCTGTCTGTTTGTCTGTCTGTTAGTGTGCAACATAACTCAAAAAGTTATGGACAGATTTTGATGAAATTTTCAGGGTTTGTTAGAAATGGGATAAGGAAGAAATGATTAACTTTTGGGGGTGATCGGGGTGGGGGGGCCCACGGGGGGGCCCACTGATCAGCCTTGGCGGGGGTCTGCGCTCTCCGAGTGCTTCTAGTTGAAGTTTAATACTGTAAAAAAATAAAATAATAATAATAAAATGAGATAAAATTACTGACAATTAACTGTAAAAGAAGTATTTGTTCTGTCAGTTTAACAAAACTTGTTTGTCAATTGACAAATATCTTGTGTAATTATGGGAGGTTTCACAACAAAAATGTTGAATAAATGTGTTTTCGTGAATGTATAACATGTATAAGCACTGATAAACTGTCCAAATACAGTTTTTAATCAGTGGATTGTACGACTTAGTCTCATTGAAAATTATTTATATATATTTATAGGTAATTTGATTGTTTTAATACATGTAAATATTCTTTATTAAACATTAAAAAGTAAAAAAAAAAAAAAAAGCAAAATCTCATGTAAAGTTAGGGCAAAAAAACTGTATTTTAATTATGGAAAATTACCGTATTTTCATGAGATAGTTATTTTCCATTATTTAACAGTATTTTTTCAGCACCCCTGCTGCTGGAATAATACCATTTATTTATTTATTTATTTTTACAGTGTAGTGTATGTTTGTCTTTATATGTTCAGAGCTTCATTACCTTTAGTTTTAATTTAAAAATAATGTAATATGTTACAACCATTAAGTTACTTTACTGATAACATTATGCAGCTTTGGAAGAAATTATTAACTCACTGTGCAGTGTATTTAGGTGTTTAGGTGCATGTTCTATCTTTTCCTCTGCACACTGGGTAGAACTGCAGTGTTTTCATCTGGAGTTTGGAACGAACATCTGCTCTGCTGATTCCTCGTCTTTTAACAAACACTCTTTCACCGTCCTTCTCTTCATGAGACACCAAAATCACTGTCATTTTCCTCGTCAGGAAATCTTCTCCTCTGTTAGATTTATTAACAATTATGGGTTCATCTTGACCTTATAAATGTAGATAAATATTAGTTTTACTTATCTGTTGAACTTCACTGGTGTCTGTTTAATGTCTCCTGAACGCCCTGCTGTTTATAATTACTTTTTTTTTTTTAGTTTATTTTGAATATGCAAAAAAATGGAACAATCCTACTTAGTCCTTATAAACGAAACAGATTATAAGAAAACAAAACAAAAAAAAACAAAAAGCCTATACATACATGAAAACAAAGTATGACTTCATTTGCATATTTAAAAAAAGAGTAGTAGGATGTGTAACTTATTTAATCCCACCCCCTCTCCACACAACAGTCTATCATTTAGCTTCCTATCAGCTATGTTTACAGTTATATTTTATTCTTTTTTTTGGTATTTTTTTCTACTTTGTTCATTTTTAACCGTGGGGCCTTAGAGTTTTATAATTTCACTTTTCTGTATGTGATATACATATGACAAAACTGACAGTAAATATGACTTGAACTTGACTAGATTATTCACATAATAATAGACTCATATGTTTTTAATCTGGTATCATCATATATTATCACAGGGGTGTCAAACTCATTTTAGTTCTGGGGCCACATTCAGCCCAATTCAATCTCAAACAGGCCAAACCATTAAAATAATAACATAATAACCTATAAATGACAAGTCCAAGTTTTTCTCTTCATTTTAGTAAAAAAAAAACATTAAATTATGAAAATATTTACATTTACAAACTATCCTTTCACAAAGAGATGAAAATAACCTGAAAACACAGACATTTCTCTTTTTTTTAATGCAATTTTTTATCATATTATGCCTCAACTTATCAGACTTAACAGAATGCTACACAAGCATTTGGTAACAGGCATAATATTGAAATGCTGAAGTTTAGAATTTGGAACTAATATAAGAACCTTATTATTAACCCTTTCATGCATACTGATCACTCCAGTGGACAGTTATTCCACAGCTGTTCTCTTCTATATTCATGGGTTTGGTTGTTTTAATTCCATATCATCCAACACAGAACCATCACATACACTGCAATTCATACCGTTTCTGTAACTTTGCTGTTCTTGATAAACCTGATCTGCAGTAACATGTCTGAGTGTAAATAAATTGCTAATTGTTATTAGACTGTAATTTAAAAGTTTTCTCAATCCAAAAAAAAAAAAGAAATTTCATATTATCTCCATGAAGTGAGTAATAACTAGTATTAGAGCAGTGGTTCTTAACCTGCGTTCGATCGAACTCTAGGGGTTCGGTGAGTCAGTCTCAGGGGTTCGGCGGAGGTCAAGACACACACTCGACTCATTAGTCGGGTGTGTGTGTCGGGCTAGGTCCGTGTATGTAAACAAACGGCTTCGGAGACTCTTTCTCTGATTGACATCCAATATACGTGGTGTATTGTTGTTGCTTATAGCATTACAACACATCCGGAAGTGTTTATAATCTCTTCCACTCATCAGACGATGAATTATTTGAGTATTTTCCACATCGTTGTTATGACTTTTGCTACTTCCTGTTAACCACGGAGGCAGCCATGTGTAGCGTTTGTTTACATTTTTCGGTCACCGCACTGGTCAGTTACAATCATGTGACGACCGACGCACCGTCGCGGATGGAGAAATCGTATTACGCTAAAGCCGAGCTAGTGCCGTAATAAAACAACGATCACAAAAATACTGAAGGAGTATAACGAGAACTTTTTTTTTGATACACTACATGCAATTATCTTTTTTGGTAGTATTAAAAAAGGTCATGTCTTTGTGAAAAGGTATGTAATTTGTTGTGAGTTCATGCACTGTATTGGTTTTGTTCTTTGAACACAGTTATGTTAATGTACAGTTCATTTTGTGCACCAGTAAAACATATACCTGTGTCTTGAATTTGAAAAAAATCACATTTTATTTTTTAATAAAGACGGGTTCGGTGAATGCGCATATGAAACTGGTGGGGTTCAGTACCTCCAACAAGGTTAAGAACCACTGTATTAGAGTATGTTAAAATGTTAGAAAATATCAGATTACCTGCATGAAAAATGTTTTTATTTCATAGTTTTCCACTTTCTGATGATGGGTTTTAAATATATGTTTGTTTGTTTTTTGCTTCAAAAATTAAACACATGATGTCCAGCTGAGTGGACATTTTTGTAACTCCATGAAAAATAAATTCATAAATAAAATTCATTCATTCATTCATTCATTACCTGAACCCGCTTTATCCTCACTAGGGTCACGGGGGTCGCTTGGAGCCTATCCCAGCTACATAGGCGCGAAGGTGGGGTACACCCTGGACATTTCGCCAGTTCATCGCATGCTGAACATATAGAGACAAACAATCACACTCACATTCACACCTATGGGCAATTTAGATTAACCAATTAACCTATCAGTGCATGTCTTTGGATGGTGGGAGGAAGCCGGAGTACCCGGAAAGAACCCACACGGACACGGGGAGAACATGCAAACTCCACACACAAAGGTCCCACCCCCCGTTGACTGGTGTTGGAATTGAACCCCGGACCTTCTTGCTGTGAGGCACGAGTGCTAACCACTGCACCACCGTGTCGCCCCTGTTGACTCACTCGCCCAAATATGAAACTAAAACAACCAAACCCATGAATAAACAAGAGAACAGCTGGAGAAGAACTGTCCACTGGAGTGACCACTATGCATGAAAGGGTTAAAATCAAGATACATTTTTGTAACAGGACACCCCAGAAGCAGTCCTCAGCTTATAAATGGGGGCCCTTAAACATGTAATAAGACACAATTTACATTTTAATCTTTAATAAATTCAACTGTTCTAAACAACTACAAACATATTCTAAAACACTTGTCTATCTACCTAACGATGTTTCATTTCCTTTTCCTGAGTCCTATTATAGTCAGCATTTTCCAATATTCTCAGAAAATTTAACAGTCAAACATGAGGCTTTATCCACATAAATAAAGAGTTTACATGGTTTGTGTATCAGCCATGTGGGGTTTCTGGTCAGGCGTATTTTTGAAGTAGCTTTGTTTGTTTATGTTTCTTTTTTTTGTTTTGCTTCATTAGGCCGTTTGGGGTTACACTAAGCATAAAGCACCAACAGTTTCTGCTTATGATGCTTTTAAAATTAAATTAAAGTATTGCATTATGTATTTGTTGTGGCTGAATGCTAAAATAAGGACACATTTATTGTTGGATTCTTGTTTAAAATTAGTGATAAAGGTGTAACAGCACTAGAGGGGTAGGATTAAATAAGTTTATACTTCTTCCCATTCCTTTTCGACCATGCAAAATTCAGATGTGAAGATAGATTCTGTTCATTTAAATATTTTGTTTTTGTCTGATTTTGCTTTGTTTTGTTTCTTTGCATGTTCAAAATAAATAAATAAATATATTAAAAGGAATACTTTTTTTTTTTTTTTTTATAGTTTTCAGTCTCATTCCAGACCTCTACATGCTACACTAAAGCTGGAACACTTCAGCTTACATGTTAACATTTTTTTGTTCATACACATAATGTATTGAATGCATTTTTTTTTTCATTATGAGACTTACGGGGCCTAAAAGAGCTGCACAATATATCATTTGAGCATCGTCATCGCCATGTACGTGTGAACAATAATCACATCGCGGGTCCTGCAGCGTAGGAAGTGGTAACAACATTGAAAAATGTGCAACGAACAAGACAAAATCACCGAAAACGAAGACTGGGTGCCAAAAAGAAAAACGACGTCAGTTATCTGGAATTATTTCAGCTACAAGAAGGATGATATTAACCCTTTCATGCATACTGGTCGCTTCAGTGGACGGTTATTCTACAGCTGTTCTCTTGTATTTTCATGGATTTTGTTGTTTTAGTTTCATGTCACCCAACACAGTGGATGCTCATGCACCATCCCATAAAACACTGCAATTCACACCATCACTGTAACTTTCCTGTTCTTGATAAACCTGATCTGCAGTAACATATTTGAGTGTAAATCAAAATTTTTTTTTTAATAAAAAGATGTTGTTTTTGGATATTATCTGAGTGTGTAATAACTAGTATTATAGTATGTTAACCCTTTCATGCATGAATTATGAGAACCTTAATCAAGATTTTTTTTTCCTGAGTGTTTTTATTCCTCTTTAGGCATGAAAAAAAAACCCAATGTGATTGATTTTTTTTTTTTTTTTTTTTTCAAATCAACCTGTTTTTCATGCAGTTACAAAAATGTCCACTCAGCTACACCATGAATTTTATTCTTGAAGCAAAGAAACATGAATTTAAAACCCAATATCATAAAGGGATATGAAAACAGTAAAATGAAACCATGTTTAATGCAGCTAATCCGATGTTTTCTCACATTTTAACATATTCTAACACTAGTTATTACTCACTTCATGGAGATAATATGCAAAAAATAAATATTAACAATTGATTTCCACTCAAGAACCAATCAAGAACAGCAAAGTTACAATAATGGTATGAATTGCAGTTTATGAGATGACGCATAAGTGTCCACTGTGTTGGTTGATGTGGAACTAAAACAACAAAACCCATGAATATACAAGAGAACAGCTGCAGAGTAACTGTCCACTGTAGTGACCACTATGCATGAAAGGGTTAAAATGTGAGAAAATATCAGACTAACAGCATTAATTTTTTTTTTTTTTTTTCATAGTTTTCACACAGTATGTCGCTCCAAAAATTAAACACATGCTGTCCAGCTGAGTGGACATTTTTGTAACTTCATGAAAAATAAGTTCATAAAAAAATTTCAATCACATCGTTTTTTTCATGCCTAAAGAGGAATAAAAACACTCAGGAAAAAATCTCATACTTCACGCATGAAAGGGTTAAAACACGTGTTCTGTGTCGATAGTGTCTTGCACCTGTCACCGCAATGAGAGGAAACACAACTAATTTGTTTGACCATTTACGTTGGCACCGCACACTACTATTATATCCTCCTGAGTAGTTTTTCATATCGCAGTATACACTACAAACAAAAACTTAACCTCCTAAGACCCAGGAAATGTCAGCAAAGTACAAGCTTTTTATGTTTTTTATTAAATAAGTGCCTATATGGGAACATCTAGGGATGTAACGATTATCAGTGTAATGATAAACTGTGGTAAAATTGCAGACGGTTCGCATTACTGTTTAAATTCTAATTATCATGATAATCGTGTTTGATTACCGCACTTTTAGGGGAAAAAACCCAATGTAAAGATCTGCTTTTATGTCAAATATTTGAGTATAGTTTTAATTTATTACAATTTTAATTTTCTATACCTAATATTTGGAACCAATATTCACTTTTAAAGTCTTTGAAAAGCTTCATTAAGCATATGTGTGTTATTTATGCAATAAATTACATACATTTTTCAAATTGGATTTTATATATTTTTTTTGTTTTCTGGCCTTTTATGTTTATATAGTAGGTTAAAGTGGAAAAAAATAATCAGCAGATGATATAGATGAAGTTGTGCTGAAAAAAAAAAAAGATACCAAACATGGGTATAGTAAACATTTGTTTATATAGTAAATAAAGGAAAAATCAAAAGGACTGAAAAATGGCAAAAATAGGCTCAGACCACTAAGGGTTAATATTTGAATGTTTCTGCAACAGAAGGTACATTGTGCCAATTATTTTATTTGTTTGTTTGTTTGTTTTTAAATACAACTTGGTTAAAGTATTTCAGTGTGTGTATCAGTGCTTTTTAAACATTTTGAGCACAATTTCAACAATACTGCGATAATAATGAT
The DNA here is from genome assembly GCF_902148855.1 of Sphaeramia orbicularis. NCBI lineage: Eukaryota > Metazoa > Chordata > Actinopteri > Kurtiformes > Apogonidae > Sphaeramia > Sphaeramia orbicularis. The sequence goes on along the minus strand of NC_043976.1, from coordinate 14,878,436 downwards.
AACCGTGGTAATTTTGGTCACAATAACCATGATATAAAATTTTCATATCGTTACATCCCTAGAAACATCATGATGCAACAGTTTTTTCAGATGCAGTTTTTAAAATTTTTATGGAATGTCCTTTATGGTGGACAGTTTTCTTTTTTTTTTTGTATAAAGTTGTGAAACTTTTGTCCATATGAGGTTAAGGATATTTCATTTCTTTTTTGTCTTTTTTTTTTTTATTTTTGCCATTTGTAAATAAAACTGTCTGGTCATCAAAATGAATATATTTCAATTCAATTCACACACAAAAATTAAAAAGCGCTGTGCAAGAAACCGAACCAAAAATTAAAAATATCCTTAACTTTTTGTTTGTGGTGTATATCGCAGGATTAAAAAAAATCATGTCAGTTTTTTTTCCAATATCGTGCAGCCCTAGGGCCTAATGATTTTAATGTTACATTTCTACAGAAAAATCCCAGATGGTCTAATATGAATTTCCAAAGCTGTACATTATATATTTTAACAAGATAATTACTAATATGCAACCTTCCCATCACTGATAACAGCAACACCTGCTCTGAAGTTAGTATCATTAGCTGAACTTCCCCGTCTCACGTAGAGAAGTGTAATATAGACGAGAAGAGGTATTACGCACTAATACTCTCTATCAGTCCAATCAGCTCGAGTGGATCAAAACAATCTATTTAACAAACACCGAGTGCACATCCAGACTTGCAGAAACCTCCCTTCTAAAGCATCTGCTGGAGTTTTTTTTTTTTTTTTACTGGTTAATGTGCCTCTGCATGGAAGGATTAGGCGCAGAGGACCCTGCCAAGCATTAGAGTGTTACAGGAGGGATCAAGAACAAATGAGTAATGAAATGACTGACGCATTGAGACCATTCTCAGACATGAGACACACAGAATGTGCTCTTTCAAAAGTCTGCTCCGTTTAATGCGACTCAAGTCCTCATCTCAGTCGGAGCATGACATAAGAATTTCCTGACATGTTTTTAATTGTTGGCCCCTCCTTGTCATGCACGTCACCCAAATAAGCAATTAGGCTTCTGTCATCCGTGTCTAATAAAATGGAGATTTTGCTGCGGCGTAATTGTGGCAGCGGAGACATCTGCATAAGTAGACGTTTTACCAGTGGGTTACTAGTAACCGTAGTAAAAGACACCATGTAAATTAAAATATATGCTTTGTCTTTTATAGGGAAAGATAATGGCTACTTCAACATGAGTGTAATAATAATATTTTTGCAGCTAATGATGAATGATGATGTATAATCGCACAGTAAAACATGACAGCATGAAAGCATTCAAACAATGTAGGCAATATATTTATGAATTTATTATTTTCTTTACATTATCCCCACCTTCTGCTCTGGAGCCCACATAAAACTGTTAAAAAGAAATGATTGTAATTCAAGGCCACAGAAGCAAGGAACCATATCCCCACGAGCAAATACAAAACAGAGTTGGTAACAGGATTGCAACACCAAAGTGAAAGCATGTCTGCCAAGTCTACACATTCAAAGACCACAAACATCAAACGGGTTTTCCAGGCAGTCAAGGGTTTCAGTGTTCATAGAGAGGAAAACAAACAGGACTGCTTCTAGCCGGGAAAAAAGATAGATATTTTCCGAAATGGGCACAGTATGTCTTTTGTGTACAGATGCAATGGAGAGTCTATGAGAATGAGCCATCTGCATGTCATATGTGATCATTTACACTACAGAAATGTTTAAGCAAAACAGTTTCAATGGTTGCTGAGGAGCTTATACTTGAGCCCAGCGTGTCGGCCGAAGAGCGTATATCACAGAGTAGAAATGGTCTCTGGCTTTTTTTTTTTTTTTCCTCTCTCTCTCTCTTTACTGTACTTAATATTCACCCCTGTTCAGGCTGCTGTTGCTGAAATGGTTCGTGACAAAGGCCTAAAAGATCATTGGATATCTGATTGACCAGGACAGGAAATGGAAACTTGTGCTGTTTGCCTTTCCTCCAGGCCTAAGTGAAGATAGCACAGCAATAAAACACAGGGTATGCCTCAGTTACGGCATTTTGCAGATTAATATGAGTCGCTGAGGGGGATGCTTTGGAAATTGCTTGGACTGGAAATGTGTCAAGGCTGACAATTTTTTTTTTTTTTTTCTCCAGTTTGATCCGTATTAAGCACTTTCCTCTGATCTAATTCAATAAATGCCAAAGGGAGTTGTAATAATCATATTCATTTCTGATCCTTTGGGATATGTGTCTTTGGAACCCGTAAATACTTGAAACTTTCTTTCTTCCAGATATTACATCTTCAGAAGTTTATATATCTACAGAGGTTTATATTTCCAAGCTAATTAGGTACCTACGGTTAAAAAAAAAAAAAAAAAAATTAGCTTTGGAAAAATGCACTGAATCCCACATACAATCAAAAAAGTCCCTGTGAAAGTGCTAAGCCACCGCGTTGTTATGACACTTTTAAGCCTCATATTCAAATCCCTTTATGGCACATTCGCCATCTACTGCAGTTCCCTTTATAACAAAAGCACAATCCGTTCTACTTAAAAGTCCGTCTCAATTGCAGTTAAGTACCACTGTCATGTTTTTCGTCTTAGCTTTGAAGAGTCTATACATTGCAGCATTTTGTAAAAATTTAAAGGGAAAAAGCACTTGAAAGTCCAGACATTAAAATTCATGACAGCCAAATTAGTACTTGTGAACAATATTTCCCAAAAGCTATAAATTTGAAACCAAGACTATTAATACGTCTTAATTCGTAATGAGCTTCACAATGTATCCGTTCCAAACCAGTAACTCTTTTGATCCCCCTCCCAAAAAAAATAAAAAAAATAAAAAATGACAAACAGCAATAATAACAAATACGGGTTTTGCACAGATATCCGTCTGACATCACAGATTAGGGATGATTTAGATCTCGTACCGACACATAAACATACATAATCTTCACTGAGAAAATGAGCGTCCTAGGACACGACAATAATCATGTTTTCTGCTCATATTCAGTGGCATTCCTCTTTAAGATGCAGCTGCATGTAAGACAGCAAAGGTCTGAAGTCTCACTCAATAACAGAGTGATACAAGTAAGTGTGAAGGGCGACGAAGGGAGAAGAATAATAACATAAGCTCCCCTCCTCCCATTTCAATGTAAAATATTCCACCCTCACAAACATCTGCTGCTGTCGTTGGTATAATATCTTACATCCACCAAAACACAAATAGGACGAAAAAAAAAAAAAAAAAAAAACATAAACACAGACAGTAATGCCACCCAGTTTTTGTGTCTTCTAAAATTTAACCCATAAAGACCCAGTGCTACTTTTGTGTCAGTTCCCAAATGAATTTTTCTCAATATTTAACCTTTCTTAAGTGATTTATCACCATTTATTATAATATTATCCTCTGTATTTTGCGATTTTTCTGTGAAAATCAGGCATTTTCCTATATTTAACCCTTTCATGCATAGTGTTCACTCCAGTGGACAGTTATTCTGCAGCTGTTCTCTTGTATATTCATGGATTTTGTTGTTTTAGTTCCATATCAGCCAACACAGTGGACACTTATGCACCATCCCATACACTGACATTTGTACCATTACTGTAACTTTGCTGTTCTTTTATCTAAATCAGTTGCTAATTGTTATTAGACTGTAATTTACAGTTTGTTTGGTTTTTTTTGCATATTATCTGACTGAGTAATAGTATGTTCAAATGTGACAAAACATCAGATTAGCAGTATTAACCTCCTGAGACCCAGGAAAATTAAAAATTTTAGCTTTTTTCCATTAAACAGTTGTCTTGATTGGAAACCGCATAATGAAACTGTTTTTTGTTTGTTTGTTTTTTTCAGATACATTTTTAAAAATTGTTTTTATCTATTTTTTTTTAATGGAATGTCCTTTACAATAGACAGCATTTTTTTTTTAAAAAGTAAAACTGTCAAACTTTTGTCCCCTACAGAGGACAAAAATGCATTCCTGGGTCTCAGGAGGTTAAAAATGCATTTATTTCATAGTTTTCACACAGTATGTCAGTAAATACATGTTTCTTTGCTTAAAAAATTAAACAAACGGTGTCCAGCTGAGTGGACATTTTTGTAGCTCCATGAAAAATAGGCTCATAAAAAAATCAATCACATTGTTTTTTCATGCCTAAAGAGGATAAACACACTCAGGAACAAAATCTTGATTAAGGTTCTCATAATTCATGCATGAAAGGGTTAATTTACTGATCTTGTAGATTTTCATAGAAGCTCATATTAAAATTGAGGGTTATTATATCGGAAACTGAGAAAACTGAAGAAAAAGTGACATTTTCAGTTAAATCTATCATGACTTGAACATAAACCCGGTGTGTCCAATGTTATAGAAGCCGATGGTGTTTCCACCTTCACGCCGAAGCCTCTGAACGTCCAAATAGGTCATATCTAATGACCATGAAACGATGATAAACTGCATTTTACACCAATTATTCACATGTATTGATAGGATTAGAGCAGGGGTGTCAAACTCATTTTAGTTCAGGGACCACATTCAGTCCAATTTAAACTCAAATGGACCGGACCAGTAAAATAATAACAGTGAAAAAAGTTAAATTATATTAAGATCAGGTTTATATCTACAAAGTTTCTTCAAAAATCTGAATAACATGAACAACTTGAATTGTCTTAAAAAAAACAAGTGCAATTTTAACAATATTATGCCTCAGTTTTCAGTTTATCATTTACACATGTGCATTACAATTGCGCAAAACATTTCGTAACAGGCAGAATATTGGTAAAATTAAATTTACTTTTCTTAAGACATATCCATTTGTTCATATTTGTTCAGGATATTCACATTTTTTGTACAAGTATAGTTTGGTAATGCAAACATTTTCATGTAATTTTACTTCTCTACACCAAAAAAAACAAAGGGGAAATTTGGGGTTGTCATTATTTCTTGGTTATTATGATCATATTTTACTGGTTCTGACCCACTTGAAATCTAATTGGACTGTATGTGTCTGTATGTGGAACCTGAATTAAAATGATTTTGACACCACTGATTGTTAATAACTTCAGTGTAATTTTTGCATTTCACAAATTCATCCCACGGGCCGGATTGGACCCTTTAGTGGGCCGGATTTGGTCTCCGGGCCACATGTTTGACACCTGTGGATTAGAGGTAGTGATGTGACGTTCATGAACGAATCGAATCTCTTGAACAGCTCTTTGGAATGAACGATGGGAACCGAGTCTTTGTAAAGAGCTGTTCATTTTTTTTTTTTTTTTTTTTTTTAAGGAGGGAGTGTCCGATTGCCTGTCAATTTACCAACATACTGTTCTTGTTCTGAGAATTGCACTACAGTTCAGGTATTTAGTAATTGCAGTGATTAATCACTGTTGTGTTTTGTGCATTTTTTTCTGTATGTTTACACACATTTATTGTTCTTGTTTTGAGGAGAATAAAATGTTATTTTATAAGAAAATGTTTTATTTTCTTCTTCATTTTTAGGCTACAGACTAGTCCACATAATGTACCGTGATGTTTTTGGTCAAATTCCAGCATTTGCCTAATGTCACCTCTCATGTCATGGATTTAGCCCACACATTTGAACTAACTATTCTTTTTTACGGTATGATAATATTTACTGCCGCGCTAATTAAACACCTTTAAAATGTAACGTCAATCATCACATGTAGCCTATTTAGTCATTAAAACATTGGTGTTTCAAAATATTGCAAAAAACATAAGAGTCAGTCTTTTGAACGACTCTTTTCAGTGAACGGCTCCTGATTGAACGGCTCCCTTCAAAGAGTCACAAGTCCCATCACTAATGGAACCTGAATTAAAATGATTTTGACATCACTGATCGTTAACATCTTCAGTGTAATTTTTGTATTTCACAAATTCATCCTGCGGGCCGGACTGGACACTTTGGCGTGCCGGATTTGGCCCCCGGGCCGCATGTTTGACACCTGTGGATTAGAGGATTGATAGATATTAAACAATTTAGATCAGTGGATGTTTGGGTCTTTATGGGTTAAGGTCAGTGCAAAAAAAACAAACAACCCCCCCCCCATACACACACACACACAACTCTACAGAACTCATACTTAGAGCTACAGTAAACAAGAGCTTAAATCAGCTGACCAGCAGCAGGAAGTCAACTGGCGAACCTGACGTAACCCAGCTTTTTCATCACACTCCCACATACGTCCTCTATGAGTCTGACGTCTTTCCGAGGCATGTTTTGTCTCCACACGTTAATGTTGGCTGGTGAGATGTCCCCTTCGTACATCAGATTGTACAGGTTAGTGGAGGTGGTGAACAGAAGTTGGTTGAGGGCTGCGGGTGACACCGGCACCCCCAAGAATGTGTGTATGCTCTGGGCAGTCTCTTGGGGGAAGTTGACTACGTCCTCAAACCTCACTTGGAGGTAGGACTCCTCGGGGAGGCTCTCGCTGACCCTCAGCACCGCCGCGGTGTGAGCCAGCCACAGATGAGCGAGTATCATGACAGGGTTTGTCTCTGAGCGGGACAGCAGCCTCTGTATTATTTTAAACTCCGGCGCCACAGTTGGGCACCCATCCCTGACAGCGTCCTCCTTGAATATCAAAGAAAGGTGCTGTGGAATATTTTTAAGAGAGTAAAGGCTAGGTTTGCTGTTATAGACCATGATATAAATCCAAGCTCGAGGGTCTCTAACTAAATAGATTGTCCTTAAGGAGGGTCCCACAACCTCCTGAATGAAAGGCAGTTTCAGCGCCCAGCTCCCGCTTCGCATGTTGAGGACGACGCGGGCGTTAGGGTACTCGGCAACGTGGCGTCTCATCTCCCTAACATACTCGGCGTCTCTGTCCAGACTGGCTCTGAGTTTACCCCTCAGCTCAGACGCCGGCTCTCTCCTCCTGAACCTTTTCTTTCTGTCTCTGGAGGGGCTAACTCTCAGGGGCTGTTTGACCCTGCTGCCCTCCACCAGCTGAATATTTTGCAAGTGCAGCTTGATGTTGTGAACCAGCGAATGCAGCCAGCCCTGAATAATCTTAAACCGCCCGTTCACAGCGTCTGACCTTGACCACTCGCAGGCATCGACCAGAGAGTCAAACTCAAACTCTGTTTCTGGAATGTCCACGTGCTCAGTGGGAACTCTAATGTAAACAAAGTCTGAGCTGTTGTAGAAAAGGTGCTTGAGTATTTCTGATCCCGAACCGGGAAGAGTTGTGATGATGACAGTGGGGAGGGGGAGCCGGTACTGCTCGTGCAGTCTGATTTGTTTGTTTACTTCGTTTTTGGCACCCACACCTTTCCATTTTACCCCACAGAGAAGCTGATCGCAGCTGTTAGACACAAACAGCAGCTCAGCTATCCACAGGATGAGCACAGACAGGAGGGCGTAACGCATCAGCCTGCTAAAGCACACATAAAACTTTCTCTGCATTGTCAAAAAGCCAATCGCCACACAGAGAATAACCCCTGCTATTAAATTAACAGTAAACCCAAAGTCAAACAACTGATTATCAGCACTGATTTGCTTTGGGATGAGCTGTGTCCCAAGGCCGTATCTTGTAATTTGATATCTATCCTCAACTTTACAATGACCTCCAAATCCTAAATAACTCAACCTAACTCCTATGTCTTTATAGTTAGTAGCAATAGACACTATGTTCTCTGTGTTATTTATGGTTAAAGAGAGTCTCACTCCATTTTTGTTATTGTCTATAAATCTACAGTTAGAAACTTTGACGTACGGGCCGTGTAAAATATAAGCCACTCTGCTGACTGTGTTTGTCATTGAAAACGTGACATTGACATACTGAGTCCACCTCTTTTTAAACTCAGCCGCCTGCTCTGCCTCCTGTATCCTGGTCTCAGGGCTGTGACCCTGTGTGTCAAACCAGAACATTTTGTAATGAGCGTCCCACACATCCATCATCGCACCATTGTATCTGTCCATGAATCTGAAGGGAACGTATTTAAAGTCAATGTCTAGATTGTGGAAAAAAGCGCTGAACGACCTCACAGGTGACTCGGCCGCCTTCTCTACGTGGTCCAGCACCAGTAAGGTCTGTGAGTTGAGCAGAACCAAGGCTCTGAACACACTCTTTAGTTTCATGGCTGGGGAGTAGGCTGAAACAGCTTCACCGCTTACAAACATGGTGTCCCTGTGTGAGGAGGCAACAATCACCTCCCCTCTGGCGTCACCCACCCCCTCATCAGTCCATCGCAGCCACTTAGCGCACTCCCCCAACTGACCCTCCCACGGAGTGTTACACTGGCTGGTGGGAGACGGACTAAACACCAGTACATTGTTAAGATAACTGTATTTAGGGCCATAAAGTGCTTCAGACACAAATACTTGTCCATTTGGAGCAAAAGTGAATGAGTTCTGGTCAGGGTGCTCATGACCCGGGTTAAAGCTGTTCCAGCCGTCCACCCAGGAGTAAGGCTTGTCATGGACTATATCATAAACTGCACGGCCACCCAGTTTGCCAGACTTAAAGGAGACAAAAGTATTACCCTGTGCATTGGGCAGCCCCGCTCCATAGGTAACCACACCCCAGTTAGAGAAAATATGCATCCTAGCTTTGCCAAAATCATGAGGGGGTTGCGGTGTGAGGTGGGAGTTGTACCAGATGTATTCTGTGTGAAGTGTAGCCCAGCGCTGCGCTGACGACTGCCCCATGGGACCATCCTTGGGTCTGTGCTTTCTAATCTGTTGAGCGAGCCAGTTACCCGTCCCATTTCTCATGATGAATGTGTCGAGGAAAACAAGCTGGCTCTCGGGGCCATAAAACCAGTTGTAGTTGGAGTCTGCGATGCCAACTGTTCTCTGAAACCCCGGCAACAGAGTGGCATAATAAAACCAGAAGTGTCCCCGCAGCCAGTTGTTCTGCATGTTGTCAATGTTGAAATGGCGCTGAGCTAAGAAGACGTACTGCGTGATAGACTTGGCGGTGTAGCTCCCGTAGGCGACTCCTTCATCCAGAGACCCATCGACCACATGGTTCAGGAGAAACATGGTTTTCTCCATATAGTTCACTGCCACTTGTTTCCAGATCATGGACTCAGGGTCATTGTGTGATCCAACCACTATTGCACCGGTGAGGATGGCTAGTATGTTAGTAGTTTGATGATTCTGCAGATATTGCTTCCCCCATCCTCTGTATTTTGAAGTCTCATACAACTCCTCCGTCTCAGAGCGAATTTTCTTGAGGTATATATCTCTCCGCCGTTCATCTAAGAAGGTGTAAATAAAGTCATAGGCGGTAGCAAACCCGGTAAGAGAGTGAGCCATCGGTACCTCGTCGTTAGGTGCGCTGGTCACCTTCCAGTCCGGGTACTCGGCCATCCTGTCCATGAATTTGATAAGAAACTGCAGGGCTGGAGAGTCCTCCGGGCACAACAGGCAGTACAGAGCCAGAGGAGGCAGGTTATTCCCATAAATCTCATTCCACTTGCTAGTAAACTCCTCATGTTTTACAGGGGGCATGTAAAAGGGGACATTAGACAACATGGTGAGAACTGCTGCTCGGATGACTTTAAATATGTGACTGTGGGTGGTGGAGGACCTTTGCCTCAAGTGCAACACATCCACTTGGTTAAAATATAGGTTAGGATGGGAGTCGGCAGACTGGAGTTTCCACCGCTCTGTTGCTCTGTTGTCTTGTGTGGGCTTAACCTGCAGCAAATCATCCGTTAAAATGTCTCTATCTGTGGCATTGAAGACCCCCGAGAAAGTCATTCCCACTGCAAACAGCGGCAGTAAAAACATAGAATATACAACCCAGTTAACTGCCATGCTTCTGGGCATCATGTGTGAATATATTTTACAGTTTGAAAAAATAAGTCAGCAGATTGGTTCTCTTTCTAAAATGTCCCATAACTTCAGGTCCAGATGGAATATATATATAGATATATATACGGTTAGATGTGCATTAAGTAATCCATAAAGTTGAGTTTTTCATAAGACATTCAGATACATTATGAATGTCCCGTGCGTGATAGTCAATAAAACTTCAGTGCAAGAAAAAAACACTCATAACAATCTCAGAACAGTTTTCAAAGGCATTAAAAAAAAAAAAAAAAGTCACATTAAATATGATGGAGGGGGGATAGATAATCCATGCGTCCTCATAGTAAGACTTAACTGGCATGTCCCTCCTTGGAACTCATATTGATCTCCTCCCCAAAACATTTCCACTCGGACAAACATGAGTGTGTCAGCCCCAGTCTGTGTCCGGTCCAATCACAGTCACCCACAGGCTCCGTGTGCAGTCCGTCCAGGCTGCAACATCCGTGCGCAGGAACCTCAGCAAACAACGCATCTCCGCGGATAACATTGCTCGGTTCGTATCCCCCCCCCCTCCTCCCTCCTTCTCTCCCTCTCCTCCTCCTCCCTCTCTCCCTCCACCGATTGCAGACACTTCTAACAGCCGGTGCTTAATTTTGCAAAATCCCTTTCGGTAAATGTCCGTGTCTGCATTGTCCAATAATCCAGTCCGCTCGTTTTCACTTCCATGCGTAAAAATGTCGGTTTGTGCAGTGAAGTCTGCACAGAGGAAAGTTGTCGTCACTCCTCAAGTATTCAAAGAATGAAGCATTTTTCCGATTGTCTGCAGGAAATAGTAAATCACTTTCACAAATGATGTATATTCCAAAGGTAGACCCACGACGCGCGGATATTTACGCGTCCCGTACCTTTCCAGACGCACATCTCCGGAGTAAAAGCCCGTCTCCGTGTGTGTATAATCCACGGACGCGTCTCCGTTGTGTCCTCCCCGACTGTTCAACACACACAGTCAGTATGATTGTTTTCTTCCACTGGATGGAAAATTTCCACTGTACAAACTGTAGAGGGAGCCGTGACTTCAGGATCTCAGCTCCTTCATTCTGAAGAGTGGGAAGTAAAAGCAGCACATTTCACTAGAGGATGTGGGCTTTTCAGCATTTAACAGCATTTAACACAAGTTCATGTTCAGGATGAAGGCACAGGCCACAGGGGGAAAATCAAACAAACTGTGATTAAATAATACTCTTTTAGAAACTATTGTTTAATGTCAGCATTTTACTGCACAGTCTGTAATAGTGCAAAAATAGAATAGAATAGAATAGAATAGAATAGAATAGAATAGAATAGAATAGAGAATTCTGTTGGGTTTCTGTAAATTGGCTTAGAGTCTGGTTTTGACCAACTCTATATATAAAGTGTCATGAGATAACTTTTTGTTGTGATCTGGCACTATATAAATAAAATGTGATTGACTGAGTGATTTGATTGGTTTTCCCCTGTAAGTCACTTTGGAAAAAAGCGTCTGCCAAATGCATTAAAAAAAAAAAAAAAATAGAATAGATTTTATACATAGCAGTATAGCGGCTAAAATTTACTTAGGGCAGGGGGTCAAACTCATTTTGTTTCAGGGGCCATATTCAGCCAATTAGATCTCAAGCGGGCCAGATCAGTAAAATAATGACTTCATGACCTATAAATAATGACAAATCCAAGTTTTTCTTTATGTTTTAGTACAAAAAACCCCCAATTAAATTATGAAAATATTTACATTTTACAAAAAAGATGTGAATAACCTGAAAAAAACAGAAATTTCGTTTGAAAAATTAGTGCAATTTTAACAATATTAAGCCTTGACTTATTATTTATACATGTACATTACATACAATGTTATATAAGCATGTGGTAACAGGCAGAATATTGTTAAAATTTTGGAGTTTGGAACTAAAATTTGAACAATTTCTACAATATTACATCTATTATTATTATTATTATTATTGTTATTAACACAACTACAGATCACAGTGGATCCATAAATGCACAAAACATTTAGGAATAGGCAGAATATTGTTAAAACTGCACATTTCGGGTTGTTCATCTTTGTTTTTATTTATGTATTTATTTGCATTTATTGTGAAAGAATAGTTTTGTAAATGTAAATATTTTCACAGTGTAATGTTATTTTTTTCACTTAAATTTTTTCCACATAATTTTTTACAAAGAAAATTTGTCGTTGTCATTATTTATGGGTTATTGTGTTGTTATTTTTACTGGAGGTCACATTGGTCTGTATGTGGAACCTGAACCAAAAGGATTTGGACAACCTGGACTGTTCAGGTTAATTTTTGCACTTTCATCTTGCGGGCCAGAGTGGAACCTTTGGTGGGCCGGATTTGACACCAGTGACTTAGGGGGTCAAATGAGTGGCCATTTTTTTCAAAAAAAAAAAAAAAAAAAAAGTTGTAAGAAATGCATAGAACTGTGTTGAAATAATGCTAATACATTTGTGCACAGACTACTGATATTATTTGACAGTGGAAGCTATATTTTCAGAAATATTGGATTTTGAATAGCACGTGTATGTGAAAACTTTTGCTGGTGGACGGACGTGACATTACCCATGATGATCTGGTCAGTACCAGTACTTTATCAGTAATAAACTTATATACTTACTACTGCTAATTCTCCTCTTATTCATAAATGTTAGTATTGTGGATCTAAAACAATAACAGCTGACACAAAAACACAAAATGTGGCAGTGGACGGATGTGACATGGTTGTTACGGATCCCATCATACTGATGCTCGGCAGCCATGTCACCGTTTACACTAATGATCCCTGTGCAAAAACTAGGATCAGAATTATTTATTGTATAGTTTATCATCATACTAAAGAATAAATAACAATATAGAATTGTTATTTCTTTATAAAAATGCTTATTATTAGAAAACTGTTGATTTAAAAAGTGACGTGTGACATTCTTAATGTATGTATTGGCGTAACATAAGCAGGATGGATCAGCACCATACTCCATATTGAACCTGTAAAAATAAAACATGTGATATGTAGGATAGAATCTGGTAAGAAAAACTGGGGAATCTAAAAGAACAGAATATTTGTTTTTCCAGTAAATTCACTTCAAATATAACTTGGCCATTTGTGACATGAAAATATAGCATTAATTGTGATGAAATTGGACATTTTTGAGCTGAAAACATAGTTCATATGACCATCAACATGTTGAACAGAACTGAAATCCTGTAAATTTGCATAACTTGCATTTACCAACACAAAGTTCCTTTGGGGATTCACTTGTATTGATTTCTTATGCACAAAGACATAAATAAGACCTCTAAGCAAATTTTAGCCGACAGATACATAGCAGTATAGGTACACTGGAATTCTTGTGCGTTTCCCTGAGTCACGGAGTTAGAAAAAGATATGAATAAAAAACCTAAACAAAACGTAAACACAGCTAAAACATTAAAAATCAGTTATTGCAAAGACAAGCACAAATACACATTTGTAAAATCGAGTATTGATCAGAAGAAAGTAATAATAATAATAATAATAATGAATAATGAATGAGATGTTAAAAGGTTTCTCCAGTGGTAAAATGTTTAACAGGGCATTAAAGTATGTGTTAGGAGCAGAAAAAAAGACATTTATAGATGATAAATAAAAAGATAACCCTTGTATTTGTTTTACTTCTTTAATCATAAACACCCAGTGCTACCTTTTGCTCTATTTGACCTTTCTTAAGCGATTTATCACCATTTATTTTAATATTATCTTCTGTATTTTGCATTTTTTCAGTGAAAACCAGGTGTTTTTCTATATTTAACCCATAAAGACCCAGTGCAACATATAGATAGATAGATAGATAGATAGATAGATAGATAGATAGATAGATAGATAGATAGATAGATAGATAGATAGATAGATAGATAGATAGATAGATAGATAGATAGATAGATAGATAGATAGATAGATAGATAGATAGATAGATAGATAGATAGATAGACAGACTTTGTGAATCCCCAAGGGGAAATTCAAAATACGGTCACTGCTCCACAGAAACAGTCATACAACATCAACAATAAATAAATGCAGAGTGTAAATAGATAAGAATAAGTTAGATTAAAAAGAAAGTAGAATTAAAAGACAAAATGTGTATTCTACCTATTACATATTAACATAAAAGCATAACAACATAAAAAAAAGAATGATCCCAAATGAATGACCTTTCTTAACAGATTCATCACCTTTTTTTTATTTTAATAATAGCCTGTGAACTGGTGACATGTCCAGGGTGTACGCCGCTTTTGCCCATAAGTAGCTGGGATAGGCTTCAAGCGACCTCCGTGACCCTAGTGAGGATGAAGCAGATTCAGAAAATGAATGAGAAAATAAATAAATGAATAATAGCCTATAAGCCTAATAATAGCAAATAATTTTTGGTGTAAATCATGCGTTTTCTTATATTTAATTCACAGATCATGTAGATTTCATGAAAACTCAGAGTAAATTCAAAGTGAATTATTTCAAAACTGAGAAAAAATGAAGAAAAAGGGACTTTTTCAGCCAAGATATTGCTAACTGAATGTTAAAAAAAACTACTGTGTCCATCCACTGTCATTGATCCAACTCCATGGGTTTTACTGGTGAATCAATGTTGTAGAAAATGACGGTGTTTCCACGGTAACTACAGAGCCTCTGAACGTCCACATGGGTCATATCTGATGACCATGAAAAGATGACAAACTGTATTTTACACCAATTATTTACATGTATTGATAGAATTATGGATCAACAGGTAATAGTAGATGGTTTGTGTTTTGGTCTCAGTGGTTTTATTCATTGATCATGTCGATGTTCATAAAAGCTCAGATTAAAGTTGAAGGTTATTTTATCAAAAACAGAGAAAAATGAAGAAAAAGTGAGTTCTTCATTGAATATATCAATTAACTGAATGTAAAACTGAGCCTCTCCAGCCTCTTTTATTTGTCAGTATTTATCTTCTGTCCTGCAGTAGCAATACAAAATTTACTCAATATGTATCAAAAATAAATGCACTATTTTTATATAGACCTGGTTCATAGGTATACGTACTGTTTTTATAGGAAATACATACTGTTAACACTGTAAATTGCATCTATTCATATTTTATCCAGTTTTATTATATATTTTTTATTCAAATAAGCTCTATTCTTATGTTACCTTATTAAATTATACATTTTTAAATTATATTTTCTTATCTTTTTTTTTTTTCCAGTAATTTTATATTTGCTCTATTCTTATTTCTATAGTACTGATTTTGTGAATATTACTGCACTGACTGGAGTTGCACTACTAATTTAACTCTTTAAAACCTGACGTGTCATCGCTGACACACCCTGTGCATGTGCAGTTTGGATGGCTGGAACTCTTTCACTGTTTGTGCAACTGGAAAAATTCCAATGGTTTCTGAAACCTGAAACGTTGCGCTTTATAGGTTTTATTGGGTCATTGCGATAATTTCACTCTTATCTGTACTAGAAGCTGGAGGAGACGCCATTTTAGCTGCATTATAACATGCAGGAAATTGTAAATGATTGGTAGATTTTGCAAGATCTGAAAAACGGGCTCTGGAATAATGGAAAATAGACTCACTCACTCACCGTACACTTATATTTTCAAATTTTTTAGTTAGTCTAAATGAGAAAAAAAACTCCAGGTGGGACCTTTTAGGCTTAGGATTTAAAGCAGTGGTTCCTTACCAGTTTTTGGCTCATGACCCCATTTGAACATCACAAATTTCTGGTGACCCCAGACATTCAAAACGAGACATGTTTCTCTTGGAGATGTCTTAGCAGGACCAGGCAGGCGAAGAAATCTTCTCATTCTCTGTTCGGTCCGGTTTCGACTCTGTCCGGTCAGGTTGAAGCGTAGTAACGCATGCGGTCACATGATTGGGTCAATCAACATATGCCCCCTCAGATGTTAATATCCTGCATTTTATTTGAACTGGATTTTCATTAGGAAAAATGTGTGGTGTCTTAATTATAATGAAATATATATTGAATTATTAAAAAACATTTTTTATTAGTATTTTATTTGCTTTTTAATTTTTATCAATTACTAGAAATTTCAGGTGACCCCATATGAATTCCAAGGTTGAAAAACAATGATTTAAAGGGTTAATTTTACATACAATAATAATAAAGGCTATTCTATTCTATTTTATTCTAAACTCCATGGGTTTTACTGATGAATAAACGTTGTAGAAGATAAAGGCGTTTCCATGGTAACTACAGAGCCTCTGAACGTCCAAACGGGTCATATGTGATGACCATGAAAAGATGACAAACTGTATTTTACACCATTATTTACATGTATTGATAGGATTAGTAGATCAACAGGTATTAAATAGTATAAATTAGTAGATGCTTTTGGTCGGCAGCTGTTTGGGTCTTTATGGGTTAATCCAAAACTAGGACAAAATCCCATTTACTTGAGACATTGTTAGATTTCTTTCTACCATTTGACATTTTTACCTGCATTTGTCATGATACAATATGAGGAATTCATTACCGGATAGCCTAGATCTCATTAAGATATACAAGGAAAATGTAATCATTTTCACCTACTATATCTTATTACAGCGTTTTAGCTCCAGTCTCGGTTGCATCTCTTTCAAACACATTTCCTGAGGCAACAAAAAGGCATCCAATACCCTCAAAAGAAGCCCTTCCTTTGAGAAAAGTGTGACATTTGCCTGTCCTAACACGTGGGCTCATTGATCACCTCATTCTCTGTGTATATTAGGTTTCAGTGCAGCATCTTCATTTAATGATGGATCGCTTTCTCTATACAGCCAGCTCACATGTGTGTTCGGCAGCATGCTATCCCAGAGGGACCGCTGTTGCATTTTTTTTTTTTTTTTCTTCCCCCACAGTACGAAAGCGCATGCTACAGGCGCACAGTTGGCCTTATCAGGATCGCTGCAGGAAACAAGAACAGCACTCTCTCTTAGGATGAAAATCTTCCATATGGAGAGGAAACACACCACAAAAAAAGGCTCATATTAAACAGTGATCTTGAAATCTGATCACTCAGGTTGTATTACATATATAAATATCATATTCTGAGGAGAGGGGGACTGAAAACTGGCCAATTTTGTGACAAAAAGAAAAATTAGACTGACTTTTTTCATTACATCCCTCTACTTCATCACCTGTGTCTTCTGAAAAAGATCAGTCACGAAACACTTGTCTTTTTGAGCCTTTTAATCTGTACTATGTTTTCTAATAACTGTAATTATGTTGTTCTTATTATGTTGTATTTAAAGCTTTATGATCCATGTGATTATCTGTTGGCACTAGCTGTGTACAATACAGACTTAACCTTTAAAGACCCAGTGCTCCTTTTGTGGCACTTCCCAAATACATTTTTCTCAATATTTTAATCTTTCTTAAGTGATTTATCACCATTTATTATATTATTCTCTGTATTTTATGTTTTTCAGTTAATCCATAAAGACCCAAACAGCCGCTGACCTAAAGCATCTACTGATCTAAACTGTTTAATACCTGTTGATCCACTAATCCTGTTAATACATGTAAATAATTGGTGTAACATACAGTTTGTCATCTTTTCATTGTCATAAGATATGACCCATTAGGACGTTCAGAGGCTCTGTAGTTACCGTGGAAACACCGTCATCTTCTACAACATTGGTTCACCAGTAAAACCCATGGAGTTGGATCAATGACAGTGGATGGGCACGCTTGGATTAGTGTCCAGGTAATGATATTGTGGCATGTTTGCTACAGTGCATTATGGGTAGTGGGTATTTTGTTGTAAATGTGTTATTTTTATGTGCAAGAATTCAGTGAGGTTGTTGTGTTAGTACTAGTTTTGACTTAGTATCTGTATGGCAATGTTTATTGGCCTTTTTGTGTATTTTTTTTGTATTTTTGTAATTTGTAAAGTTGCACCCTGAGTGAGAGCCATAGGCAGAGCAATGGCTATCCTGTTGTGATTGTTCTAATATGTCTTTGACTTGCTACAACTTGTGCTCAAACTTGACACAGAACTAACTTCCATGTAAAATTCCACATATGCTACAATATATTTTGATGAAAAAGTCACATTGTCTTCAGTTTTCTCTGTTGTAGATATCATAACCCTCAAATGTAATATCAACATGATGACATAAGTACATGATCAGTCAATTAAATATGGGAAAATACACAGTTTGCACTGAAAAACACAAAATACAGAGTATAATATTATGATACAATATTGATTCACCAGTAAAACTCATAGAGTTGGATCAGTGACAGTGGATGGAGACACTTGGTTTATGTTCAGTTAATGACAGATTTTGTTGAAAAAAGTCACTTTCTTCAGCTTTCTCTGTTTCTGATATACAGTCTACTCTCGTTAAACCGCCCGCCGTTATACCGCCATTTTCGCTCACCGCCGACCAAAACCATTGCACAAAAATCCCCAATGCATTATTCCATTAGCTACCGCCATTTCCGCCTATCACCATCCGCCAGCCCAGTTCCATGCACAAACAACACTTATACCATTGATTTCCCGACCGTTATACCGCCAGCGTGATTGCCATCGAGTACACATAAATTTTAACAATGCACTGAAACAAACGCGCCAGACGCTGATCGCGACAAGCTACGAGTAGGTCTACGGAACGGCCACCGTTCATTTATCGCAGAACACTCAGTAGGTCAGGATGTCGGGAAGAGGACGTGGGATTAAGCCAAAGCCTCAAGATGATGGGGTGTCATTTCCCGACACGGTGTAATAATGCTTAAAATGTTTCCCCACTTTAAATGATCCCTTACAACATAACAGAATCAAGATTTATTTAGAAACGCAATTAGAACGGGTTAACGGAGGCAGCATAGACATCATATAGTAAAGACATGCACATTATGGACGCAACCCGTTGTAACGCCATTTTCGCTATACCGCCAATTTGGCCGTGAACGGAAGTTGGCGGTATAACGAGAGTAGACTGTAATAACAATCAGCTTTAATATGAGCTTTTATGAACATCTATAGATGAGTTTCAATGTTTACCAACAACAGTGATGCGCGCACAACTCGGAGGCAAAAACACCAGTACCAGCTCCAGCCGGCTCACATCAGCTGCGTACCCCTCCAGGCTCTCCAACAGAACTCGTGAACGAGCCGATATGTTAGCTCTAAAACAGTCCATTAACTGTCTCTGTCCAAAAGCCCATCCCATCTTCTCTTTCACGGCCGCATAATTTCACTTGACCGCATGGGGAAGGCTGTCCCATAGTAGAAAAGCAGACTGGCACAGACCGGTGGGGAGTGTTCTCACCAGCTCCAGCTGAACTCACTGGTGTCACCCGCTGTAGCTCCGACTGCCACTTCCAGCTGCTTCACCCAGCTGAGGAAACTCAAAGGGAGCAGGTAGCTCCACAATCACTCTGTCTCTATAGGCTGATAGGTCAGGGGAAGCCCTCTTGGTAGGTTTAAAGGGGTCTTCATCACTGTACCACATGATGACAATTCTACTTTTTCCATGCTGCTAAGTGCAACAGACACACAGGCTAACTATACTGAGAAGCTACGCTAACCACAGTAATAACTATAAACAGCGGTCGGCAGAACAGAAGGAACCGAGCGGTCTTTCTGCCTAACTTATACTTGGTGAAAGCTAAGTAATAAACGGCACACATGAGTTTAGCAGGTCCATCATTTAACACGCTACAAACTCAGCGTGACTTCCACCTCCAAGACTTAATGTATGCATACATCACATGAAACTCATCTATATGGTCAGTAAATTAAATCATGGAAAATACATGATTGTCACTGAAAAAACACAAAATACAGAAGATAATATTATAAAAAATGGTGGTAAATTATTTAAGAAACATTAAATAGAGAGAAAAATTCATTTTGTAACTGCCACAAAAGTAGCACTGGGTCTTTAGGGGTTAAAAATCATGCATTTTCCTATATTTAATTCACTGATCATGTAGATGTTCATTAAAGCTCCGAGTAAATTCAATAGTTATTACATCAAAACAATGAAAACTGAGGAAAAAAGTGACTTTTTTAGCAAAGTCTATCATTAACTCAACATAATCCAAGTGTGTCCATCCACTGTCACTGATCCAACTCCATGGGTCTTACTGGTGAATCAATGTTGTAGAAGATGACGGTGTTTCCACGGTAACAACGGAGCCTCTGAACATCCAAATGGGTCATATCTGATTACTATGAAAAGACGACAAACTGTATTTTACACCAATTATTTACACGTATTGATAGGATTAGTGGATCAACAGGTATAAAACAGTTTAGACCAGTAGATGGTTTTGGTTGATGTTTGGGTCTTTATGGGTTAAAACCTCTACACACAATGACACCTACAGAGCAGAGAAGTAAAGTTTCTCATCATTTACTTGTTTTCCAGGAAACTGTTGGAAGAAAAAATTAAAGAAGGAAAGAAAGTCTGTCTACTGTGGAGCCAGCCAATGCAAATCTTAACAGCCTTAAGATAACTGGCTACTATATATCTTTTGAGAAGCGGTTTCAACATCCATTATTGTTCCATGTTGCAAATGTTTGTTTCACTGGCAGATGGTTGACTGTTGGCTGGTTGCGTCCCAGTTTGCCGCTGTGTTCAGACAGCAACAGATCAATCCACATTCAAACCTACTACATCATTGATGCAATCTCTGGATCTCTATTGTCCACGATCCACAACCTAAAACAAATTAGCATGCTGGAATTACAGCCTCTCAACATGATGTTATTAGCTAATACTGTGCATCGTGGTCTAAGAGCTACAGATTCACTCTGTTCTACGTTTGACAGGCATTTTCTCTTCTATGAGTGTGTACGGTATTTGATAAGAAAGTCTAACAACCGCATGCATTTGTATCCACGTCTCTGTCTGTCGGCGTTTCTTTTTATCCACTGCATCCTTCTATTTCTCACCTTCATAATGTGCTGGTACTTGTTATTTGGAAGCGTCATCTCTGCTTTGTGTTCCTATAGTGGACATTTTCCATTCTGCACAGACCTTGGCACAAATTATTGTTACAGTCCTCACTCTAGAGGCAGCTGAAAGAGGCAAGAAGAGATAGTCCTTTAATTTATTTGAAGTAGGCTACCATAATGCTGCCGTCTAAAGTAGTAATGTTGCGTATTGGCAGCAGTCAGCAATGATTTGATTTGGTTTTTGTATCACAAATGTGTCGTAATGCATACATCGCAAAAAAGGCCTGTACAAAACTAAGAAAATTAAACTCATTATTGGGTTAAAACACAGGTGTCAAACATGTGGCCCGGGGTCCAAATCTGGGCCACCAAAGGGTCCAGTCCGGCCCTTGGGATGAATTTGTGAAATGCAAAAATTACACTGATATTAACAATCCTTTTAGTTCAGGTTCCACATTTAGACCAATTCAATCTCAAGTGGGCAGGACCAGTAAAATACTATCATAAGAACATATAAATAATGACAACTCCAAATATTTCTCTTTAGAAATGTAAATATTTTCATGTATTTACACTAAAACAAAGTATAATTTCGCAAAAAATGTGAATAACCTGAACAAATATGAACAACCTGAAATGTCTTAAGAGAAATAAGTACAATTTTAACTATATTCTGCCTGTTACTAAATATTTTGTGTATTTGTAGATCCATTGCAATCTGTAAGTTATAATGAACATGTGTAAATGATAAACTGAGGAATAATATTGTTAAAATTACACTTGTGTTTTTCAGTTTGTTCGTGTTATTCATGTCTTTTGAAAGGATAGTTTGTAGATATAAACCTTTTCATAATGTGAATTTACTTTTTTTGCTCTAAAACGTAGAGAAAAGTTTGGAGTTGACATTATTTATATATTATTATGTTATTATTTTACTGGTTCGGCACACTGCAGATCAAATTTAGCTGAATGTGGCCCCTGAACTAAAATGAGTTTGACACCCCTGGGTTAAAATATCTTATTTTGAGTAAAATTACCTGCCAGTGCAGTAAGAAAATTGTACTTACCAAGTTTTCTTAAAATAAGAAAATATTATTTTAGGATTATAGAATGGTAAAATTCTTATTTTAAACAGAATATACTTGTTTTAAAAGAGTGATATTTTGCTTTTTAACATGTAATTATGAGTTTTAAAACATTTCCCTGTGGTCTACATAAACTGTAAATACTCTGCTTGGGTCTGAATTCTTCATTAATTCAACTCCACAGGTCCATCTTCAACCCTATTTCTGAGTAATGACACCAGAAAGGTCATTTTGAGCACTGGCCCTTTAAATGCAAATGAGCCACTTCAGGCCCCGCCCCCTCCAGGTTGTTGACTGTGCTGCTCTGTCCTGTTCAACCAACAACTGAACTTTTTAGGTATTCGGCTCAAAGTTTGGACATAATTTCAGTTTGGACTACAACTGCTGCTGCTGACAAACAATTATGTCGTACTTGGAGAAATGTTTTTCACAAGTCTTGACCTTATACAGTATGCGCAACTGTAATGACGTAACTAGTTATAAAATGTAACAAATTAAGCAGGAATTAAAACAGGTTGTAGAAATCCACTTGATTTTTGCCAAAATGAATATAAAGATAGCTTTACAGCATCTGGAGGGTTCAAATTCAAACTTTTTAAACTATTAGGGTCCAAATACACAAATAAATAAGTAAGTAAGTAAGTAAGTAAATTTTATTTATAGAGCACTTTTCACAGACAGAGTGAATGAACCAAAGACTAATAAAAGTAGGTTTAGCAAAATATGACCCTTTTAATGTCTTTATTGTAAAGTTGAGGGCAAACAGTTACTGTGTCCGCCATCCTCATCCCCAATAACGGAGCTTGTTTTGTTATAAATATTGCTTAAAATTTCTTGTAATATCTAAGTGGGGTAGCTCGAGATGAACGAGTCAAATAATCTTAACAAGATTAAGTCTCGATAAAGTGGGTTACACACATAAAGATAAGTTTTTGTCCTGATTTTCCTTCCTGACCGACGACGACAAATGCCAGATTATTTTATGTTTTATAAGATTATCCCGTGGTCTGAGGTTTGTTAAGAATGAATTTGTCCCGATAACCTGCTCCGAAATGGGTCGGGCCGACAATCGCCAATATTAAACTTGTTCAATATTTACGACCAGAAATCTTAATGTGTGGGGAAAGCTGACAACTCCAGAGTCACGACTCCGTGAATTGTGATGTGGAACAGAATGTAGCCAATCAAGAAGCAAGCTGACTGAGGAACAAGGAAGCAGGTGTAAATAAAAACAAGCATGGCTGACCTGAAACATTAAGTTCGTTGGACCTCAGAAATGGAAGACCTGCTCATGAAGCTGTGGGAAGACCAACAATGTCTATTCAACGTCTCCGCCAAGTCGTACCACAACTGAAATGACTTGTTGCGTGTTTTGTTTTCCGGTTACTGTGTTTCTGTTAGATCACATTTGATCAGGCGAGATTTCTGGCTCGGAGGACTAGGTTCTAGATCAGTGATGGGACAGAATCGTTATGTGTGTGGTGTGCTGTGTTGAGATTTTCAGAGCACACCACCAGGGGCGCCAACACCAATTGTGGGTCCCATGAATGGTAAACGTTGTGGACCCTTTCATAAAATTAAGTATGTTGTTTCATAAAATTAAGTATTTTGTCAATTTGTTGGAGGGTGTATGTATTGGGGTTGCGGTCCATACATAATGTCACTTACACTAATGTGAAAACAAAACTGAAACTTAACATACTTTCAAAAGCCCAATGTCCAGACTTCTATGCCACTATTTTTCAGTGGCTCTTACACGAAATTATCACAACTTCTAACCTGTATCCGCTAGACCCCCTCCACTGCTCTATGGGCCACCCTCAAATGGTGGGACCCATGAATTTGTCATGTTTACCCCCCCTCCCCATTATCGGCACCCCAGCGTACCACACAGTACAATGAAAACTGTTCAATGCCTGATTTTTTATCTTCATGTTTGGGATCTGTAACACATAAAAAATCCCTTGAGAATGAGAAAATCCTTATTTGTGTACCCTGTTTTATCTTTCAAGATAAATATCCCAAATTCAAGTCAGTTTATCTAAGTCAGATATTCTTTTTTGCAGTGTACATCCTGTCCAGCCTTCATTCTTGCATTATTTCAGGTATTCAAGCACTCAACCTGTTTTAACTTTTCCTCATGCTCGCGGAACTACATCCAAGACAAATCCAGGTATCCATTTTGGATTTTAAAACTCAATAGGAGAGTAAATAAGATATTTAAATGATCTTTTGCAGTGTACACCCCTCTGCTGGATGCACTGCCCAGAGTTTAACTTCCATTAATTGTCCATCTGTTCAACCTCCACACTTCTCTGCAGAGTACCTTTGAGTAATTTGATCTCCATTTAGTCGCCTCCACTTGTCCTGTCTTCTCTATTAAATCAACCCTGAATATGTGCTCAGAGCGAGAAAAAAAAAAAAAAAAAGAGAAAAGATTGTCTATTGCACACAGCCATGGTGCTTTGAAGTTTTGCTCCAAAACTAACTGGAATAACATCTAATACTCGCTGCAAGTCGATTCCTCCTGTCAGATTTGTACTGGGGAAAACAAACTCGAGTGAGTATCCTAATTAGAGGCTGCCTCAGTGTGGTAACACGATGGAATGATGTCAAACACAGTCAAACTGACGCTCCCAATCATTCTTATTCACAGCTGCTCAGGTTCGAGTTGAGAAGAAGTTTCCCAAGTTGTTGGCTGGTTGCCTACCAACACTTCTAGTACATCTGATAAATGGTAAATTGCCAAGAACATGCCAAATGTGGATCCCAAATGCATCGTTGATTGACAGGCGGCTACTCCTGTCCCATGCCTACTGAAGCTCTCCTGCTGTTGATGCTTGGTGTTTGAAGCTTTTGCAAATCTTGGCTCTCCTTGGTAAGTTAAACAAACCTCCAGCTATACATATTGAAAAGAGAGAAGTGCACTGGCAGTCAGTGCCCTTATTAAAAATATGCCATGCTGGGAGCAAAGGGAGGTGCGAACCAGGCCCTTGAAAGGCTCCCCTCTTTCTCTCCCTGCAGAGAATTTCAATTTCCCCCTGGAGTCTCAGGTTGCCCAGCATGCCTGTGTCCTGCATCCGGTCCTGTGGGTAGAGGCAGTGGGAAAATTGGCTCCAACTGTTCAGGTTTCAAAGATGGGCTCAGAACGTTATATGAGGCTGTCTGTCAATCACAGCAGTCATAAGACTTTCTCAAAACAAACCCAGCTTCTGCACTATCCTCCGGGTGTTTTCAGATTCACTGTGATACTCCAAATTAAGTCTAAAGGAAAGACGTTACCTGATGCAAATGGGCTTGGAATCATTACATACAGAACGAGGCTCCATGATAATAATGATGAAGTCCTTATTCAGGCTGAAAACGCTGTCTCACAGGCCTTGTTTATCAGACTGGAGTTTCAAACCATTTAGTTTACCCCAGAGGATGATCACTGTTCAAGGATGAAGATCTGTGTCGCTTTCAGCCTCAGATCGTTAAAGAAGCATTTGGGCATATTTCTGCTTTAAAAAAGTAAAGGTTTACAAGATGAAGTTTGCACACGTTCCTGTTCTTACATGAACTGGTTCCAGTCTATATTGTACTGGGAGCTGGTTATCTGTTTTCTAATTACATCTAATATTGTACTGAAAGTTTAGAATAGAATAGAATAGAATAGAATAGAATAGAATAGAATAGAATAGAATAGAATAGAATTTTACTGTTTAGCAGCAAAAAGAATTAGTGCAACAGAAGAACTATACAAAAAAAATGACACAAAATACTGAAAAATGTTGACAATGTAGTTGACAAAATCTATGTTTATGTATATGTTATTTACAGTGGATTTATATTGTCAATATATGAGAGTGCAAATTAGAGTTTTATACAGAATGCAAATATAAGTTTGTGTGTGTGTGAACTGGAGTCAGGGGGATACTGACACTGGATGGCTCATGAAGTAAGGTATATAAGTATATGAGGATATATACACATAATATAGGATATATGGAGATAATATAGGATATATACAGGTAATACAGGATATATACAGGTAATAAAGGATATTTATGGGTAATATAGGATATATACAGGTAATATAGGATATATGCGGGTAATACAGGATATTTACGGGTAATATAGGATATATACAGGTAATACAGGATATATACAGGTAATACAGAATATATACAGGTAATATAGGATATATGCGGGTAATACAGGATATATACAGGTAATATAGGATATATACAGGTAATAAAAGATATATGCAGGTAAAATAGGATATATACGGGTAATATAGGATATATACGGGTAATATAGGCTATATACGGGTAATACAGGATATATACGGGTAATACAGAATATATACAGGTAATATAGGATATATGCGGGTAACACAGGATATATACAGGTAATACAGGATATTTATGGGTAATATAGGATATATACAGGTAATATAGGATATATGCAGGTAAAATAGGATATATACAGGTAATATAGGATATATACAGGTAGTATAGGATATATGCAGGTAAAATAGGATATATACAGGTAATATAGGATATATACAGGTAGTATAGGATATATGCAGGTAATACAGAATATATACAGGTAATATAGGATATATGTGGGTAATACAGGATATATACAGGTAATACAGGATATATACAGGTAATATAGGATATATGTGGGTAATACAGGATATTTACGGGTAATATAGGATATATACAGGTAATATAGGATATATACAGGTAATACAGAATATATACAGGTAATATAGGATATATACAGGTAATATAGGATACATGCAGGTAAAATAGGATATATACAGGTAATATAGGATATATACGGGTAATATAGGCTATATACGGGTAATACAGGATATATACAGGTAATATAGGATATATATGGGTAATATAGGATATATGCGGGTAATACAGGATATATACAGGTAATACAGGATATTTATGGGTAATATAGGATATATACAGGTAATATAGGATATATGCAGGTAAAATAGGATATATACAGGTAATATAGGATATATACAGGTAGTATAGGATATATGCAGGTAATACAGAATATATACAGGTAATATAGGATATATGTGGGTAATACAGGATATATACAGGTAATACAGGATATATACAGGTAATATAGGATATATGTGGGTAATACAGGATATTTACGGGTAATATAGGATATATGCAGGTAAAATAGTATATATACAGGTAATATAGGATATATACAGTTAATATAGGATATATGCAGGTAAAATAGGATATATACAGGTAATACAGGATATATACAGGTAATACAGGAATTATACAGGTAATACAGGATATATGCGAGTAATACAGGATATATACAGATAATATAGGATATATACATGTAATACAGGGTATATACAGGTAATATAGAATATATACAGGTAATACAGGAATTATAGAGGTAATACAGGATATATCCTGGTAATATGGGATATATACAGGTAATACAGAGTATATACAGGTAATATAGGATATACACAGGTAGTACAGGATATATACAGGTAATATAGGATATATTCAAGTATTACAGGATCGATACAAGGTAAGATTAAGAGAAACAAGGTGCATGTGTAGTGACTATTGCACAGAGGTAACTTGAGGCCAAATGTAAAGATCTTCATGAAATATCTGGCCAAAAATCACTACATAGAAATCATCAGCCTATATTGTGACCATTGATGTTAGCAATCAAGATAGAAATGAAATTAATGGAATTACAAAAAACCTTTAAAACCTTTGAACACCTTTGAAAATCCCCTAAACTGATTATCAGATTGTGATGAAACAGTTCTGACATTTTGCCACAAGCATTTCTGAAACATCAGATAAAGCAGTTCTATTGAACTGAACCCATTCAAGCCCATGCTGTCATACCACTGTTTAACACTAGGGTGAGTAGTGGGTCACTGTAGCTTTCAGTCTGCCCTCAGTCCAATTTAGGAAAAAGAATCAGTGCCAACAGTCATTATAATTATTATAAATCCACATTTGATATTAAAGTCAACTGGCAGCAGCAAAGCTCTACTCTGCTGTGGTTAGATACATTAGATAAATCCACGCTGAAATATGTACTTGTACCGATAGCTACCTTATTACGCTACACACTGAAGTACAAAAACACAGAAATTTCAGAGAGCACTTCACTTCCCTCTAAGACAGTTCCATTAAACATATAGTATAGCCTGCATACAGTACTGACCAGATCCAGCATTTCATCAGCGACCCCTGATTAAGTGCAAAATTTCAAAATGACCATATTCTTTAAAAATAAATGTACAATATGTGTGGAAAGTGTCGAAAAAAGGGAGAGAAAAACACCTTTTTGCAGAGTTGCGACTTCCTCCTCTAAAGGCAACAGGAGAAATACAGCCATTCTTCAGAGTGTATTGCTGATAACATTAACTATGGGTGTATTCTGTTTAGTTTCCCCATGAGTACATTCCAATGAACCAGCGTGCTCTGTTCTGAGGCTTTAAAGTAGTATGTGCTTAAACGGGATGCAGCCATTTTTACGACTGCTGTGCAAATGACCACAGATAATGATAATGTGCAGAATTCCTGTTGCATTTAGAGTGTGAGAATGTCATGATTAGAGTTATGTTAGGTTTAGGAACAAAATATTTTGGTCAGGGTAGGTAAAGATTATGGTTATGGTTAAAATAAGAACATGACAACTGTTGTAATGTCATAATTATACTGACCATATGTACTAAGCACTATATACACAAAAAGGGTCAGCCTACTTTTGTGTGAACTAACAACATTTATCTCCCCAGGGTGTGAATATATGTTGTGTGGTGAATGTTTTTGTACCATTTGGGGGCATGTAACCATGGTAACATGTACTACCTCTGTACTGTATCCATGCGATATTGAAGAATGTGCTGATATATGTATGTAATACTCCAGATTGTACCAGCATCTGTGTAATACTGGCTACTGCATTGTGTTTTCCATCTGTCATAGTCTGTTGGTCTCAGACTGCATTGCATTATGGGATCAATCTATCTATCTATCTATCTATACTGTGATATTTACCCAGAAATATTATGTAATTGTCACACTGTGGTTTCAGATGTACTAAAAATCACACATATGATTATAGCAAATGAACATGTTAGTATGGAATTTTGGATATTTTATTTCCACAGAGGTTTTAGAGGTAATGAAGGAGACAAGCACTGGGCCAGCCTCCACAAAGCAATATTAAGAGGTTTATGAGCTCAGTTCTGGATCAGTATCTCACAGTTGGTTTACACCTGTTGGACTAAATCACCATGGTAACCTAACCTGCTCTGGAGTATAGCTTATGTTAAAGATGGTGGGTCAAATCATCTAAAAGCTAATCACCACTGACTAATGAACTCTACTATAAGATCACCAGTGTTGGGAGTAACACATTAAAAAAGTAATGCATTACAGTAATAGATTACTTTTTTGCTGTAATGCAGTAGTGTAAGGCATTACTAATCAGTTATCAGTAATATTTTACTCGGTACATGTTCAAAAGTGCTTGTGCTACAACACACTTTTCACCTATAATTTAATTGCTCAAATGAAAAAACAAAACCATGAGACCTTCAGGAATCAAAATACAACAGAAAAGTTCTATTTACTGTTGGTGTTCAGCCATTGGGTGAAGATGGCAGAAGACAATACATTCACGACATGGACATATGTTCAATACTAACCCTTACCCTGCTTTAAGAAGCTAGTTAGCATGATCCCTGTGATCAGCAATGACAAGGTAAGCTAACGTTAACATAGGAGATGTAGAGGTCAGAGTACGAAAACTGAACCCAACTGCAAGACCCGGAGACAGACGTAAAAGTTCACTGTGTTTATTAAATACAGTAATAAATGACAATTCACAGACAATACTAATAAGCAGATCCTTGAAGGCAATGGGTCCCGGACTCTTCACAGGATCCAGAGACAGGACCGGAGATTGGACTTCACAGCCCGGACCGGTAACACGCGTCAGTAACCCGACTAGGGGAAAACAGAGAATTGTCAGAGTCCAAACCAGGTCATACACGGAAAAGCAAACGGATAGGCAACAGGACATAAGGAACAGGCAGGCTTACGTACCAGTAAATCAGGCAAAAGGTCGAACACACGTGGAATCAGTTGGAGGCAGAGGCACAGACAAGGGTTGGGCAAAAGGCAGGAGTCACAGAGGCAAACCAGGTAAAAAAAAAAACAGGCAAACAGGATCCAAAAACGCTGGTAAGTATCACACAAAGGTAGAATACAAACTGGCACAGGACAAAGGGAAACACAGGGCTTAAATACACAAGAGGGAGGGGAGAAAACGAGACACAGGTGTAGCAAATCAGGGCGGGGGAAGGTAATCACACAGGTGGGAGTAATGGGGAACAGGAAGCAAAGACACCAGACATGACACATGAGGAGGACTTAACAAAATAAAACAGGAAATGACAAACAAAACAGACAAAACCAGACTAACATCTGGAGGCAGATGTGACAGGAGAATGGTGGGGTCGGAGGCACATGGAGGTTCAATGGGGCAAAGCTAATCTAAATCAACATTATAAATACTTCAAATCACATAAAACTGTATTGTATTTTATCATATATTAATAAAATGAATACAAAATGAATACTTTTGGAACCAAAGAAAAGAGTTGCCTTTAATAAAGCTGTCTTCAGTTATAGTGAATTCCATCGGAAAGAATGGGAGTGGAGGCATTCATTTGTTTGTTCTTTAAGTCGTTAATAGTTGCGTTAATGTTAACAAACGCAACCAGCCAAGAAAATGATTTTGCGTTCGTTAAGCCTCTGCGTTCGCTACACCATCGTTAGCCCGCTATTTGCGTTAAAGAGTGCACGAAGGTTGCATTTGCTAGTTAACCCAGAAACAATCCCATGGCAACTCGAATAAGTGTTTTAGAATGATCCGGATCCTTAAAATAATTTGATTCCGATGATTATGTGAAACTCCTCATATCTGTTTAGAATAGAATAGAATAGAATAGAATAGCCTTTATTGTTATTGTGCTACTCCAGTCAGTGCAACAATATTAACAAAACACCAGTACTACAGAATAAGAAAAGAGCGAATATATAATTCCAAAAACTAAAAAAAAAAAAGAAAAAAAGATAAGAAAATAGAAGACAAATTTTATAAAGGAACATAAGAATAGAGCTATTTAGAATAAAAAGTAAAAAACAGATAAAATATGAATAGATGCAAATTTACAGTATTAACAGTATGTGACAGTATATATACCTATGAACAGTATTAACAGTATGTATTGCCTATGAGAACAGTATACATATTTATGTAACAATATGTATACCTATGAACCAGTTCTATACAAAAATAGCTCATCTATATTTTGATATTGAATTCATATATCAGTGAGTTTAGTTGGGATTTTGAATTGTCCATATTTGTGGTCACCTGGTGCCAACTCTGCTATTTTTTATGTAAATGTACCTGCTACTAGAAAGCCTGAGTGGATTAGTTCTTTGTGATACAACTGAGATTACCAATGTTTGTTCAGTCAAGATTGGTAACAGTATGAGATTTTGGCTCTTCTTAACTTGTTTTGAGACACTAACCACAGAGGAGACATTTTAGACGCTCGTATTCACTAAGACTCAACAGGTCACCTACATAAACGTTCATCATTTTAACCCCCTGTTGAATATTTCAGCCGATATTGTTGTTGTTTTTCTTGTGAGTTTGGACTCTGTTGGCTGTTTTCCAGAACAACTGTAACAGTGTTTGTATGCTGTATCCATCTGGGTAGGACATTTAGCCTGTGTTGAACATTAAACTGTTGCTTTATGTTTGTTGTTAATGTCTCCTCCGTGTTACCTTTCACAGGTGTTTGCATCTGTCTGATGTTAATACCCACCATTTAATGTGGACTGACATCTGTCATTTCCATTCGCTAAAGTCATTTCATCCCTTTCACCCCATGTTTATTTCTCCTGTTTGTCTTTGTGTGTTCATTTGGTCCGTTGAGCTTTGCACATCATTGTGTCTTCTCCATTGTTTTTTTTTTTTTTTTTCATGGCTTCTATCAAGGGAACACAGATTCACACACAGAAGGGAACAGGTTCAGTTGAAGGTGAGGTCATCAGACATTCAGTCACAGCTGCACAAGTTTTTTTTTTTTTTTTTTCCCTTTAAATTGATCTTGAGAGTCACATGGATAACCTTGTATCATATGGAGTGACAAGATGAAAAAAGAATTATATGACAGTGTGTCAAAGTGCAGGCTTTCACATCAGCTGCTGATTTCATTCATTCATCTTCTGAACCTGCATTATTCTCACTAGGATCGTGGGGGGGTGGGGGTGGGGGGGTGTATCCCAGCTACCTATGGACGAAGGTGACAGTCAGCTGTTGATTTCTGTTTATTATAGAGAAGTTATAGTCACAATTCTGCACATTCTTACTGTTGGAAATAAGATAAGATATACTTTATTGATCCCCCAAGGGTGAATTCAAATGTACAGCAGCACACGGCAATATGAACCAAATACAACTGAAAAGTAAAAAGACAAACAATATAAAAATATAAAAATGTGTTAAATAAGTAACATGGGAATGTAGCTACATCAGTATAAAATGATGATGTTATGATTTCACACTTCTGCATCGCAACACACACATTTGTAGAAGAAACGGTGTCCATCGCAGACATTCTTTACAATTAGATTGATCAACTGTCTGATTTCTATGGAAGAGGGTTAGGACCACTGGAAAACAAAAAAAAGGTCCAGTGTATATATATATATATATATATATATATATATATATATATATATTTCATTATTATTATTATTATTATTATTATTATTATTGTTATTATTATTCTGCAAAAAAAGTCAGAATTTTGAGAAAAAAGTCAGAATTCTTAGATTAAACTCAGAATTCTTTTTCTTTTTCTGACATTCAGAAAGAGTGTCACTTTCGCTTTATGATATGCAGGAAGAGTACAGCAGGCTGACATAATAATGGATTTAGGTGACTTTTTATGCATCTGGGGGGTTCTGGCAGAAGCCATTTTCACTATTAGATGAGCAGATGGGACTTTTGCTTGTTGTTTTGCTTGTTGTAGAGGCAGAAGAAGTAAGCTCTAAGTGGCTAACCTGTGTTCTTCATCGCGGGAAGGTACATTTAATTTCCAGTGGAATAACAGTGTGGAATAAAATAGTGTAGAAGTGCTCAGTTAACAGGAAAAGCTATTATAGATTTTTGTGTGTATCCATTTTCTTTACTCAGAAGTATGCCTACCAACACTGATATAGTTAGTTGAAGCACAGCTCTGTGTGCATTAGCATTAGCTAGCACCAGATAGATACCAGATAGGTAGATTCAGCAATTCACAAGTTCATGATTAAGGGCTAGTTAATCTTGGAATTCTGACTTTTTTCCTCATAATAATAATAATAATAATAATAATAATAATAAAATATTGGACTTTTTTTTTCCCCAGTGGCCCCAATCATTTTCTGTAGATTTCTCACACATTCTTCCTATCTGTACACATGTTTTTTATGTATACATGATCTGATCTACTTAAAGGTAGGGTAGGACATGTTTTCCTCAAGCATTTGTTACTATATTGCTTAAAATCCCCTTCATACCCTGATTACAACCAATAAATTAAAAGCTCTAACACAAAAGAAAAATATTTTTGTCACCTGTGGAATGGACGGGACTGAAAAAACACCATCAAATCATTTTAACTGGTCTACTGAAATGATTGAGTGGTGGTATGTCTATCAAACTCAACTGCCATTTGTCCCTCCCCCCTCTGCGTGTACCCCTCTTCATGCATGAATCACATGTTCTCAGAGGCTTGGAGCACTTGTACAGGAAACGACGCCAACAAGCACTGCTTCAGGTACTCTAGAGGTGTGGCTCTGGGGGGGAACTCTGAAGAAAGGGGTTTGGACTTTTGAATTGTGTATTTTCAAAATGTAGCTTGCTCAAACCGTTTTTCCAGGATCTCCTACCCCACCTTTAACCACTCATATGAGAACCTCTAACACAGTGGTTCTCAATCTTTTGCTGTCAGGTCGCCCCTTTGGAGGACGAAAAATCTCTCTCCCGCCCCCCCAACCCCAACAACATTGTAACAGTGGTGCAATTATAACTTTTATTGAAAGAAACATCAATATTGTAAAATTATTATATTGTACTTTTTGCTTTTCCTCGAATAAGTTTTTGTTCAAAGTAAAAATAACTTCAATTTTTGCTAGAACAATACAAATAAACTTAACCAGACTGCTCCCCGAGACAATATTTTTCCAAGTAAAAATAGGAAATGTGCAATTATCTTACAACAGTGACAATAAAGTTACTTTTTTAGAACAACAAACAAATTTTAGTAACAAAGATGAACATTTTAACAATATCATTGGCTGCAATAAGCCCCTTTATACTGCGCATCTCAAAACATGAACCCTTTCATGCACAGTGGTCACTCCAGTGGACAGCTGTTCTGCAGCTGTTCTCTTATAAATTCATAGGTTTGATTGTTTTAGTTCCATATCAGCCAATAAAGCGGACGTACCATTACTGTAACTTTACTGTTCTTCATAAACCTGATCTGCACTAACATGTTTGAGTGTGAGTCAATTTCTTGTTATTGTTATTAGACTGTAATTAACTTTTTTTTTTTTTTTTAACCCTTTCACGTATGAATTATGAGAACCTCAGATGAGTTTTTTTTCCTGAGTGTTTTTATTCCTCTTTAGGCATAAAAAATGCGATTGAATTTTTTTTATGAACCAATTTTTCATGGAGTTACAAAAATGTCCACTCAGCCGGACACCATGCGTTTAATTTTTGAAGCAAAGAAACATGTATTTAAAACCTATCATAAGAAAGTGATATACTGTGTGAAAACTATGAAATAAAAACATTTTTAATGCAGCTAATCTGATGTTTTCTCACATTTATCATACTCTAATACTAGTTATTGCAAAAAAAACCCAACCCTTTTTGACAAAGAAAACTGTTAATTACAGTCTAATAACAATTAGCAATTGATTTAACACGTTAGTGCAGATCAGGTTTATCAAGAACAGCAAAGTTACAGTAATGGTATGAATGTCAGCATATGAGATGATGCATAAGTGTCCACTGTGTTGGTGTTACCGGCACCAGGTCTAGGGGAATCTGGACCGGCAAGGTTGCACAGGCAAGAGTGCACCGTGCAGCCAACAAAATGAGAAGGTGTGGACTGTGGATTAACGAGAGAGGACCACAAATTAGCGTTTCGCTTCAGTCACTGCTCATTTAATACTGAAAAAAACTGCATAAAAATCAGTTAGACTTCTATCATGTTAGCTATTTAAAAGCTTCTTGGTTTAACGTTCATCATCCACATTTATACAAAAGTATATTACACAAACAAAATCAATGCAAAAATCCAATTAGCAAGAAACCATATCAAACCCAAAGCAAATTACATACACATGAGCTCAAAATAATTTAAATTACATTCCACATAAACAAGAATTGACTCAATTCAGGGCCAGATTAACACTTCATTGTACCCTGGGCAACAATATTCAAGGGCCCCATCATCACAACCCCAGGATCCCTATAATCTGGCAAAATACAGAATAAGTTCCAGGAATATATGTAAATATACCCCAAACTTCAATATCTAACTATCATCAAATGCATTTTGATGTACAAATGTGTAAATGCTCGTAGAACTACAAGTGCACCACTATAGCCTCTTGTCAAGGCCACTCACTTGCATATGATGATATGAAAACAAAACACATTAGCATCAGTATAATCTAAAATTGATCCACTACATTAGAAAGAGAGGGAAGTGTCCTCCATTTTCACAAAAAATAAATAAGAAACCATTTCCAAAGTATCCAGTATTTATTTAAGAACACTTTTTGCCAACACAAATGTATTGAATCGTCAGAAAAAGCCCACAGACAAAACACAAACATCATCTGATAGACTCAGATATGAATTTTAACTCTTTCCCCGCCAGAGCATTTTCCATTGAGTTGGTAGCCAGCGCCAGCCTTTTTGGTCATTTTCACTAATCTTTGGAGGCTGACTGAAAATGTTGTGTTAGGAGTATGTGAACACTGAATACATCAAAAGAAAGAACAGAACTTCAACTTTTAAACACAAAAGACGATTTTATTCTATCTTCATTCGTTCGTGAGATATGAATATTTGAATATTGGTCATTTTCAGGAAAAAAATGAATTTAGAGCAAAAAACAGAAAATTGAATTTTTTTGAAGACATTGATTTTCAAGATAAAACTGATTTCCTATTTACATTTTTGACTCTTTCTTCTTTACCAACAGTAACACTGTATTCAAAATCACAAAATAAAATAATTATAACAACAATAATAATAATAACAAACAGCTCTAAGATATCCCATCATTCCACAAAATGTTAGAGGAATCCACACCAAACTTTAGACCAAACATCTTCTAAAGCACCAGGTTCCTTCTAAACTTTACACTTTGGCATACATCAGTTATAAGTAACAACATATTAGTTTAGCTTTTTGATATGAACACTTCAATATTCCTCATTTTCAA
Source organism: Sphaeramia orbicularis (assembly GCF_902148855.1). Classification (NCBI taxonomy): domain Eukaryota; kingdom Metazoa; phylum Chordata; class Actinopteri; order Kurtiformes; family Apogonidae; genus Sphaeramia; species Sphaeramia orbicularis. Next base: position 14,841,980 of record NC_043976.1, on the reverse strand, counting down.
GAAAAAAAGAAACAAATTCACTATACTGTAGATTTCTGGCCTTTGCTTGGCTGTACCACATCCTTGTTGGACCAGCTGCTGTGTTTGATCTGTAAATAATTATATGGACATGTAGTTATTTATCTTTGCATGAATATATGTATTTATTTATTTATTTCATACAAAAGCTAAATCAAACAGTGTCTTACCTGTGTCCCCACTGACATTATGGAGCTGAACCACATCTGTGTCCTCAGTCTGAATCTGAACTCACTCTAACAGATGAACACTAGCTGTCCTTTATCTTTTCCCACGTCTGGTTGTCTGTCTTCTCCTTGAATGTCCCCTAGAAATGTCTCTTTTCTCTTCCTCCTGTCTGTCATTTTTTCTGTGTCGCTCCATGACCCCCCCCCCCCCCATCTCCGTGTCGGACCTGAGCCGCTCCATGTTTCCCGTGTTCCGTCTCCCTCACCTTCTGTTTCTCCGTTCCTGTCTCTAAATGGTTCCTCTGTAGCTCCATCATATACTGAATTGTCAGACTCTGTCTCCATAATCATCTTTAAGGCTTTTGAAACTGCGTGCGGTTCCTGCACAGTCTGCACTTCCTCATTCAGTGACTGCCGCTGGGTGCGTTGCCATGGGATACGGAGACTCCAGTGCGAGAACGTTAAACCCGGTCCTTCATTTTTCCGAAAAAACGGCTTAACTGTCTGTTTTTGGACTAAGGAAAGTATTTCACATGATCCGCAACAGCTTCAACTAAAGTATAACAGTGAAAACACGGAGTGACGGAAAATCTCGTCATTGGCGAAGAAAGAGTTAAACAGAAATCCACTTGTCACCTCAGAATTCAACAAGAGAGTTAAAGTAAGTGCAATGTAAACATCGTTTTGATTCGCGTACGTATGTCGCATAGTTCTTGATGTCTCACATCCCGCTCAGTGCACGCACGTTGATTTGCGTCACAGATGATTTGCTTTTTGGACTGACCAATGAGGAGAGGGTCTCAGCTCACGGTCACAGACAGCAGGAGCAGGGTTTCTGTGCAGTGAAATAGCTCCGGTCAGCGGACAGTTTCATTTATAAGCAAAAGATAACCAGATATTTTCGTTATGCCCGAGCTACCCAGGGCCCTTCAGACATCGCGGGCCCCTGGGCAATTGCCCAGTTGCCCATATGGTTAATCCGGGCTTGACTCAATTATAACATGAAACTGTACAGAAACAATACCACCCAAAACGCACATCCACTGAACTCAAATACTCACATTCACTCACACTTCAACAAACACAATACAACAGCACTCGTACCACGTGGACATGATGATGACAAAATCCCCCTGCAACGTCCACCCATGTTACCTCAAGGTAATATCTGCAAATTACAATCACAAAAACACTTCGGCCAACAGAAACCCACGGAGGCAACCGCACAAGATGGCGGTCACGACTGGGACACAGACCGACAAAAACAACCTCTGCACTCGAAATGCATCCCAAAACCCCATCCAAACTCCACCGAACAGGCCACGAAACACCAACACCACATATTCAATGAAGCTAACCATAGAAAAACAAGTTTAACCATACCTGTGGATTAACGACAGACGACCACAAGTTAGTGTTTCGCTTCATTCACCGCTCATTTAATACTGAGCTGCGCATGAGCGGAACACAGACCTGAAGTCTCCCTCGCAAATCCAGTGGGACTACAGCGCCATCCACCGACCCACTACAGTACTGACCCAGTGTCAAAACTGTAATTCTACCTGGACCATTTCAAATAGTCAACAAAAAAAAAGATTGGGGGGGTCTGTTTCAGTAACAAAAAATATATATACAGGGTGGGGAAGCAAAATTTACAATGAACATTTAGTTGTTTTTTCTCAGCAAGCACTACGTCAGTTGTTTTGAAACCAAACATATATTGATGTCATAATCATACCTAACACTATTATCCATACCTTTTCAGAAACTTTTGCCCATATGAGTAATCAGGAAAGCAAACGTCAAAGAGTGTGTGATTTGCTGAATGCACTCGTCACACCAAAGGAGATTTCAAAAATAGTTGGAGTGTCCATAAAGACTGTTTATAATGGAAAGAAGAGAATGACTATGAGCAAAACTGTCACAAGAAAGTCTGGAAGTGGAGGAAGCAACAAAAAACGTACCAAAGCTTTTATTAAAGCTCTCAAATCCAAAATCCTAAAGGATCCAACCAGATCCATGAGAAAAATGGCAATTGAACTTGAGGTAGACAACAAGACCGTTAGAAATGCAGGAAAATAGGATTTGAAGTTAAAATCTTACACAAGAACACCAAAACACTTGTTGACAACAGCAACAAATCCAACTTTAGCAATTTTTGGGAATCATGTTTATGTCCGCCTTCTAGCCCAGATCTAAACCCTCTGGATTCTGCTATTTGGGGCGTTTTAGAACATGCTACCAATAGAACATCACACAGCAATGTCGACTTTCTTAAAGATACTATTACAGAAGAATGGGAGAAGTTGTCACCCGAATATTTGAGGAACACTTGTGCAAGTTTCAGGAAGTGTGTGAAGGCAGTTATTAAGAAAGAAGGAGGACACATAGAATAAAAACATTTTCTATTATGTCAGTTTTCTTGTGGCAAATAAATTCTCATGACTTTCAATAAACTAATTGGTCATACACTGTCTTTCAATCCCTGCCTCAAAATATTGTACATTTTGCTTCCCCACCCTGTACATGTAGCATTTGCCACCTGCTACATTGGCTGATATGAAACTAAAACAACAAAACCTATGAATATACAAGAGAACAGCTGTAGAATAACTGTTCACTGGAGTGACTAGAATGCATGAAAGGGTTAAAGTGCAAACTGTACAAACAGTGCAAAAACAGAAACATTGCACATTTTTCTTTTCCAGTCAAATCCTTGTCCTTTCTCCAAACCTAAACTCTTCGTCTAATCTAGTCGCAGATCACCATGGCTGTAGATTTAATTGTTGTACATCCACAAAAAGAAATCCAGGGTGTTCCAATGCTAAAACATTAGTTCTAACCTGAAGAACAAAAAAAAAAAAAAAAAAAAAACACCCAGTAGTGATCCCATGACCCCCCTGGTAAGCCTTTGCACCTCCCCTAGCGGGCCTGCGCCACAGTTTGAGAACCACTGCTCTAACATCACCTGTATATGTTTTTTTTAACCGACAGAAATAAATGATGGTCACTGTGTCAGATTAGGCGACTGTTGATTCATAAATCCTTGCCTTGTCGCGGTCGAGAACCATCGCAGACGCCGCGTTGCTCGCCGATCAATCATCACCTGCCATCTTTCAAGAGCTACTGACCAATTTCCGGTCGCCAGAATGTAAACAAATAGTGGCGTCTGAGGTGATGTGAATGACGCTACGTGTCTTGTGTTCAGAGAAGCCTAAAAAAAGAACACAAGAAACACACGATGAAAACAATGAGAACAGTACGGGGGGGGGTCCCAGATGTGGTGTCAGGTGGGGTTCACTATGGCAACTCACCAGATAAAACAGTCAGCGCTTGCATCTAGTGCCCACTCTTGTTCTCCACCTGATTCAACACCATATGCACTGGGCGGATATTCTGTACTGCAGTAGTGTTTAAAAACTTCATTCCGTTGACCCACTTTTTAACAAACCAGCACGGCCCATCTATAAAGCATGAGGAGCTCAAATTTGTGCATAGAATTTGTGTTTTTATGACTAGTTTTACTTCCATTTCTACATCACTTAAATAAAAGTGTTGTTTTTTTTTTTTATTCTTTATTCTTAAACGACCCATGTTCTATTATTAATGTTTTTATTATTGATTCTACTTCTATTCCTATTGCTTCTATCATGCATTGAATACACTGTATGTTGATTTTATAGCTACTTGAATTATTTTATCCTTGGTACTGATAATGAAGAAATGTTTTTTAAAGAATGAAATTACTGTCATCTTTTTAAAATAATATGTTGTGTTAATTAATTGTATTTATTCTATTTATTTTTACCTTGAAGAGGAAGGTGTAATTTGTAGATTAGGTGCTGGGGCGCCGTAAAGGGGGGGGTAAACGTGACAAATTCATGGGGCCCAGCATTTGTGGGGGGCCCATAGAGCAGTGGAGGGGGTCCAGTGGATACAGGTTAGAAGAATTGAAAATTTCGTCTAAGATCCGTTGTATAATAGAGTATGTTAGGTTTCACTTTCACTTTCGCTTCATGCCAGCATTAGTTACGTTAGTTATAGACCGCACACCCCAAGGTATATAACTGCTGCCCCTACCCCATGTTCATACCCGCCCCCCCCCCCCCGCCCCCCCCATTGGTGTATATACATGCATAGTTGAGCTATAGCAAACATGTATCTCTTAGAAATGGCTAATTTATCAGTTTAATATTATATTCTCAGGTAAGTGGTTTATTTCAAGGAAAAAACACTTGAAATAAACTCATCTCATTGAGTTGACCTCAACATATTTCATAAACAGCATCTCAAAAATGAAGAGTTTTATCCTAATGAATGAACAATTTAACTAATGATATTATATGTTTGCTAAATCACACTTCACTTTACGTAGGTTGTATAAGTGAAACTAGATAAATGCATTATGTGGTGTTCTATCTTTTTGTTTTTATTACCTTTCATCAGTTGAAAAAAATGTTAATTAAAAACTATAAAAACATTTTAATAAAAAAAGAAAAGCATTTGGAGAGCGCAGACCTCTGCCAAGACAGAACGTCTTCCCCCCGATCACCACCAAAATTTCATCATTTCTTCCTTGTGCCAGTATCAACATTTCCTGAAAATTTCATGAAATCTGTCCATAACTTTTTGAGTTATCTTGCTAACAAACAAACAAACAAACACGCAAACACACAAAGCAAAACGATCACAATACCTCCTGGCGGAGGTAATAATGATAAAAAAAAAATTTAAAAAAAAAGACTAATTGTGTGTATTTAACAGGCTAGCACTTCATCTACTATGGAATGGAATGAAATGGATTGTCTAATCCTAAACCATGCGTTGCTACAGACAGAAGAGAGGGTTGTGTGGGATAAATATGTTGCGTGGTAAAATGTCAGCATGACAGGGAAGAGAGGAAATGAAGGTATGTGATGTGTGTGTAATGTTACTGAAATACTGATCTGAGATCTGCTGCACGACGGCCATGAAAAATTTACAAACCCAGGCTGTGTTGATACAGTACCTGTTCAGCTCCTTGGAGGTGTACAATACACGTTGTGAAACTTTCCATGAATATTTCACGATGCTAATTTCAGCACCCCAAAGGATAATTTGAATTTTAAAAAGGCAGGCCTTTATGAGAGGTGACAGGAAAAAGCCATGAAGATTGTCAAATCTATTGGAAGAAAAAAGCCTTGTGGTAGAAACATCCAGCCAATTGAAGCTCCCAGTAGTCCCTGTCGCTGCCGCCGTCACAATACGGCGCCTCTTGTGCTACGATTGATTTTGCTCTCCCTCCCTATTTGCTGATACAGCTATGCAGATATTGGTTTGTGTAACACGACACATTGACTCTGTGCAGAAGCGAATAAACAGCCCTCAAAACTAATTCTAATCTCAAAGAGTGACATGTGATTTTCTCAGAGGGTGTCAAATGAAACACCCTACTGTGACTGATACATCATTTACTGCCAGTGTTGTGGTTTAGTTTTTTTTTTTTTTTTTTTTTAACAGAGTGATATTACAACTCCGGCGGTGTTAGGTTTTTTCCCCCACTGTTCTTCAATACTTTCAGAGAGTCTGGGGTTTAATCTGACACTGTCAGGAGTCATCTTTTCACAGCAAACACATCAAAGAGTCTAGAAGAGAATCTGTGTTCTCCTAGGTGCACATTATTCAAATGGGCAAACTTGCCTCTCATCGCTTGGTTTCTACATCTCGTCAGCTTCTGACACGTCGCTGTGAAGCAGGGGAATAGGAGATGAGTTTCTAGTGTCACTCACAGCAGCATCCAGTGGGAAACTGCAGCGTGTCTGAAAAGGGACTAAAAGATGAGACGCAGTGCTCAGATAACTATGCCTACTTCACATCATGCCATGTTTTGGCAGGAGAGCACAGACCTCTGTTCCCAGAATGCATCACCAGCTCTGTGTGTGATGTACACAGACTGTATGAGGGCTTTACATAAATTCATGAGACTATTTGGCCCTAATTAAAATCCATAAACAACTGAAGTGTAAGTTCATCTGTAGTTCACAGCAAAATGACTCATTGATTTCCTGTGTTCTGGTAACAGCAGTGGAATTCTGAATGGTGGCCTTTCAGGCAAATTCATTGGTTTACAAATAAACATTCCCTCCAGAAAATACTCCTCTAAATAGGCAGTCAGACTATAAAGATTTAATATCTCAACCTGTGTGTTTTTTTAATATCTGTTTTCCAGGTTGTCTGAGTTTAACCCTTTATAGTTCACTCATAGAAATACTCTGGAAATCAACATTTCTACTTTAGTGTGTTATTGGAGGACGTAACACGACTTTATTACTGGTGTGAATTTTTTTTCAAAATGTTTTATTGTTATGTAGAAAATCAAGGTCAATTAAGTTACCATATTTGGTTCCTTACCCGTAAGTGGCAAAATCTATAAACAAATCAAATCCAAGAAGTATATACAAAAAATACAGGAAAAACACATGTATTTGAACATGAACATGTATTTTAGAACATTAGACCAACATCAGTGCTGATCCAGACCCCTGTCCACATCCACATTCTCCCTTTGAACATCATTCCTTACATTAGTACCATTACTTCATGGTACCTAGCAAAGCAGGTACACTCACTGTTCATGCAGAGGTGGACCTTACAGACCCTGTAGACCACATTAGACCTGAGACTGTTACCTCATTGTCCTCACTGGAACTGTTACCGTCACTGTCTTGTATCCTCAATCCTTATTCAATTTGAAGGCAATAAAAATACTGAATGCATGAACAGAAACCCACACATCTACATTTTGGATCCATCCAAACACAATGCTTTCATTTAGCTACTGCCTTAATAGCACTTGTAAAGCAATTAATTTGGAACTGATTTGAAACTTTTATGGTGTCACTTTTCTCTGTCATTATTTACATCCAAATTCATTTTTACCCTTTATAGGTCACTCATAGAAACACTCTAGGATTCAAAATTTCAGTGTTAGTGTGTTATTGGAGGACATAACAAAATTTCATTAGTTTTGTGAAATTTTTCAAAAATTGTTACTGTTGTGTAGAAAATCAAGGTCAATAAAGTTACCGTATTTGGTTCCCTACCCATAATGGGCAAAAAAAATAAATAAATAAAAAATCCAAGAAGTATATTCAAAGAATATAAGAAAAACACATGTATTTAACCTCCTGAGAACCAGGAAATGTCAGCAAAGTACCAGCTTTTTTTGTTTTTTATTAAATAAGTGCCAATACTAGAAACATCATGATGCAACAGTTTTTTCAGATGCAGTTTTTAAAATTTTTACCTCCACCAGGAGGTATTGTGATTGCTTTTCTTTGTGTGTTTGCGTGTGTGCGTGTTTGTTTATTTGTTTGTTTTTGGCAAGATAAGTCAAAAAGTTATGGACGGATTTTCATGAAATTTTCAGGAAATGTTGATACTGGCACAAGGAAGAAATGATGAAATTTTGGTGGTGATCGGGGGGGGTGGGGGTGGGGGCACGGTGTTCCCCCTGATCTGGCTTGGTGGAGGTCTGCACTCACTCTGCTTTTCTTGTTATGGAATGTCCTTTGTTGTGGACAGTTTTCTGCTCTTTTCTTTTTTTTTTGTATAAAGTTGTGAAACTCATGTCCACAAATGTGGACAGAAAACCCATAGTTGGGTCTCTGGAGGTTAAACATGAACATTAGAACATGACTTTTAGAACATTAGACCAACATAAGTCCACATTCTCCCTTTGAACATCATTCCTTACATTAGTACCATTACTTCATGGTACATAACAAAGCAGGTACGCTCACTGTTCATGCAGAGGTGGACCTTACAGACCCTGTAGACCACATTGGACCTAAGACTGTTGACTCACTGTCCTCACTGGAACTGTTACTGTCACTGTCTTGTAATATGTGTGGAACTTACTAAAAATTGTCACTTGCCCGATAAAGGGTTAAAAAAAAAAAGGAACTGCAGAAAATATGGTTCTCTCGGTTGATTTATTGAGGAAAATATGGAAAACAATTGACCTGTTTTCATTTCCATGTGTCCTCTGAGGTTTTCAGCATACCCTTACTGTCAGACCATCATTTCCTGCCTGGTAGATACAGTTCTTGGAGACCTGGCCTGAAGAAGCAGCTCTGCAGGCCACATAGACATGGACTTCAAAAGGAGTCAGTACTTGGTCAGACCAGTAGCTGCATTTATGCAAAGCTGAATACTGCCCCCCTGTTTTGTTCAATCCAAAGACCCAAAGGCAGAATGGTGATTTTTTTTTTTTTTAAAGAGTAGAATAAATTCAGATTTAAGTGATACTCTTGAAATATTTTAAATGCATTGGATTCTGTTGATGGAAAAAGCTTCAACAGCAAAAAATCATAAATTTATGAACATTTGACAAACTCATGCACAGTAAGCAGTCTTTTCTGGTGATTTGTAAGAGGAAATCTATAATTTTTCAAGTTTAAAATTGCTTAGGCAAGACCGGCAGGGAATAAAATAAATGATAAGGACAGTGGATTCCCTGTTAAGATGTGTCTGTGCCGCACTGAGAATGTCGAGATTAAAACACACTTTGATGAAAAATGGAATTATGAACACAGGCTTGTCCTCACTGAAGGATGCCTCACCAGAAAAAGGACTGCCTTCCTGAGCCTTGAAGTAAATCCCTTGACATCTCCTGGTGTGATTTTTAATTAATTCTGAAGTTTCTTGCAAAAAAAAAAAAAAAAAAAACAGAAACTTTCCCCTCAATAGGGAAAATCCTTTTTTGACTGGATGGTGTGACTTTTAAAAGCACGCTGTTGATAAATGACACCAAATCAGTTTAAGTACATCATGTTACCACATTGAGGAGACATTACCATGGCAACGTGTAATGTAATGGGCTTGTGGGCTCATCTGTGAATTGACAAAATAAGCATCTGATTTTTTTTTTTTTTAAAGCAAGAAAATGCTTAACTCATTAGCATTGCCAGTGCCTTCCGTGTTTTTCCTGCCATGGTTTGGATTCACTTTTCTGTGGCAGTACAGCCGGTGCTAATTGCAATTTATGAAATAATTTGGAGAGATCATCTATATTCATGATGCCAATAGTTGAAACATGTTACCACAAATATATTTTCAGGCTCACTGAAACTTCTTGGCAAACCCTGAGTTTTACTGCAGAGCTTTTCACTGGATCACCACTTGTGCCTCTGTGACAAGAAATGTTTCATTAGGCAAGACGTTAACTCCTGTCAGGGATGAAAAATGTAAAAGCGGCATATCTGAAACGCTCCTTTTTTGTTTTTTTGAAGGGAACAAAATCTATTCAGTATTCTCTTTAAAACACCAAGAGATAACAAAGTACCACACCCTCCAGCGATGCCAAATGTACTGATACAGCCTCAAGTGTCACTACAGCAACTTACAATAGGAAAATAAACCAGTGGCGCCAAGAATCAATGACACTGTTGAATCGCTTGTTAGAACACAATACAATACAATACAATCTGGCCCAAAACCACAAAAGTAAACCTGCCATGTATGAAGAGAGAAAAGGATGTTATTTGATGCACAACCCTCTCAGTGAAACAGACACTTTGGCAGAATAGATAGAGCCATAGGGCACAACACAAGAACACAATAACACAATAACCAGCTGAGGACGTACGAAACAGTAATATAGAAAATAACAGCACTTTCAACAGTCTCACAGACACACATTTTGGCATCAAAAATGTGATATTTCTGCATTAAAATATCTCGAAAAACATTACCATGAGTACTTCTATTCAGAAAAACCTGCCCTGTCAACACTAACATGGATAGTTTTATCAAAAGATATATTCTACCTCTTTTTTTTCTTTTTTTAAACAAAATATATCTGTAAACAAAACATCTGCAAACCAGTACAAACACTTGGAAAAACCATAGTTACTGTTAGACCTTAACCCAGTGGTTCCCAACCTTTTTTGGCTCATAACCCCATTTTAACATCACTAATTTCTGTTGACCCCAGACATTCAAAACAGAGACTTTTTTTTTTTTTTTTTTTTGCTAAAATTCATTTGTTTTGATCATGTAATTGTTTGCTATGCTATGTTGCAACTAAATGTCAATTTTAGATGACATTTAGTCTATATAATGTACAGGGGTTGGACAAAATAATGGAAACACCTTAAAAAATCAACAAAATATAATTTAATATGGTGTAGCTCCGCCTTTTGCAGCAATTACAGCCTCAATTCTCCGAGGTATTGATTCATACAACTTGTGAATTGTTTCCAAAGGAATTTTAAGCCATTCTTCAGTTAGAATACCCTCCAACTCTTTTAGAGACGATGGCGGTGGAACTCGACGTCTTACTTGAATCTCTAAAACTGACCATAAATGCTCAATAATGTTGAGGTCTGGGGACTGTGCCGGCCATACGAGATGCTCAACTTCATTAGAATGTTCCTCATGCCATTATTTAACAATTCTAGCTGTATGGATTGGGGCATTATCATCTTGAGGTGAAGGTGTTTCCATTATTTTGTCCAACCCCTGTATATTATTGTGGACGGAGGCAGAAAAGCCAGGTGTAGATTACTGCACAAAGGGAGAATTTATTTTCCTTGGTCAGGATATGTACAGTCAGTCCAGCTTGGATTTACAAGGCTGACCATTAATACTGAACAAACAATGACTCAAACTATGAATTATGAAAGAGCTGCAGAGCTGTTGTATCTATTCTGAACTGATTACATGTCAATATCGGATTTACATCAAGGATTGTCTTGTTTTGGGTAGGGTGGGATTGTGGGAGGGATAAGAAGAAAAATGAAAGAGTGGAAGTCGTTTTTATTACTTTGCACTGTCATGCCTGTGAAATTACTTCCAATAAAGAAAGTTAATAAAAGAATTTTTAAAAAAAGAGTGAGGATGCTTGGTTTAGTCAGGTTAGACCAGTGGTTCCCAATCTTTTTTGGCTCATGACCCCATTCTAACATCCCAAATTTCTGGCGACCCCAGACATTCAAATTAGAGACTTTTTTTTTTTTTTTGCTAAAATTAATTTGTTTTTGATCATGTAATAGTTTGCTATACTATGTTGTAAATAAACGCTAATTTAAGATGACATTTAGTCTATACAGGGTGTCCCATAAGTCTCCATACATAGGAAAAATAAACGTTTCTTGACATAAACCATTTTTATTTATATAATATGCTCTATATGACTGCCATTTTGTCGGGAACACATTTCAATGCGTGTCCTCCACTGCTGAAGAACTATAAAAAAGAAATATAAAGAAATACATGTTAGAACCATATATGTATGGAATGTATTATGTCTCCTATGTATGGAAACTTATGGGACACCCTGTATAATGTACATTATTATGGACAGAGGCAGAAAAGCCAGGTGTAGATTACTGCACAAAGTGAGAATTTTATTTTCCTTGGTCAGGATATGTACAGTCAGTCCAGCTTGGATTTACAAGGCTGACAATTAATACTGAACAAACAAGAACTCAAACTATGAATTATGAAAGAGCTGCAGCATCTGAAACTGACCACAATGAACATTTGACAGATAAACAGTACCACAGTGCTTCAGTTTCAGACTCACAGTTTGTCATGTCTTGTATGTATTGGGATTGTCTCTGTCAACTCACCATATATTTTTTATTAGTACAGATTTTTTTTTTTTTTGTTTGTTTTTTTAAATCAATTACTAGAAATTTTAGGCGACTCCATGCTGGGTTCTGACACCAAGGTTGAAAAACACTTCCTTAACCCATAAAGACCCAGTGCTACTTTTGTTGCAGGCCCCAAAGGAATTTTTCACCTTCCATAAGTGATTTATGTAAATTTATTTTAATAGTGTCTCCTTTATTTTGCATTTTTTCAGTGAAAATGCAGTATTTTGCTACATTTATTTTACTGATCATATAGATATTCATTAATACTCAGGGTAAAGTTGAGGGTTATTATATCAGAAACAGAGGAAACTGAAGAAGAAAAAGTAGCTTTGAGCAAAGAGATTAATAACTGAACATAAAAATAAATGGTTTCACATGGTTTATGTTATTCACATTTGTAAGGAAACTTTTGGAAATGTTTTCATGTGATTTGACTTTTGTCAGTATTATTTATTATTATTTTGCTGGTCCAGCCTCCTTCACATTACATTGGTCTATATGTGACCCCTGAACTTAAATGAGTTTGACACCCCTGCTCTACATAATGTGAGTTAGTCTGTTCTGATCTGTGACTACACATTGGACTAGTTCTTCACAGGGCTGACATATACAGACTCACAACCATTCACTCTCACATTTACACCTATGGGTGGTTCAGATTGACCAGTTGACCCATTAAGGTGCGTGTCTTTGGACGATGGGAGGAAGACGGCACTGGAATCGAACCCAACCTTGTGGCTGTGAAGCGGCAGTGCTAAGCGCTGCTCTGTGTCAGATTAGACGACAGTAGTTGAATCATGTGCATCATAGTCAAGAGCCTTCACAGACTAGACACTGCTCCTCAGTCTACTGTCACTTCCTATCGCTGAAGAGCTACCGACTGATTTCCAGGAGTCAGGTTGTAAACAAACATGAGTGTGTCACTTGATTTGGTCATCTAGGGCTGTTGAGTTCTATTATTACTAACTATAAGTCACTTAACATCATATGAATCAAACTAAAGGCTGCATGTGAAAGGCCCTTGTTACAGTAGAAGCACTGTATGTTTAAGCTTATTTACAGTTAATGTCATAATTAACCCATAAAGACCCAGCGCTACTTTTGTGTCAGTTCCTAAATGTAATTGTCTCTACATCTAACCTTTTTTAAGTGATTTATTACCATTTATTATAGTCTCCTCTAGGGATGCACCAATCCGATACCAGTATCGGCACTGGCTCCGATACTTAGTGTGTGTACTCGTACTCGTAAAAGATATCCAATACAAATGCACCGATACCACTTATGGCCGTGTGACATTCACAGTTCAGTGCAGCAGGTACGCGGTGGTGGAATAATGTGTGAGGAGTGTGAAGATTTTTCAAAATAAATGATGGTGATGAAAGTAACGCTGACTGCAAGTAACGTTAAAGACAGACAGATACGGACGCAGCGTTCTGTCCGTCCTCTGCATACATTCCATCCATTTTCCAGGTGCTGGCAGATGCGTACCCAGATAGAGAATACCACCAGGTGTACGGAGCGGTGCGGACCGCCGCCAGCGGAAGTGAAAACGAAACTTATCACTCATTTCTCTTTTCTCTTCCTGCTGAAGCTAAGCTTTTAAACCTTAGCAGAGAAAACGCTGCAATATTAGTATCACATTAGTGTTACCTCTGTCGTCTCCATGGTTGTTATTACTGACTTTCTTCTTCTTCTTCTCAAAAAACTTTACTCTTCTTCGTGGTATTTGTCCAGTATGGTTAATTCAGAGCGGCGCCCCCTGGTGGATTAATTGACAAACACTCATTCCAACACATTAAATGTCAGTAGCAGCACTTTGTTCCAGTCAGACTAATGACGACGACAATAAAGCACATTTACAAAACGAACTAAGAACTGGAATGGGATTATTAAGTACTTGTATTGGTACTCGGTATCAGCAAGTACTCATATGTAAGTACTCGTACTCGGTCTGGAAAAAAGCGGTATCGGTGCATCCCTAGTATCCTCTGTATTTTGCATTTTACTCATGTAAATCAGGTATTTTCTAATATTTAATCTACTGATCATGAAGATGTTCATAAAAGTTCAGATTAAAGTCGAGGGTTATTGTTTCAAAAACAAAGAAAACTGAAAGAAAAAGTGAATTTCCAGTAAAATCTATCATTAACTGACATAAACCAAGCATTTCCATCCACTGTCATTTATTAAACTCCATGGGTTTTACTGATGAATCAATGTTGTAGAAGATGATGGTGTTTCCATGGTAACTACGGAGCCTCTGAACGTCCAAATGAGTCGTACCTGATGACAGTGAAAAGATGCCAGATGTATTTTACACTTATTATTTACATGCATTGCAATCAAATCCAATCCAACTGTATTTGTAAAGCACTTAAAACAAGCGCAGTGGACCAAGTGCTGTACAGAAAAATAATTATAACCAAAGTAAAAGAATAAAATACAGAATAGAATAAAAGACAGAACTGTACAAAAAAGAAAACAGTGCTGTACAGAAGAATACATTTTTTAATTAATTAATTTATTTATTTATTTTTTATTTTATTTCAAACATGCAAAGAAAATAAAAAAGACAAAGCAAATTAAGACATAAACAAAATAACATTTAAATGGACAGAATCTATCTTCAAGCACATACAAGTCTGAATTTTGCATGGTCGAAAAGGAGTAGGAAGAAGTATAAACTTATTTAATCTTATCTAACTTATTTAAAAAATAAAACCCCAAATAAAAGAATAAAATAGAAGAATAGATAAAAAAAAAACCACACATAAAAAGCCATGCAATTAAAAACAACAAAAAATAAGAACATTAAACCACTACCGGATAAAACAATAGAATAAAAATAATACATTCAAACATCTCACATGGTTTCAAAAGCCAAGGAGAAAAGATGAGTATTGATAGGATTCATGGATCAACAGGATCATTAGGTGCTTTTAGTTGGTGATGGATGTTTGGGTCTTTGTGGGTTAATATTATTATAAGAATAAAGCCACATTGAGTTACTGTAGAAATATCTGTGGAAAACTATTCTTATTTTTCAAGAAAATCATAATTGGACCATTTTCACATTTTCTGGGATTGTCCGAGAATTAGGTTTCACTGGATTGAAAGGATGGACATCATTATCATAATAATGGGTTTGAGATTAAACATGATTTCTGCACATTTATCTTGGAAATACACCACCCACAGTCCAGTTCTAGAGACAAATACTTGATTAGTATAATGCTGGCAGCCAGTAAAAAAACATAACAAGAAAAGGAGTGGATGGAATTGTTAAAGACATATACAGCATGGAAAAATAACTTTCTCCTTGAACCTTAATTTGGACAATTTAATAATTATTGGCTGAAATAGACAACTATCCTAGAAGATGAGACACCCCAATAGGAGACACCTTATTATTCTCCTGAAAAATACACACATATCTCAACGTGTGTTTTCAATTATCAACTTGGTAGTATGCACTCCAGGAAAATGTGCACAAATGTCTATGAAAATGGTGGAAGTATAATCATGTCAGCAGGTGTATGTGGATCTACTGGGATTCCAATATGTAGTCGTCTGTGTGCAACAACAATCTGTACATACACTTATATTTTTAGACTTGTAGGTGGATGTACAATACAAACAAAAAGTTAAGGATATTTAATTTTTTGGGGTCATTTTTGCCATTTGTAAATAAAACTATGTCTGGTCATTAAAAAAAAATGTGTTTCAATTCAATTCACACACAAAAAAGTAAAAAGTGCTGTGCAAGAATCCCAACTGAAAAAAAAAGCCCAAAAATTAAAAAATATCCTTAACTTTTTGTTTGTAGTGTATATCCTCAAATACATGTAATAGCAAAATATATGAAAATGGCAAAGAGGAACCATTTCGCACACCTGGACATGATCTGATGCAACATGAGAATATATCTGAATGATCTGACATGGACTGAAACAGAACAATACCCAAGGTAACTCAACCCTCTTATTATGATGGGATAATACTGTGACTCACTGACCCACTTTGTTACCATTGTACTTTAAAGGTGAGATCTTAGAAAAATAGGACCAATGGCCCTGTAGCTTACCGGCCAAATTAAAAGCCTTGGGAAATGTATCCAGATGCCATTTATTATCACCCAGTTCTGTGTATTTATTATATTACAGAAATAGCCCATGTTTTGGTCATATTCCAATCAGATCTGTAAAAAATTCAAATTCCAACTTGATATCATTGATATTTACTGATTTATTGTATCAATATACTTCCTATCTGTTACAATGGGAAAATTTGTCAAAGTGGCACCAAATCCAGAATCAGATCCGGATCGAAATAATTTCAATACCTTGTGTTGACATCATCATACAGAAGCTGTATACCAAGTTTGAAGTCAATCAGAACTGGAGTTTCGGAGAAAAAGACGATTTAAATGTTTTCCCCATAAGAGCCCATGTTAAGTTTTCCGTAAGTTCCCGGATCCAGAAGAAGATCCTGATCAGCATGTGGACATTATGTTTTGGTCATCTCCCCATCAGGGCTGGACTGTAGAAATTTACACTGGATATCATTTATATTTACTGAGTTATTGCATCGATCCACTTCCTACCTCTTATACTGGGGAAATTTTTCAAAGTCGCACCAAATCCAGAATCAGATCCGGATCCAAATAATCTCAATACCTTGTGTTGACATCATCATAAAGAAGCTGTATACCAAGTTTGAAGTCAATCGGAATTGTAGTTTGGGAGAAGAAGACGATTGAAATTTTTGTAATGGACGACAGATGACGACGACAGACGCCGCATGATGACAATAGCTTACGGCCGACATGCCGGTCAGCTAAAAACGGTTCGAGCAAGCTACATTTTGAAAATACTCAATTCAAAAGTCCAAACCCCTTTCTTCAGAGGGTTCATGAGCGTGGCCCCGACCCCAGCTCCGACCCCAATCCATGCGTACCTCATTCAGTCTCCTCCTACACCCCCGCTCTTACAGAACAGCCTCAGTTCATACCTATCTGACTGACGTTACATTTCCTAGTGATTTATGTTAGTGACAAAACAGTTTGCCGGTGAACTTTCCATCCTAATATAACTAATATAACCAAGCTCTGGCTCTGGTTTCGTTTCCTGTACCAGTGCTCCAAACCTCTGAGAACGTACGATTCATGTACGAAGAGGGGTACGCATAGGAATGGGAATCGAGAACGAACCAGATCCCAGTAGCTCGATTCCTTGGAATCGTTTGCCTGCCTGCTTAACGATTCTGCTTATCGATTCCGCCTTCATTGGGCACACACGATGACGTCACACGTACGCTGCATTGTTTTGGTCAGAACGTAGCCAACATGGCGTTGAGGCAGAAACGGTCTAAAAAGACGACACTTGGAACACTGTCAAAGCTTCCATGTCTTCAAAAGGGTGGAATCCCTCC
Source organism: Sphaeramia orbicularis (assembly GCF_902148855.1). Lineage (NCBI taxonomy): Eukaryota > Metazoa > Chordata > Actinopteri > Kurtiformes > Apogonidae > Sphaeramia > Sphaeramia orbicularis. The sequence goes on along the minus strand of NC_043976.1, from coordinate 14,824,720 downwards.
AATATCCTCAAACATTTGTCCACAGCATGTGAATCATTTACAGGAATGTCACGTATTTCATACGCTACTTAGTGACACTTGTGAACGTAGCGGCAGAGTGAACGTCAGGCCCAGTTCCGGTTCCAGTGCAGGCAACAAACGTTGTGTCCTCTCAAATATAAGTTTCTGAAGGTAGGGGAAAGGAAATGAGGTGCACAATAACGGGAGCTGAGCCGAGCTGAGTCAAACTGGTTCCATGTAATGGAAATGCGGCAAAAGAGGAATTAGTAAAGAATCTTAAGTTTCACTTTCACTGCACGCCCCCCCAACCAGGCCCGGCATCATCTGTTATTATTATTTGTACATACTGTATATGTTATATTTTCTGAGCAGAGATGGAAATATAAAAGACAGTTAATGCAAACACACCCGTTTGTACTCTTTTATTCCCTCATCCAATGAGAATCGACAAGGAATCAGATCGATAAACAAAATCCATAATGGAATTGGAATCATTAAATTCTTATCAATTCCCATCCCTAGGTAAGCACAGAGGGGGGAGGGACAAATGGCAGTTGAGTTTGATAGACATATCACCGTTCAATCATTTCGATTGCGCGCTCAAAATGATTGGATGGTGTTTTTTCAGTCCTGTCCATTCCACAGGTGACAATTTTTTTTTTTTTTTTTGTGCTAGAGCATTTAATTAATTGGTTGTAATTGGGGTGTGAAGGGGATTTTAAACAATATCGTAAAAAATGCTCCTTTTAAACCTTTACATTTTGATATTGCCCTGTCTGTGTTTGTTGACACTCTTCTTATGTCTTTGCATTGTTGTTTTATTGTCTGTTTGTTAAAAAATGTCAAATCTGTCAAAAATAAAGTATATAAAAAAGAAAAGAAAAGAAAAGAATAATTATAATTTTCAAATCATAATGAAAAAACATAATACATTCTATTGATTCCCATTGATACCTTTCATACTTTATTTTATTTACAATCATGAAGCCTGAGTTAAACCAGGGAGATCTGGATCAAAAATGAGGGGCAGAACCACTCCCATGACCACATGCTACGTCCTGACATCACCTACCACTACATCTATAATTACTGTCTTGAACTGTTTTGATTTTTATCAACAGCAAAAACTTCTCTGCAAATATAACGTGCAACACATAATAAACCAGTGATGTTTTTTGATGAATGGTAATTTGCCATTGATTTCTGCATAAAATGTGATTACATTTTCTCACCCAACAAACATTTCCTGGTCCCATTTTAACAGGCAGTGTTGTTGTTAAGTTAATAACAGCCTGTGCTTATCATTTACTTATCATTTCTATGTAAATCTGGCAGCAGCAAAAACATCCTATTCAAACAGAGCCGGAAAGAGGCATTTACATGTCTTATGATAGCTGTGTGATTTACCCAGACTGCAAGAGGTGAGCAAATCCAACCATCCGACGAATGCTGGCTCGCTCAGCCCTCGACAAGGAAAAAATCACATCATTGCCTGCTTGGATTGATTAGCTTCAGGCTCCTGCTTTTGATTGGCAGCTTCAATTCTACACCACTCAGCAGGGTAACATAGTATCATGTGTGGAAGTGCTCCACTGATTGAGCCCACCAGACCACAGTGAGGACAGGGAAAAGTTAGAGCAAAATTTAAATATATGCACTCAGGTTGACATACTGCATTGAACATTTGCATAATATGCAATGTAAAGCAGAAATATACAACCCCTTAAATGTTATGGCAACTTAAGCACAAATATGCAATGCTAATTTTAAACATGTTTTTTTTTTTCTTTTTTGCAGCGTGGTGCGCAAAACATTTACTTTGGTCACGTTGACATGGAAATTCTACGCATTGCAGACAATTAAAAATTTTTGCATCACTGCATTTTGTCATGTGAAAATGCCTGCACTGGTAAGTTCTGTCTTAATGATTTTTATTCTCTGACCTTCACTGAACCATCACAGAGCCCTGTGTGTTGAAAGTTTGGATGATTTCATGATTAAACCACTATATTTTTATGATTTCTGAACAGGCCGTATTTTAAATCCGATAAAAGACTCAGAGTTTGGAGTGAAGACATTAATAAGAGATAAGTAATTTTCACTTAAGTCAGAATAAGCAGTTTATTGACAGGGCATAGATCAAGTGAATATGGCAGGTAATCAGTAGAGGTGTGACCTCAAATACAGGTCTGGAGAACTGTTAACAATAGAAATACTAACAAAAAACATGTGTGTAAAGCAAGAGTTAATTATACTGAACTCTGAACTAGAATAGGGTATTATTTGTGTTTGTGTCCATGTATGTGTGTGTGAGGAGTAATTTACCACTGGATAAAACAATTTGTTTGAAACATGGTACATTGCAAAAACTAGAAGCACTCGGAGAGCGCAGACCTACGCCAAGGCTGATCAGTGCCCCCCCCCGTGGGCCCCCCCACGCCAAGGAGGTTATGTTTTTGCCAGGGTTTGTTTGTTTGTTTGTTTGTCTGTCTGTCTGTCTGTTTGTCTGTCCGTTAGTGTGCAACATAACTCAAAAAGTTATGGACAGATTTTGATGAAATTTTGTGGTCCTGCGCCCCCCCCCCCCGTGGGCCCCCCCACCCCCGATCACCACCAAAATTGAATCATTTCTTCCTTATCCCATTTCCAACAAACCCTGAAAATTTCATCAAAATCTGTCCATAACTTTTTGAGTTATGTTGCACACTAACGGACAGACAAACAGACAAACAAACAAACAAACAAACCCTGGCAAAAACATAACCTCCTTGGCGGAGGTAAAAAGTGTCTAAAAACAAGATAAAAACACTAAATCTGAGGAAAAAGGTACTCAAAACAAGTGAAATATCTGTCCATATAGCAAGATCATTTCACTTGATCAGATTTGTTGAATTAAATTTTTAAATCTAGAAATAAGCATGTCTACACATGTATTTAGAGGGTTTAAAATCAGCATAAAAATGCTGGTTTTAAGATAACATTGCATAAAATTTAAGTTTTTACAGCCTCATAATAAGTAACACACAGTATACCAAATAGCTGACTGAGCTGGCTATAGGAATTTAACCCTATAACGCCAAATGTATCATATTTGATACATGAGTCTGGAAGCCCTCTACATGATCAGTGTGATATTTTTGTTCTTGAAAAACTTGACGTATACAATTAGATACATGCAATACACAGATAATCCACCAGGGGGGAGGAATTTGTTCACCAGAGGCCTTTCCAGTGACACTACAAGACTGTCGTTAATGAAGAAGGAGACAGAACTTTGTCAATTTTGAAAAGGAATTACAATATGTAAGACATGTTTGTGTTGTATTATGTTTTTGTTTGTTCAAAACTAATACTATTTGAGCACTGGGACCCGATGTATCAAATATGATACAAAATTGAAACTCATACATGGAAATTGATATTTGAAAAAATAAATAAATAAAACATTGGGCTTGTTCAGAAAGACCAGTAAAAGGCTCCAGTTTCAAAGAATGGGGATTTTCTGTCAGTGATTTAATGGTTCAGGCTTTACAGGGTTATGGTTTAAAATAAGAGTAACAAGTAGAAAAAAAATTCTTCAGCTAATAAAAATAACCACCTCAACCAAGAATCAAACACAGGTCTTCCTGTGGAACACAGCTCTTCCCAGGAATCCCTTTTTCACACAGGGCCATATAGGTTTGGAATCTTGTTTTCCCTTAATAATAAACTAATCAATTTAAAAACAGCATTTTGTCTTTACTTGTGTAATCTTGTCTAATATTTCAATTTGTTGGATGATCTGAAACATTGAAGTATGACAAACATGCAAAATGAAACTGTCATTGGCAGTGTGCTTGTCGGAGGCCTTCCAAATAGAACTTTGGCCCGTATTTTCATGCTTTATAACCTGATACTAGTCGTTTTTCTCTATCTGCAAAATTGAGGGAGTTAGGGTCAAAAATTGGGTATTATGAAAACCATGACCTTGAGTTTGACCTTTCAAGGTCATCATAGGTCAACAAAGCTGGTATCAAATGAAAGACCATATCCGACTTCCTATAAGTTGATAATACAAAGTTAGTCGATATCTGTCTTAGTTTTCAAGATAGAAGTGATTTTATGAATATGCAAATTAGGCGCTTGAGTCCTGGTCACTTTAGATGACAATAACTCAAACTTTATATACTGACAGTCAACAGAAACTTTGAGGTAGAAATATCTGCATATTTCTACTTGTGGGGAGTTGTAACTATTCATTGTGGATTTATTGATGACTTAGTGCTTGGGTAGTTGAGATAATGATGAGTTGTCATGTTGTCACGGTTCATTGCACATGGGTTGGTCTCTTTGTAAAAGTGGACCAAATACACATTGAGCAATACTCAGTGGGTATCTGCACAGTTTGAGGATTGGTTTTGAAGGCCTATATAAAGGCCCAAAAAAGGCCACCACTGTTAGTCCAGTGAACGGCATCATGCCTCGTCTATCACGTGAACAACGTCTCTGGGCACTGGGTATGGTGGAGGCTGGTTTGAGCTCCAGTGATATAGCTAGGCCTATGTATGGGCTGTTCCCAACCCACAATCACAAACCTGGTTGAACGCCACAACACCACAGGCTCTGTTGACAATAGACCGTGTCCAGGGTGAGAGAGAGTGCCAACTCCAGACCAGGACCGCTACTGTTGTGACTTTGTGTTTGGCAGGTGCCATTTTCTTTTGTTAAGTTTTTTGTTTTGAAATTATTCTTGAAACTTTAGATTTTTGTTTCTGTATGCCAATATCCTAAACAAATGATTCATATGAAAAAATTCCACTTCAGGGTTTCAAAATAAAAAATTATGTCAAAAAATATGGTCTCAAAGTTTTCATTGACTGTGAATGTATATACATGCACATGGCAAACACAGTAGGTAATGGATAGACAGTTGAATTTCCAATAATTTGTACTTATAATATAATTTAAAGTTATGGTGAAACATCCATTTTTGAACTTTGGCTTATATCTCAGCTGTACTTTGGTTTATTATTGGCAAAAACTAGTCAGGTCGACTAGAGAATATGGACAATCATTTGGTCATGGTTTGAGATCAATAATGCTTGAAATGCAACCCCTCAAGCACAGACAGACAGACAGACATATGAACTGACCGATACACTTGCCCTCCAGGAAACAAAAATAAGAAATCAGGGTGGAGGCCAACACTTCTTCACACCACTGTATGCTTACAGGCTTCTCCAATAATACTCATCTATCTGATCCGTTTGTTTTCAATGTTATGGATGATTGACGGCTGCAATTACAAGTCACCGCCCAGAATCCATCAGACACATGGCTGCAAACCAATCAGGCTGCAGTCCAGTGGGCACATAGGACACATCTACTGCACAGACTCTGGCTAAAAACCTGCATCTCACAAACAACAAACAACAAACCCGATACTGTGGGGCTGAAGCTTTTGTTGCATCCTTTATTTTCATGCGGCTCTGTGGCTGTAACATTGATTACAGATGGGTCTTTTGCAGGGTTTGCATGCCCTATCGAATGCATTTTTCATTTGCACTGTTATATGTATTGATTGAATTTAACATCAATTAACACCATTTATTGTGTTTTGGCAGTTCAATTTGCTTAGCATATATAGCGTGCTTACCCCAGCATATCGGTTTGCTTTGTTTATTCATTAGGCTGCTCCATACCGTGGAGGTCAACACCACCTGCCTGATAAGCCTGTCCTTCTGCCCTCTCTACAGCTGATTTGATTAATCAACATCAATTAGTGCAGCTTAGGGCAGCCTGCAGGGAAAGCCCAGTGAACGACCTCTCCACTGTATGTTTGGATGATAGTTACTCATACATACAAGCATAAAAGCACGCTCATGTTCTGCCTCAACCCCCCCCCCCATTACCAAACAGGATGTCATGCAGTCATGACCGCTCATACATTAAAAATATCTGTTATGATTGCATCTGGTAAAAGTGACTTCTAGCCACAGATCTGTTAAAGAAAAGCCTGCGTTCTTGTTTCCACATTTTTACATTCTCAGATAAATGGCAGCGGCAGAGAGCATTTGCATGGTTAGGCAGAGAAGAACCATTTATCTTAATCAGGACTAATATCGCCATCAGGGAGATAGGGGGGCTGAGCTATCTATCACATTCCTCCCTGGTTTTCTTGGGGCAAAAAATTACTTTCGATCAATCTCCAGAAGCAGATAAGTCTACCGCAGAGACCTGGGGCTTCATCACTTCAAAGCAGGGTATTTTTAGGGGGAGCTGCCAGGTCAAATTCCATTTGGGATGAGCTATTAGCTATTAGAGACCACACAGTCTGCCCTGAATCAGACTGATCGCTGATAATAATGTTTTCCAAAACATAAGGATGTTTTCTCATTCATTCTGTAGCTTTGCTCTCTTAACCTACATTATTGATTTCAATCTTGAGATCGTGCACAGCTGAGTCTGACCTTACAGTGATGTTGGCATCATATCATGACATCCTGTAATACTCTAAAGAAAGTCTATTTTCTATTTGTCAGGAATGAGCATTCTCAGGATGCGGTTTGTGAAAAAATCCATACTGGAGTTGATGCTGAAAGTTTTTTATTCATGAAAATAAATCACTACAACAAGCCTATAGAGACGATAAGGTCTGTTAGGATAGAAGACTGAATATGAAGGGGAAAAAATGCAAACCACTGCATTTACAGGAATATGTAATTATACTTTTGTATTGAATCAACATTAGTACAATGTTTTCACTGCTTTGTCACTGCTTTGTTTCAACCTGAGAACGTGATCATACATGACAAAACTAAAGATTAAATTGTAAGTTAACTTGCTTGTAGGAGCTAATTTTACTTTGTTGACACTCTGGGCTGATTCTTTGTTTTGAGGCATGGGAAATTTCTGTGTTGGGTTGACAGTCAAAAAAGTGAGGATGTTTTATCTATATTATAAAAGCCAGGTGGGCCTCTGTGTGTGTGTATGTGTGTGTGTCTCAGGATTCACACAAAATCCGTACAGAGCTGACTGCTGCAGTTTATCATAGTTACGTATTTTTGGTCAAGGAACAGACTAGCAAAAATGTCAAGTTGATAGGACTGATATTTTGGGAGATAGTAGTAATTTTGGAATACGATAGCCTTACAATCACATTGCTACCCATGACACTTTGGCAGTGACTGCTGGACAAATGCGGTACAGCATGCACGAATACACAACAGCAAAAAAACAACCACAAGTCCAAATATATTAGAAGATAGGTCTACAGCAGGGGTGTCCAATCCTGGTCCTCGAGGGCTGGTATCCTGCATGTTTTAGATATTTTGCTCTTCCAGCATACCAAACGGCCATTATCAGGCTTCGGCAGAGCTTGATGATAGGCTTATGATTTGAATCCGGCGGGTAGGAAGAGGGATACATGTAAAACATTTAGGATACCAGCCCTCGAGGACCAGGACTGGACACCCCTGGTCTACACTCCTAAATACCTATACCCTGGGGCACTGTAAAGAGGGGTAAATGTGACAAATTCATGGGGCCCAGCATTTCTGGGGGGCCCATAGAGCAGTGTGTGTGTGTGTGTGTGTGGGGGGGGGGGGGGGGGGGGGGTGTCCAGTGGATACAGGTTAAAAGTTGTGAAAGTTTTGTGTATGGTCCGCTGTATAATAGAGAAATAGAAGCCCGGAGTCCGACGTTGAAAGCAATGTTTAGGTTTCAGTTTCACTTTTGCTTGACATTTTGGTTACATTAGTTACGGCAGGGGTGTCAACTCATTTTCTTCTGGGGGGCCACATTCAGCCCAATTTAATCTGATAGTGGGCCGGCCAGTACAATAACATCATGATAGCCAATAAATAATGACAACTCCAAATTGTTTTAGCACAAAAATAACATCCAATTATGCCAATATTTACAAACTATCCAAACAAAAAGGATGGTAATAAACTGAAAAAAAATTAATTTGTTAAGAAATATAAGTACAATTTTATCAATATTCTGCCTCGACTTATCATTTCTACATATGCATTATGGATCCGATCTACAAAGGCACAAAATATTTAGTAACAGGCAGAGTATCGTTAAAATTGCACTTAATTTTCTTTAGACATTTCAGGTTGTTCATATTTGTTCAGGTTATTCACATTTTATTGTTAAAGGATAGTTTCTTAATGTAAACATTTTCCTAATTTAATGTTTTTTGCACTAAATCAAAGAGAAAAAAATGGTGTTGTCATTATTTATAGGTTATTATGATATTATTTTTGAGTTTGACGCCCTAACTTGCACTTTGCAAATTCATCCGACAGGCCAGATTAGAACCTTTGGCGGGCCAGTTTTGGCCCCTGGGCCACATGTTTGACACCTGTGAGTTATGGAATGCACAGACCATACCCCCACGTAGATAACTGCTGCCCCTACCCCACGTACAACCCCACCTCCACCCCGACAAATCGACAAGATACTGAATTTTATGAAGGGTCCACAATAGCCAATACCTTATGCAATGAAAAATCGCATGTCGGGGTACTGTATCTGTGACGCCCTGACTGTATGACAGTATGTGCCCAGTTATGAGTGATGATGCTTGAATTATATTGACACCTTGACATCTCTGCCTGGTTGTGATGACTGAGACCCCCCCCCCCTTTTTTTTTTAGTTTGTTTGTTTTATTTAGCTACTTTTTTTTTTTAATTAGACAATTGTTGCATCTAGTCTGTACTGGATTACATGTCAATATCAGATTTACATTAAGGATTGTCTTGTTTTGGGTAGGATGGGATTGTGGGAGGGATAAAAAGAAAAATGAAAGCGTGGAAGTCCTTTTTATCACATGTCACTGTCATGCCTGTGAAATTACTTTCAATAAAGAAAGTTAATAAAGAAAAAAAAAAAACAGTGAGGATGCTTGGTTTAAACAGGTTAGATCAGGGGTGTCAAACTCATTTTAGTTCAGGGGCCACACACAGCCTAATATGATACAAACTGGGCCGGACCAGTAAAATAATATAAATAATAGAATAAGAACTTATAAAATAACTTATAAATCTATGTTTTTGAGTGAAAAAGTAAAATTTTGTCATGAAAATGTTAAATCTACGAACTACTTGAACATACATGAACAAATATGAAAAACCTGAAAATGTTACAAAAATAAGTGCAGTTTGAACAATATTATGCCTCAATTTATCATTTACACATGTATGTACAACTTACAGATCAAAGTGGATCTACAAATACACAAAAAAAATTTAGCAAGAGCCAGAATATTGTTAAAATTCCACATTTCAGAATTTTTTTGTAAAAGGCCAGTCTGTAAATGTAACCATTTTTGTGTTTTTTTTTTTTTTGTTTTGTTTTTTACACTAAAACAAAGTGGAAAAATTTGCAGTTTTCATTATTTATAGATTATGATAGCATTTTACTGGTCTGATCCACTTTAGACTGAAATGACCTAAAATGATTTTAACACCATTGATTGTTAATATCTTCAGTGTAATTCTTGCATTTCACAAATTCATCCCGTGGGCCGGACTGGACCTTTTGGCAGGCCGGATTTGGCCCTCGAGCCGCATGTTTGACACCTGTGGGTTAGATAGTCACTGTAATGCAACATTCCCTTTGAGTAACATGGATTGCACATCTTTTTTTTTTTATTTTTTTTTTTATTAGTGATAGTTAACAAGACAATGTGGACAGAAAAACAACAACACAAACAAAAGGAACTCAAAACAAATAACAACAAACAAAAAACAACACATGACAGAGTATGACAAACAACAACGTCATATTACAAAGAAAAGATCATAATTGGATTGCACATCTTGTTGAGTATGCATCAAAACTTGCTAATAAAGTTCACTAATCAGTAAATAGAACAGCACAATGGTGGTCAACTTAGAAATAAACAGGCGACAACAATGCACCTACTATCAGAACAAGCTGTACGCTCAACGGACCCAGCTGTGTGACAGTAAACCACGCTGTACTCCACTGAGCAAAGCATCCCAGCTCAATGCAGCCTCCATTTGTAGAGGCTGAGACAAAGGCCTGGGTATCCCCCCCACCCCCACCACCCTCCCCCCCCCATATCTAACAATAGCAGACGACTCTCAGGTGTAATACGTTCAAAAGATTTTTTTTTGTGATATGCTGCACTGCTTTGAATCCTTTTCATTTCTCTTTCAATTGGCTACCTCTACTTTTCACGCTGAAATAAGATTGCTGCTGCTCGCTGAGTTTCTGTAAAGCCGAGCGTGGATCAAGGCCAGTGGAAGCGGCATCGTCATCACAAAACCTAGACATGGCGTCATCTCTGTTGTCTCAAGTGTGAGTGCTGACAGCGACGTTCGTCTCCAAATCCGTCTCCAAATCTGTGTTTTCACCGCAGACCCATGGACTTTACCGTTGTTACTTTTATTTGAGGTATTTTATATTCATTTGAAATGGTCTATTGACAGAGGCAGATCGATACAGATGTGTGTCACCCCCTCCTCAATTTGAAGGCAGTAAAGGTTAAGAATGCATGAGCTGAAACCCACACATCTACATTTTGGATCCGTCCAAACACAGTGCTTTCATTTAGCTACTCCTTAACCCTTTCAGTACATGGGTACTACAGTGGACAGATTTTTCTACAGCTGTTCTATTCATGGATTTTGTTGTTTAGGTTCCATATCTGCCAACACACTGGATGCTCATGCATCATCCCATACACTGCAGTTCATATATTACTGTAACTTTGCTGTTCTTCATAACATGATCTGCACTAAGATGTTTGAATGTAAATTAATTGCTTGTTGTTGTGATTAGACTGTTATAACAGGTTCTTTTTTAAACAAATGGTTTCTTTTTTTTACGTATTATCTCCATGGAGTAAGGTAATGACCAGTATTAGAGTATGTTAAAGTGAGAAACATCAGATTAGCTGCATTAAAAACTTTATTTCCTTGTTTTTCACGCAGTACATAAGTAAATATGTTTCTTCTCTTAAAAAAATGGAAATGCATGGTGTTCAGCTGAATGGACATTTTGCAACTCCGTGAAAAATAGGTTAAAAAAAAGTCAATCGCATTGTTTTTTCATGCCTAGAGGAATAAAAAACACTCAGGGAAAAAAAAAAAAACAACTTAATTGAGACTCTTATAATTCATCCATGAAAGGGTTAATAGCACTTGTAAAGCAATTAATTTGGAACGGATATTTGAAACTTTTATAGTGTCACTTTTCTCCGTCATTATTTAGATACAAATTCATTTGAACCATTTATAGTTCACTCATAGAATACTCTGGAATTCAAAATTTCAACTTTAGTGTGTTATTGGAGGACATAACAAAACTTTATTACTTTTGTGAATTTTTAAAAAAATTTTATTGTTATGTAGAAAATCAAGGTTAATAAAGGTACCATATTGATTCCTTCCCCATAAATGACAAAAAAACAAAAAAAAAAAGTATATATGAAAAATACAAGAAAAAACACATGTCCACACTATACCTTGGATTTAAATAAGAATGATTCTTATTTACTAAAGATTTCATGGCAGTCAGTAAGAAAGCTATCACGAGATGCTGGCTTCAAAAACACGGCCCTTCCGTGGACACCTTTATAAATATTGTGAATAGGGATGGGAATCGAGAACCGGTTCTTTTTGAGAACCGGATCACAGTAGCTCAATTCCTTGGAATCGTTTGCCTGCCTGCTTAATGATTCTGCTTATCAATTCCGCCTTAGTTGTGCATGCGCGATTACGTCACGCGTACGCTGCATTGTTTTGGTCAGAACGTAGCCAACATGGTGTTGAGGCAGAAACGGTCTAAAAAGATGACACCAGGTCCACTCGTAACACTTGCAAAGCTTCCATTTCTTCAAAAGGGTGGAACCCCTCCAATATCCTCAAACATTTGTCCACAGCATGTGATTCATTTGATATGCTACTTAGCAGCACTTGTGAATGTAGCGGCAGGCCGTCATCCAGGCCCAGTTCCGGTTTCAGTGCAGGCAACAACATCGTAACCCCTCAAATACAAGTTTCTGAAGGTAAGGGAAAGGAGATGAGGTGCACAACAACGGAAGACGGGTCAAGTCGAACCGGTTCCATGTAGTAGAAATGGGACAATAGAGGAATTAGTAAAGCATCTTTAGTTTCACTTTCACTGTACATGCCCCCCCCCCCCCCCCCCCAAAATGGGCCCGGCATCATCTGTTATTATTATTTGTACATACTGTATATGTTATATTTTCTACACAGAGATGGAAATATAAAAGACAGTTAATGCAAACACACCCGTTTATACTCTTTTATTCCCTCATCCAATGAGAATCAATAAAAGAATCGATAAGGAATCAGATTGATAAGCAAAATTGATAATGGAATCGGAATCGTTACATTCTTATCGATTCCCATCACTAATTGTGAATCAGTTACATCATTACATCATATAGAGCAGATCACTTATATCTGAGACTACAAAAGGATATAGGACAATGACATTGGAAAAAGAGGGACCCTCTCTTAGCTCAGTAACTTCAAAAATGCTACCTGCTTAAACCTGTTTACTTACATACACATTTACACTGAGTGAGAATGCATATTTATTTATGTACTCATTTATTATTCTTCCTGTGTAAGTTGTGACTCCCTGATCCTGCTGTTTGTGTTATGTATGTTTCATCATGTTTGTAGTAAAATAAGAAAAATTAAGTTAAAAAAAAAAAAAAAAAAAGAAAAACACATTTATTTGAACATGAACATGTATTTTAGAACATTAGACTGATCCAGACCCCTGTCCAGATCCACATTATCCCTTTGAACATCATTCCTTACATTAGTACCACTAGTGACATTGTACCCATGGTGCCATTGTACGATAGCATGAGAGGGTAAAATCGCCCAGAATACCTCGCAACATTTGAATACGGACATAAAATTGTGCCTAGTAAATAGTCAGGTAATGTTTCTATTCATTTGGCAAGTTGGCGGTGTTTGGCCTGTGAAGACTGAGGAAAATCTGTACAAACGCCCTCCCGTGCTGCAACATCGATTGGACGGACAACGTGCATTATATAGTAGGATTACTTCATGGTACCTAACAAAGCAGGTCCACTCACTGTTCATGCAGAGGTGGACCTTACAGACCCTGTAGACCACACTGGACCTGAGATTGTTGACTCACTGTCCTCACTGGAATTGTGACTGTCACTGTCTTGTAATGTGTGTGGAAATGACCAAAAATAGTCACTTGCCTGATAAAGGGTTAAAAAAATGGAATTCCAGAAACTATGGTTCGCTCAGTCAATTTATTGAGAAAATATGGGAAACAGTTGAGCTGTTTTCATTTCCATGTGTCCTCTGAGGTTTTCAGCATACCCTTGCTGTCAGACTACCATCATTTCCTGCCTGGTAGATACGGTTCTTGGAGATCTGGTCTGAAGAAGCGGCTCTGCAGGCCACATAGACATGGACTTCAAAAGGAGTCAGTGGACCAGTGGCTGCATTTACACCTGCATAATTCCTACTGCCCCCCTGCTTTGTTCAAGCCAAAGACCCAAAGGCAGGATGGTGATTTTTTTTTAGAAGTAGAATATATTCTGATCTAAGTGATACTCTTGAAATGTTTTTAAATGCATTGGATTCTGTCGAAAACCTCAGCAGCAAAAATCATAAATTCATGAACATTTGACAAACTCAACTCACAGTCCTCACTGTAACTAGTCGCTTTTACATTGACCCTCAAATTGCACAAATATAACACGCGCATAAAAATGTACTTAATGTAAAAATAACAATTTAGCCAAAAGTCTCATTTTTCAATTAAAAGTTTTTGCGCTGGCAAGAGGTGGTTTTTCGGGCGTAGCGCAAATGGTATATCATGCAAAACTGCAATGGAAAGACCTTTTTTTGCAACTAGAGTCAGTTGACGTACGTTACAACAAGCAAAGAAGAAGAAGAAACATGTCGCGGTATGTGTGGACACACCAGGAAACTTAATCATTTTTTAATTTATTATGAGATAGAAGGGTAATATATAATAATAATGAATATATCTGTAAATCAACACCATATTTCCATTCGTCGTCATGTTTATGGAATGACTTCTCGTGTCATCTTTCGATAATAAATAAACAAATCATTGCATTTGTGATTTAATGGAAAAAACAACATTCCACACTTCTGTTTTTTCAACATTTAGTAAATATCGGCAAAGTTTTGCGCAGATGTCCAATGGAAAATCGACTATTGTCAGTCCCTTTAATGCAGGGGTGTCAAACTCATTTTCTTTCAGTGGCCACATTCAGCCCAATTTGATCTCCAGTGGGCCGGACCAGTAAAATAATAGCATAATAACCTATAAATGATGACAACTCCAAATTTTTTAGTGCAAAAAAATAACATTAAATGATGAAACAATTTCTATCCTAAACAAAAAAGATGTGAATAACTGGAAAAAACTGACATTTCTGAAGAAAAATAAATATAATTTTATCAATATTATGCCTCAACTTAAGATTTTTACATGTGTATTGCAGATCAGATCTACCAAGGCACAAAATAGGCAGAATATTGTTAAAGTTACGCTTATTTTTCTTTAGACATTCTATTCCAGGTTGTTCATATTTGTTCAGGTTATTGACATTTTTATTGTTAAAGAATATCAGAATTTAATGTTCTTTGCAATAAATCAAAGAGAAAAAAAATTGGTTTTGCCATTATTTATAGGCATAATATCATATTATTTTTCTCACATTAACCCTTTCATGCATACTGGTCACTACAGTGGACAGTTATTCTACAGCTGTTCTCTTGTATATTCATGGATTTTATTGTTTTAGTTCCATATCAGCCAACACAGTGGACGCCTATGCATCATCCCATACACTGACACTCACACCATTACTGTAACTTTGCTGTTCTTGATAAATCTGATCTACATTAATATGTTTGAGTGTAAATCAATTGCTTGTTATTGTTAATAGACTGTAATTAACCATTATCCTTAAACAAAAAGTTTTTTTTTTGCATAATATCTCCATAAAGTGAATAATAACTAATATTAGCATATGTTAAAATGTGTCAAAACACCAGATTAGCAGCATTAAAAAAATTTATTTCATACTTTTCACACAGTATATCAGAAAATACATGTTTCTTTGCTTCAAAAATTAAATGCATGATGTCCAGCTGAGTGAATATTTTTGCAACTCCATGAAAAATAGGTTCATAAAAAAATTTTCAATCGCGTTGTTTTTTTTTCATGCCTAAAGAGGAATAAAAACACTCAGGAAAAATATGTTGATTATGGTCAAAAAATGGTATTCAAAATCTCTCCGATGGGACATTTTAGAGACAATTTGACCCACATTTTTACTTTTAAATTCAGTTTTGCTTTAGTTGGACCATAAGGGATTGTCCAAAACAAGGAGCTACTTTATATTGAAATAAATGTTGGAATGGCAATCAATTAAATTTTGCTGTCTGATGGGACATTACTGTGTTTTGACCCATTAAGGTTCTCATAATTCATGCATGAAAGGGTTAAACCAAGAAGAACATTTGGAGTCATTATTTCTACGTTATTATGCTATTATGTTTGAGTTTGATGCCCTTGACTGTTAATATCTGCAGGGTAATTTTTGCATTTTGCTCTTTGGACCCTTTTGCGGGCCGGTTTTGGCCCCCAGGCCGCATGTTTGATACCTGTGCTTTAATGCATGTGGAAATTACCACAAATAGTCACTTGCCCAATAAAGGGTTAACCCAGGGGTGTCAAACTCACTTTAGTTCAGGGGCCCCATTCAGCTAAATTTGATCTGAAGTGGGCTGAACCAGTAAAATTATAATATAATAATATTTAAATAATGTCAACTCCAAACTTTTCTCTTTGTTTTAGAGTGAAAAAAGTAAAATTACATTATGAAAATGTTTGCATCTACAAAATATCCTTTCAAACAAGGTGAATAATATGAACAAACTGGAAAAAAATGTGTAAATTTAACAATATTGTGCTTCAATTTATCATTTCAACATGTACAGTATAACTTACAGATCACAGTGGATCTACAAACACACAAAACATTTAGTAACAGGTGGAATATTATTAAGATTGCACTTACTTCTCTTAAGACATTTCAGGTTGTTCAGAAGAGAAAAATTTGGAGTTGGGAGTATTTATAGGTTATTATGACCCACTTCAGACTGAATTGGTCTGAATGTGGAACCTGAACTAAAATTATTATTAACATCCCAAGGGCCGGACTGGACCCTTTGGTGAGTCGGAATTGGCCCCCGGGCTGCATGTTTGACACCTGGGGTCTAAATCATCATCATCATCATCATCATCATCATCATCATCATTATCATCATCTTTATTTGCAGACTTGGGAGTCCATTTAAAAACAGACAAACAAGCAATCAACAGACAGAATACATTTAAAAACACAGGTTAAAAACACAGACAAAACATCATCTATATTATAAAAGACAACTGTACCAGTGTCACCACAGGGATGACTGGTATCGCACCAAACTATGACTGGGATTAATCAAAAGCTGAATGATGGCATTCTGAGAATCGTTCAAACACATAAATTTGTACATTAAGCTTCTCATAAGAGCCTGAAAAGTGTTTACTCCTACCTTGCAGAATAATTCACTTACACTAGTCCATCAAGGTTTTTTAACCCTTTCATGCATGAATTATGAGAACCTTAATCAAGATTTTTTTTCCTGAGTGTTTTTATTCCTCTTTAGGCATGAAAAAAACAATGTGATTGAATTTTTTTTTTTTTTTTTTTAAATCAACCTGTTTTTCTTGGAGTTCCAAAAATGTCCATTCAGCTACACCATGAATTTTATTCTTGAAGCAAAGAAACATGTATTTAAACCCCAATATCATAAAGTGGTATGAAAACAGTGAAATGAAACCGTGTTTAATGCAGCTAATCTGATGTTTTCTCACATTTTAACATATTCTAATACTAGTTATTACTCACTTCATGGAGATAATATGCAAAAATAAATATTAACAATTGATTTCCACTCAAGAACCAACCAAAAACAGCAAAGTTACAATAATGGTATGAATTGCAGTTTATGAGATGATGTATAAGTGTCCACTGTGTTGGTTGACATGGAACTAAAACAACAAAACCTATGAATATACAGGGTGGGGAAGCAAAATGTACAATATTTTGAGGCAGGGATTGAAAGACAGTGTATGACCAATTAGTTTATTGAAAGTCATGAGAATTTATTTGCCACAAGAAAATTGACATAATAGAAAATGTTTTTATTCGATGTGTCCTCCTTCTTTCTCAATAACTGCCTTCACACGCTTCCTGAAACTTGCGCAAGTGTTCCTCAAATATTCGGGTGACAACTTCTCCCATTCTTCTTTAATAGTATCTTTAAGAAAGTCGACATCGCTGTGTGATGTTCTATTGGTAGCATGTTCTAAAATGCCCCAAATAGCAGAATCCAGAGGGTTTAGATCTGGGCTAGAAGGTGGCCATAAACATGATTCCCAAAAATTGCTAAAGTTGGATTTGTTGCTGTTGTCAACAAGTGTTTTGGTGTTCTTGTGTAAGATTTTAACTTCAAATCCTATTTTACTGCATTTCTAACGGTCTTGTTGTCTACCTCAAGTTCAATTGCCATTTTTCTCATGGATTTGGTTGGATCCTTTAGGATTTTGGATTTGAGAGCTTTAATAAAAGCTTTGGTACATTTTTTGTTGCTTCCTCCACTTCCAGACTTTCTCGTAATAGTTTTGCTCATAGTCATTCTCTTCTTTCCATTATAAACAGTCTTTATGGACACTCCAACTATTTTTGAAATCTCCTTTGGTGTGACGAGTGCATTCAGCAAATCACACACTCTTTGACGTTTGCTTTCCTGATTACTCATATGGGCAAAAGTTTCTGAAAAGGTATGGATAATAGTGTTAGGTATGATTATGACATCAATATATGTTTGGTTTCAAAACAATTGATGTAGTGCCTGCTGAGAAAAAACTAAATGTTCATTGTAAATTTTGCTTCCCCACCCTGTACAAGATTAAAGCTGTAGAGTAACTGTTCACTGTAGTGACCACTATGCATGAAAGGGTTAAACAGTATTCTCATGGAATCATTATATGCAACTTTGAGCTTCTGTACACTAGCCTTAAACCCAATTAAAACCACCCGTGTTGTGAATGACAAACTTTACGAGGGGCACCTAGAAAAGCTTTCAGCATCATTTCGTAGAATGTGAAAAACGCTGTCGACTGTGAGTGCGATGCCTCAGAGGATATGACAGATAGGTGTTTTGTACGGGCTCAGAAATATATATTTTCCCAAAAGTGGTATACACAAACCAGCCGACACGTCTCCCCATCAATCGGTGAAGGGAATGCAGCGGAGCGGATGGCATATGTCAACACAGCGACGCTCCACTGTCCAGGAAAAGTGGAGGAGTCACCAAGACCAAGACGGGAGCTCAACCGTGTGCTTGACACAGCAGAGTGGCTTAGCAAACCCCGGCCACAGCACCCAGCGCTCAGGAGCCTCTCATCCCTCGTCACAATCAATCCACCGCAGACCAACCGTAATCCTATTTGTTCAAATAAATAATGAAATAGCAGCAGCCCCACACAGAGGCGCACAGAGGGTGGTAATTGCTACGTTTCAGGCTGGATCAGATGGGCTCTGTGGGAGGCTGGCTCGGCTCCACTGTGACCTTGTGTGTGTTTGTAATTTTCCACAAGCTTAGTGGATATGCAGCAGGCAGGGGCCCTCAGTGGGTGCACAGGAATCCTAGCACCTATGGGAGTGTGCCAAGGCCATCTCAGTTTGTGTGATAGAGCCTTTCTTGCAACTAAAAAAAAAAAAAAAAAAAGCAACACACCCCCCCACCGAAGAGGGGAAGATGACATGACAGCCATTAGGCAAGAGCAAGGCTGTAGAGTCAGTGTTATGCTCTTTGTTGTGCTCTGCTGCACTGTAATGTGTCTTGTTCAATTTGTTTACGTGTGATGCCTCAGTGCATTACAAGGACTTGTGAAGCGAAAAAAAAAAAAAAAAAGATTTCCTCCAATTGAACTTGGACTTCGCTTTTCAGCAGATTAACCTGTAAAGCCAGACCTTAGAGTTTCACGATTAATGTTTATCCTACCCTGCCAGGCTGTGTTTGTCCTCATAATCCCATTATCCCTGACAAAATATTCCATTATCTGGAATAATTTGGATGTCATCCTGACCAATCAAGCTGTGGGTCAAGCTTTGTTCATCACAACAGCAGCCTGTTCTATTCAGCACTGGCAACAACATCCGTTTGCAAGGTGAAATATAGCACAGAGGTAGGTTTTCCCCATTGGTGCAAATAGCTGGTCATTTTGGGAAGTTATGGCCTGTTGTTGTCAGTGAGGTGTGATTGCCGTGACTCTTATGGCCCATCTCTCTATATTGTTCCGACATTAAGCAGAGTCAGGGAAGGGTCAAGCCACAAAATGCTGTTAGAGAATGAATATGACTGATCCACTGCCATAGCTTATGTCAGTGAACACTTCAACCTCCCTGTTCTTTAAA
This sequence comes from Sphaeramia orbicularis, assembly GCF_902148855.1. Lineage (NCBI taxonomy): Eukaryota > Metazoa > Chordata > Actinopteri > Kurtiformes > Apogonidae > Sphaeramia > Sphaeramia orbicularis. Next base: position 14,805,167 of record NC_043976.1, on the reverse strand, counting down.
ATGAGATATCCACAGTCGTAAAATGGGAATTGTACAGCTTTACAAAATCACCCTTTTTGCATGCCAACCAAGGTTATAATAGTTTTGGATTTGTAATTATAGTTTAGTTTTAATTAGTTTTGGCTTTTTTTTCTCTAATTCAGTTAGTTTTAATTACCTCCGCCAAGGAGGTTATGTTTTTGCCAGGGTTTGTTTGTTTGTTTGTCTGTTTGTCTGTCCGTTAGTGTGCAACATAACTCAAAAAGTTATGGACAGATTTTGATTAAATTTTCAGGGTTTGTTGGAAATGGGATAAGGAAGAAATGATTAAATTTTGGTGGTGATCGGGGGTGGGGGGACCCACGGGGGGAGGGGATTTTCATCAAAATCTGTCCATAACTTTTTGAGGTATGTTGCACACTAATGGACAGACAAACAGACAGACAGACAAACAAACAAACAAACCCTGGCAGAAACATAACCTCCTTGGTGTGGGGGGGCCCACGGGGGGTGCCACTGATCAGCCTTGGCGGAGGTCTGCGCTCTCCGAGTGCTTCTAGTTAGTTTTTAGAGCAGGTTTGCTAGTTTTTTATTAGTTATCGTTTTTTTCTGAATGCTTAGTTTTAGTTTAGTTTAGTTTTAGTTTAGTTTTAGTTATTTCATATATTTTATCTTCCTCACCATCCTATTCAAAGAAATTAGTGAGGCACAGATATGGGTTACCCTGGACACTTTATTTGGGGGTCGGGTTAGGGTGGCTCATTGACTAAGCAGAGACACAAACACATGTACAGTACAATGTATAAACTCCCTATAGCAGGTTGGGTGGGTGAGGGTGGGGGTGGGGTGTGTGTGTGATCCATACACAACGTCACTTACGTGAAAACAATGCGAAGATGTGCAAAGCGTGAGAGGAGATGCCCAAAGCAGCCAGCAGTAAACCAGACAGAAACATATTAGGGATGTAACGATATGAAAATTTCATATCACGGTTATTGTGACCAGAATTATCACAGTTATCATTATTATCGCGGTATTGTTGAAATTGTGCTAAAATGTTAAAAAAAAGTACTAATACACACACTGAAATAATTTAACCAAGTTCTATTAAAAATAGAAAAATAAAAAAAATAAAATAACTGGCACAATGTATCTTCTGTTGGCAGAAACATCCAAATATTAACCCTTAGTGGTCGGAGCCTATTTTGTCCGTTTTTCAGTATTTTTGATTTTGGCTTTATATACTATATAAACAAATGTTTCCTATACCCATGTTTGGTATCTTTTTTTCAGCACAACTTCATCTATATCATCTGTCTATTATTTTCACTTTAACCTACTATAAAAAGATAAAAGGCCAGAAAACACAAAAAATATATAAAATCTGATTTGTAAAGTTTATATATTTTATTGCATAAATAACACACAGATGCTTAACGAACCTTTTCAAAGACTTTAAAAGTGAATATTGGATCCAAATATTAGGTATAGAAAATTAAATTTGTAATAAAAAAAAAACAAAAACAAAACTATACTCAAATATTTGACATGAAAGCAGATCTTTATTTAGGGTTTTTTCCCCTAAAAGTGCGGTAATCAAACACGGTTATCATGATAATTAGAATTTTAACGGTAATACTAACCTCTGCAATTTTACCGCAGTTTATTGTTATACCGGTAATCGTTACATCCCTAAAACATATATAAACCAGCTAACCAGCAGTAAACTAAATAGAAACATATATAAACCAGCTAACTAGCAGTAAACCATATAGAAACATTTATAAACCACTTATAAACATATATAACCCAGTCCATCATCAGTAAACCACACCTTAGCAGATCTCTCATATCTTAATCATCTACAGTTCCATTCATTCATTCATTTCAGTTCAGCTAGCTGTTGCTAGTAACATCAAACGTTTTTTTAACATTATAACAGGTTCATACCTCTGTAATTGGATTAGTTTTCATCCTCCTCTTTTCTCCTCTTCTAAACTGTGCAGTTAAGGCCTTGGAAGGCCTTTTCATGGTGATAAACTCTCCAGTCTTTACCTGGATGCTTACATCTGTCTGACGCTGTCATTCAGCTCCGCTCTATCTCTGTCACTCACACACACACACACACACACACACACACACACACACACACACACACACACACACACAGTGAGCCAAAAAAAAACCAAACCCAACCCCATGCATTACTAAAGTAAATCCCAGACAGGACTCTACTGCTTTGTCCCAGCTTTAGTCTGTATGTTCCAGGTAGAGTGGGGACCAGAAGATGACTGGAAACCACCAGTGAGCAGACATGATAGACTGTGAAGTGCTGTATGGTGTCACCAGCTCAAATTGCTGGAGCGAAATAAATCAATTTGATATCAATCCGGCATTGACAAAGACAAAAACGAAGGGAATTTTATCCATAATTTTTAAATGTTTTAGTTAGTTTTGTAAGCACACAATACGGTTTCAGTTAGTTGTTTTTTTCATTTAATTAGTTTTTATTTATTTCACTTAACGAAAATGTTTTTTCAATTTTAGTTTTTGTCATTTTGTTCGTTTTCGCTAACGATTATAACCTTGATGCCAACACAAGTTTTTGTAATTAACTCACATTGAAATATTACTTTTTTATGCAGTTAAAGCATTTGGAAACCTAAATGCACAACAAAACCTTCTGACTGTGTACCATGGGACCTCATTTTAGGGAAAAAAAGCAATTATATTACAGTCAATGCTCCTGTTTGAATCATGCTTTCATTTACATGTAATAATATGCATGAATGGGAGAAAAAATCTCCCATTAAACTTAAAGGAAATATTGATGTTTATAAACTATATGGACAAAAGTATTGGGAGACATCTTGGCTACAGCTCGTACATCCTGTTCGTGCTGATTTGACATATAAACATCAACTTCCTTTAAGTTTAATGTTTAATTAGCATTTAAAATCATAGTCATGGATAGAAAAAAAAATCAGTTTTGAGAGAAATTAAGTAAAAACCCTCTCTACATTATTACACTGCATGTGGGAGTGCAGGGAAATAAAAATATTTTGGGGAGAGATTAAGAATATCACAGAAAAAATAATTTCCAAGCAGATTAAATTAGACTCCATGGTATTTCTTTTAGCTATTTATCCAGATAATGATAACTGTAGTCAAAGTGAATGCACATTTATACATCTCAGAATTTGTCTGCAAAACAATGTATTGCATGGAATTGGAAAAACACCAACAAACCCAGTATAAACTAGAAGCACTCGGAGGGCGCAGACCTCCACCAAGGCCGATCAGTTACTGTTAGATACAAATATAAATGCAGTAAAATACTAAATAACAGTGATGTAAAAGAGCTTATAGTAGTGTCAAAGACCTGTAGCAACAAGAGTAAAGTTAACATTCAACCCACTCTGTATAAGCCAAATATGTTCTGAATACCCTGGTGGTGAAATGAAAGTTTTAAAATACACAGATCAGCTTTGTTTGAAGCCGATCTCTGTCTCAGCAATGAACTCTGGTGAGATCTTGCAACATGAACCAAGGAGGGAAAAAGAAATCATGATTATGATAAAATAAAAGTAGTTACCAGTAAAAAAAAAAACAAAAAAAAAAAAGTGATGGAGCCTGGCACCACTGCCTTCATGAATATATATATATGCACATTTATTTTTGGGAGGTAATGTCCTCCACATACAAGTCCGTTGCGGTACTTTTAAAATAACATAATGCACCCCCACACACATATATTTCAGGATAGGGGGCAGCAGGAGGCTGATGCAGCTGGGTTAGTGGGGCTTTGTTCAATAAGAGGTTGAGAAACACTGCATAGAAAATCACATAGTTTTTTATTTATTTATTTATTTTTTTTTTATAGTGGGGCACGTTCCCACCCCCTCCAGCAATGCCGCCCTGTGCATCCACACATAATGCACATGCCAGAAACCGCCACTGTATATGTATATGTGAATGTATATGTAAATGTATATGTAAATGTAGGGTGGAAGAGTCAAAACACTTGGATATGACTGTCACATCATGTTCTAATACAACACATCAGCCTGTCGCAGTAACCGAATGAATAAAAGGAGAACTGAACGGAGCTGTTCATGTGGACTGATAAAGCGTCTTCATTCTAAAGCCTTCACAGTCTTTTTATTTAATTCACCTGGACATTGAACTGGACAACGGTTGTTCTTTACACACAGACCTGGGTTTTGTCCTTGTTTCTGTTCTGCTTTTCAAGTTGATGGTCTGTTTTGGTGGCCTTGATGGGTTTTACTGAAAATCTGTTCACAGAAGGGCATCTGCGTTCAAAGCGAAAAAGTTACCTTTAGATAATGAGATTAAAACTTACATATACTGTATCTGATTCTAGAATAATTCTGTTATTATGTACATGTAATTATCTGTTATTATAAGTCCCACATTTAAAAAGAAAAAAATATTACTCATCATATTCACCATTCAATCACAACAAACTACCGTACTTTCCGGACTATAAGCCGCTACTTTTTTCTCGTTTTGAACCCTGCGGCTTATACAGCGATGCAGCTCAAATATAGAGTTTTACAGGCTAACGGCCACCAGGGGGCGCTGTAGCAGGAAGCGGAAAAGTGAGACAGACAGGTGGAAGAGGTGATGAAGAGGAGAAGTTTTAATCTTAACTTTTAACAATCATTTTGTGTGTCATGCACAAACCGTCATCATGGAAAACACACGAAGAAATGCATATTTTGCAGCTTTTAAGTTAAAAGCAATCGATGTGTCTGTCTAAGAAGGAAATAGAGCTGCAGCACGGAAGTGCCATTGAGCAACAACGGAGGAGAGACGTAGAAGGTGTGTGACGAAGCCTTTGAGGCTGTTCAACTCCAACACTGAAGAAGGCGACTGCAGTGGTTTAATGAGCAGAAGGAAGATGAAGATAGAGATCAATGCCTTTCCGAATTTTTGAACCAGCCGTGTTCCTGCCGTTTTACTGCCGTGTTACAGCCACTGTTTGGAAAAAACTGTTAAGGTATGGAAATAAATATTTAAATAATCTTTCTGTTTACCATCTTGCTGTGTAAATATCTCATGTGACAACGTGGACACCTGCTTAAAGGTGTGACTTAAAGTCTGCCGCAGCTTATAGTTAGGTGCGGCTTATATTCCGGTGCACCTTATAGCCCAGAAAGTACGGTATTTGTTATTAGGGATTTTTAAATGGATCAACATCCCTAGAAAATACTCATTTGTAAATTCCAATAATATATGATGTGTAACAAATTGAAGGCACAATGGTTTTTTGTTCTTGGCAAGCTATATCACTCAAATTTGTGAAACTAAGTGATCACGCCAAAAGAGAGAGAGTGGCAGAAAGACCATGTTCCTCCACTTGCAGAAAAACATTTGTGAGGAAAATGATTTCTAGAAATTGCTTGTTGTGATGTTTTTGCCAGAGGCGCACCATCCCTGGGAGAACACGTTACAGAGGAGCAATTGTGTCTTGTCGTTTTATTAGATTTCTAATTCCATCATTCAAGCAGAAAAGTGCAGTGCAATCTTGAGATAAAAGAGAGACTTGGGCAAGGATAAAACTGCAATTTTGCTACAGTTAAAGCCACTATTTATGCTTTTGACTTAAAAATCAATAAACAACAGAAGTTTTGGTTTTTCTTGTCACAAAATATAGACTTACCTCATCACTCCAAGATCGGAGTCTGATCCCTTCAGGTCAAAACCTATAATCTTTGATTCATAGCTGTCTTTTCCTTCTTATTCCTTGTCAAAGCTCGGTTTTCCACTATCATCAATCATTCATTGCTTTACCATTGTCTCTACAACTGTAGCCCTCCCCCAGAAACAAAGCCCAAATAGGTAGACTTGGAGCAAATCGATTTGACAGCTAGAAATCAAATGTAACCTGTCACATGAAAGAATGGTGGTATTATCACACACAAGCAGGAATCCTCCCCTGCAACTGTGCCGTGTTTGATGATAGTGGTTGTTTTGTGCCAGCTACAAATAATTGTTGCCTTAAAAGAAGTTGTCAGAATAGCAGTGAAAGAAATTTCAGCCAGTGTCATCATCTGGAGCCATTAGTGAGGCTATTTGATCAGTGTTAGAGCGGAGTGTGGTCGTGGACACCAGCCAAGCAGCAAATCACAGCCACGGCGCCGACTGAATGAAAGTGATGTGCAGGCACATGTACGACAAAGTGTCCGAGGCAGAACCACAGCACTGTGGGCTACATGTGAATGTGTGTGGTTTATTTAACCATGCAGCGCTAGCAGAGGGTTATGGTTGAATAACTGGCAATGACCTGAGGGTGTGGAGCCAGCTGAATGTGCACACTGTCAAACCAGAGATAAGCATCCAGCCCATGTCCTGTTGACAGGAAATGGTCAGAAATGCAGAAACATCGTCCAGAACGGTTTGGATGCGGTTCCTTGCGGTCACTGTGTATTCAGTAGTTAGCGTTTCCATTCACATGCATCTGTCTCTGTTAACAACATTCTGAATATTATCTTATTGACGCATTCCCATGCTCACTTTTGCGAAACTATTTAATTTGCATTTCATGTGACCTACGGTATTTTTAGCAAAAGACATTCTGTCCCATCACAAGCTCATTCTGCTCTGCAAACACACCAACTCCTCTTCAGACTGTTGTCAATCCAGCTGCGGTCGAGTGCCCTCAGAGAGTCATGCTCATTTCAATATTTATTGAAATGTTATCAAAACCACTCAGAGCGACTCAAAGCAATCAATGATGTTTAGGCTGTGTGCTGCAGAGGCAGGTCTCCCCGCTCTCACTACTATTGTTTGTCTTCATGCTATTCACACACACCCCTCTGAAGAGAAGATGATGGAGTCACACCTCTGTAATCCCCCTGAAAGGCAGAGTTTGCTTTAGATTGCACAGCTACGCTAGGCTTTAATTGACAGAGCATATATTTTGCACATCAGAGAGAAGTGCATGAACATGGTACAGGGCAGTGCACACTGTTCAGCACAGAAGGCCTACCCTGCAGGGCTCCTATAGACTTCCAACACTACATCCATTTGCCAACTGTTTTCATCACGCTCACAACCCAGCAGTTTGCAGAAAACCAGTTAACAGACAATGACAAACTGTTACCCTTAGAACAAAAATACAATATTACCTATGTATCGTTACCATGACTACTGTTACTGTTATCAATTTATTCTAACTTTTATCCTGTGATTATTAAAGTATATATAATATTGTTTATTAGTATTACTTTATTATTTTGCTGTTGTTTTTTATTGGTACTTTCCAATGTGCAACTGATCGTTTTTTTCATTACTAGTTTTTATAGTTTTTGTATTACGGCTAAAATTTGCTTAGAGGTCTTATTTCTGTCTTTGTGCATCAGAAATCAATATAAGTGAATCCCCAAATGAACTTTGTGTTGGTAAATGCAAGTTATGCAAATTTACAGGATTTCAGTTCTGTTCAACATGTTGATGGTCATATGAACTATGTTTTCAGCTCAAAAATGTCCAATTTCATCACAATTAATGCTATATTTTTATATCACAAATGGCCAAGTTATATTTTAACGGAATTTACCTGAAAAACAAATATTCTATTCTTTTAGATTCCCCAATTTCTCTTCCAAGATTATCTACTACATATCACATGTTTTATTTTTACAGGTTCAATATGGAGTATGGTGCTGATCCATCCTGCTTATGTTACACCAATACATACATTAAGAATGTCACACGTCACTTTTTAAATCAACAGTTTTCTAATAATAAGCATTTTTATAAAGAAATAACAATTCTATATTGTTATTTACTCTTTAGTATGATGATAAACTATACAATAAATAATTCTGATCCTAGTTTTTGCACAGGGATCATTTGTGGAAACGGTGACATGGCTGCCGAGCATCAGTATGATGGGATCTGTAACAACCATGTCACATCCGTCCACTGACACATTTTGTGTTTTTGTGTCAGCTGTTATTGTTTTAGATCCACAATACTAACATTTATGAATAAGAGGAGAATTAGCAATAGTAAGTATATAAGTTTATTATTAATAAAGTACTGGTACTGACCAGATCATCATGGGTAATGTCACGTCCGTCCACCAGCAAAAGTTTTCACATACACGTGCTATTGAAAATCCAATATTTCTGAAAATATAGCTTCCACTGTCAAATAATATCAGTAGTCTGTGCACAAATGGATTAGCATTATTTCAACACAGCTCTATGCATTTCTTACAACTTTTTTTTTTTTTTTGACAAAAATGGCCACTCATTTGACCCCCTAAGTAAATTTTAGCCAATTACTATTTTCTTATATTTTTTATATTGTATATTCAGTGTTGTACTGCTATTGGAACTTCAATGTCCTGAGGGCTCTGCCCAAGGGATCAATAAAGTCCAATCTCATCTCATCTAATATCATATCATAAAATAAGCAATTGTGAATTTAATTCATGTGTTTTTATGTGAAAATGAAGCCGAGCACTCGTCCAGTGTTGCATCATGGGTAGTGAGACAGACATTTGTCATGGTGGATGGACTGATGTTCACTTTAGACAAACTATCTTGTGCATATCTCTAAATAGATTTTCCCTTTTGGGCTTAAGTGGTCTTAGAGGGGATGGATTAAAAAATCATGAGATAAACAACTGACAAACACAAACCTGTCGACCAGGTCATACCAGGCCTGCACCAACAGAAACACAGCAATTAAAATGACTGGTAGGAACACTGGTTTATCTAATTTGCTTTTTTTTTTTTTTTTTAGCATGAATGTTCCAGTCATTATAGAAAATACTAGTACATGATGTTTATATGCTCACGATTTATAAACCTCTGCAGAACTCACAGAAACATGTTTCTACCTCTATGCAAAACTAAATCTGTGCTGTTATTGCTTATATTAAATTACCGTGGCACCTAAGCACAAAAATCTTCCGGAAACAGCAACATTCATGATAAATACTGAATGAATGTTATAATCACAGTAGAGCACAAGAAACAGGAACAGCCTCACATACTGTGTGATCACATTTCTCACAAGTTTTTCACATTATACTCTCAGGTACTAGAACATAAAATTTCATGAAATTGATGAAAGTTGGCAGCAAATGAAATTTTAAAGCTATGCACAAATCAATAAAAAAAAAAAAAACAGTGCAGAAGCATCTTGTATATACTGTAGGAGGAAAGATGGTTGAGAAGCTTCAGCACTGGTGCAGAAAGTATTGACCCAGTGTTCTTGTATTTGGTAATCAATCAGTAGATCTGGTAGCTGAATGGTATCATTGTCTCTGGATGCCGCCATAGGTGGTGAAATTGGTATTTCTGTCTCCTATATGATAGATTCCCTTGTTTGAGTTTATTGAATGTACTGCTATAAGGTAGTGTAGGTGCAAACGGTTAAATGACTCATATTCTTGGTCTTCCCCAGCGGCTATGAAATTTCTTTTATTGAGGTTTAAAATAGTTTAAAGCACATTCTGCTACCAAATTACACTATGGTCGCATGGAAACAAGTTCATTTGTGTTCTATTACAACAAGAACAAGGTAATAAACAACAATGGAAAAGACTGGGATTTTTTTTTTTTTTTTTTCTTTTAACCCATAAAGACCCAAACATCCACCGGCGACCGAAAGCATCTACTGATCTAAAATGTTTAATACCTGTTGATCCACTAATCCTATCAGTACGTGTAAATAATTGGTGTAAAATACAGTTTGTCATCTTTTCATGGTAATCAGATATGACCCATTTGGACGTTCAGAGGCTACGTAGTTACCATGGAAACACTGACATCTGTTACAACATTGAGCCTGTTTACATGACCATAAAAATCCACTAAATGGGAGTAATCCGATAACTGCCATAATCAGGTGTGATGGGTTGGCATGCACTTCAGAAATGCGATAATCAAATTAAGTCCTACAACTTACTTTTAGAGCGACAGTCCCCCTCATTATCTATTATAAAATCACATTGGGAAGGCGATCTAGCACTGAACATAACAGTTAACATCTGGAAATCAGTTCTCCATAGGGTACACACCTCCTCTTTATGTGCAACACATGGGCTCCTCCAGTTTGAGATCCTTCACCGTTTACATATTTCCAAGGAAAAGTTAGCCAAATTCTATCCGGGCACTGACCCGCTCTGCAGTCGTTGCAAAGCAGATACTGGTTCACTTTTCCACACTTTTTGGACATGTCCTAATCTTCATAACTATCGGACATCTGTATTTACTACATTTTCAAAAATTTATGACATTAACTTTCCACCTTCAGCCCTGACAGCACTTTTTAGAGCGATTCCCCCAAACATTTATATTTCTAAATATTATTTAAATGTTATTGCATTTGCTTCTCTACTTGCACGACGTCTTATACTTTTGAGGTGGAAACAGGAAACCCCTCCCATACATGATCAGTAGATTGCAGACATTATGAGGTTTTACATATGGAGAAGATGAGATGTACGTTAGCAGGATCAACTGCAAAATTCTATAAAGCATGGCAGCCTTTTCTAAAATTCACAGAAACTTATAAAATGAGCAATATATCATGACTTTAACACCAATTCACCACTCATCACCTGGATAACTGTAGGTATGGTACAAATTTTATTTCTGTCCTTTTTTTTTTTTTTTTTTTTTTTTTTTTAATATATGTATAATTGCTATCCAATTTTATTTTATGTATTTATTTTTGCTTTCATAACTCTGATGCCTTCTGGTAAATATATTTACATCTTTATGTTTATATTTAAGTTGGGGATGGGGACTTGTGTTCAAAAACACAGTAAAAATGTAAAAATGTAAAGACTGTATGATGCATCCATGTAATGCTGTTAAAAATTCACAACTAAAATTATTAAAAAAAAACAAAAAAAAACAACAAAAAAAAAAAGAAAGTCTCTTGATCTCTTTTGGAGTACATACATACGTTATGATGTAAGACTTACACTTCCTGTCATTTTCGAAACATCCAATCTTGTCTTGTTGCCCATGCCAAGCTAAAAAGACTGCAAAATAGGTTACATGGTGCTGCTATCCTTCATTTATACATCATGAAGAGAAAACGACAGATGGCCTTCTTGCGGCAAACATCTGCCCTTGGTCGTACCATGCTAAGACTTCCATTTATATACAGCTCTGGATAAAATTAAGAGACCAGTGCAATTTCCTCTGAAATCAGCATGTGTCTGCATGTATGACAGCCATTCCATTCCTGTGTCTGTTGAATTCCAACACAAGCACACCTTATTCTACTGAATAAACACCTGATCCATGTCTTTTTTAAGAAGAAGTAAAAACCACAACTGCGGCCATCACTATGTTATGACAATCATATATGTAATCTTTTATATGAAAACATGATATGGTAAATGGACTGTACATTCTACACCTTCTTGGTGCCCAAAGTGCTTTACAAAGCCTCACATTCACCCATTCACACACACACTCATACACCAGTAGGCAGCTGCTGCCATGTAAGGCACTGCCTGGCCCTACTGGGAGCAATTAAGGCAGTAGTTCCAAACCTTTTTTGGCTCGTGACCCCATTTTAACGTCAGATATTTCTTGCGACCCCAGACATTCATAACGGAGACTTTTTTTTTTTTTTGCTAACATTTCTTTGTTTTTGATCATGTAATAGTTTGCTATTCTATGTTGCAAATAAATGTTAATTTTAGATGACATTTAGTCTATATAATGTATATTATTATGGATGGAGGCAGAAAAGCCAGGTGTAGATTACTGCACAAAGTGAGAATTTTATTTTCCTTGGTCAGGATATGTACAGTCAGTCCAGCTTGGATTTCCAAGGCTGACAATTAATACTGAACAAACAAGAACTCAAACTATGAATTATGAAAGAGCTGCAGCATCTGAAACCGACCACAATGAACATTTGACAGATAAACAGAACCACAGCGCTGCAGTTTCACACTCACAGTTTGTCATGTCTTTTATGTACTGGGATTGTCTACTCATCATATATTTTTAATTAGTAAGTTTTTATTCTTATTTTTATTGATTACTAGAAATTTCAGGCGACCCCACTTGAATTCCAGGCGACCCCATGTGGGGTCCTGACCCAAAGGTTGAAAAACCCTGTTTTACACCTTCTTGGTGCCCAAAGTGCTTTACAAAGCCTCACATTCACCTGTTCACACACACACACACACACACACACACACTCATACACCAGTAGGCGGCTGCTGCCATGTAAGGCACTGCCTGGCTCTACTGGGAGCAATTAAGGGTTCAGTGTCTTGCCCAAGGCACTTCAACACGTGAACAGTCAGAGCCAGGATTCGAACCACCAACCCTTCAGTCACTGGACACTCTACCAACTGAGCCACAGCTGGATTATATACAAGAATAATATAAAAGATTGCATATAAGATTGTCATAACAACTATCTTCTAAGATAAGATAAGATACTTTATTATCATTGTATAGAATGTACAATGAAATTTAGGTGCACTATCAGGATACAGACTCATAAATAGTAATAGTAATACATAGTAATAATAACTATAAAATATAAAGTGTATAATAAAAACTAAATAAGTATCACTCACATATCACCATCCATACTTTCATTCCTTCACACATCCACCTCCTTCTTTATCACACAGCAAAATGTCACACACACATCCCGTCAGTGCCAGTGTATACAGTGCAATGTATAAAATAGTGCAATTAAGAAATGTCTATGCTTTAGTGGCTGAGTTCATTGTTCAGTGTAGTTATGGCTGTGGGGTAAAAACTGCTCCGGAATTGTGTGGTGTGTGTTTTTATGGATCTATATCTCTTGCCGATATAGATTGCATATAAGATTGTCAGAACAACGATCTTCTTACAATAGGATGACCTGGGTAGCAAACACAGTGCTATCAGTACTGCAAAAGTAACTGGAATCCAAAAATAACTATTGAAAACTACTGGACTTCTGCTCTGACAATGTTCCCAAACTCTGAGGACTGGTTTTTCTATCAGGACAATGCTCCTGGCCTCAGCTAGGTCAATAAAGGTGTGGATGACGGACCACCAGATGAAGACCCTGTCATGGCCAGCCCAATCTGCAGACCTGAACCCACTTTGAACACTTCTGGAGGAAGACGGATGGTCACAAGCCATGGAACATGTCTGAGCTTCTTGAATTTCTCTGCCAGGAGCTGCATAAAGTCATCCAACAGTAATAGTGGAGAGCCAAGACACATGAAGGTGTCATTGAAAGTCTGGGTTATTCCACCAAATATTGATGTCTAAACTTTTCCAGAGTTACAACATTAGTATTGTGTTGTTTAGAAATGAATATGAACTGGTTTTCTTTGCATTATTTGACATCTGAAAACACCTGCATCTTTTTGTTATTTTGACCATGTGTCCTGTTCTGCAAATACATGCTCTGAATAACAATATTTTTATTTGGAATTTGGGAGAAATGTTTAGAGAATAAAACAAAAATGTTCATTTTACTCAAACACATACCTATAAATGGAAAAATCAGAGAAAGTGATAATTTTTTAGTGGTCTGTTATTTTTTTTTTTTAACACATGCACAGATGTAAAAGAACAAAAGAAATCAGATGAACCTGTGTACATGTGTGAACACATCAGAGTATTGGGGAAAAATCTAAGTGTGTTAATCTGATTTCTCATAATCAGATAACTGCCATTATCAGATAAAGCCCATAAGATTATCCTGTTTACATGATCACTTGAATAATCTGATGACTCCAGAGATCGGATAATGATGGGAGTATTGGTGTGAATGCAAACGGGCTCAGTGATTCACCAGTAAAACCCATGTAACAACAGCGGATGGAGACGCTTGATTTATGTTCACTTAATATATATATTTTGCTGAAAAACCTACTTTTTCTTCAGTTTTCTCTGTTTTGATATAATAACCTTTGAGTTTACTTTGAGTTTTTGTGAACATCTAAATCAAATACAGTAAAATATAACAAGTGGTGACAGGCACAACAAACCCCGCCCCTCGTACATATTGTAGCTTATTTTGGCATCGATCCGGCTGATGTCATTATGTCTATGCATGTGCTGATGTCAGTATATTAATTGCCTTTATATATGTGCCAAATTTTAAGTAAATTGAAACAAAATTGATGTTTTTATAGACATTTGAAATTTCACCCATTATAAGTAAATGGGAAAAAATAGATTATAAAAATTCATAAAACATTTTAACTTTGATGTACTATTCCCAAAATGTAATGACATGTATTCTGGCACACTGGCAATCTATAAACCTAATTTGGGATTAATTCAATCAATGTCTTTGTTGCTACAGACATCTGAAATTTCACCCATTATAAGTAAATGGGGGGAAAAAAATTCCAGTTCTTTGAAACTGCAGCCTTTATTGGTCCTTCTGAACAACACTTTTTTTTTTTTTTTCCAAATATCAATTTCCGTGTATGAGTTTCAATTTTGTATCATATTTGATACATCGGGTCTCAATGCACAAATATTATTATTTTTGAACAAACAAAAACATAGTATAACACAAACATGTCTAACAAATTCTAATTCCTTTTCAAAATTGACAAAGTTCTTCCTCCTTCCTCATTAATGACAGTCTTGTAGGGTCACTGGAAAGACTTCTGGTGAACAAATTCCTCCCCCCCTGGTGGATTATCTGTGTATTGCATGTATCTAATTGTATACATCGGGTTTTTCAAGAAAAAAAAAATCACTCTGATCATGCAGAGGGCTTCAAAATTCATGTATCAAATATGATACCTTTGGTGTTAAAGGGTTAAAAAGTCATAAAAAATTTGAACTTTGACCTGTTCCCAAAATGTAATCAGATCATTTTGGTATGAATTCAACAAATAGTTTTGCTGCTAAAGTGGTAACAAAGAAACAAACCAGACCACAAACAATACCCCTTGCCTCCCCTTTGGCTGGCGGGGTAATATATAGTGATATAAAAATTAAGAAACATTAAATAGAGAGACAAATTCATTTGGGACCTGCCATAAAAGTAGCACTGGGTCTGTCAGTCTGTCCCAGGGCAGCTGTGGCTACAGATGTAGTTTACCACCACCAGAGGGAGAATGTGAGAGCGAATGAATAATGGGTCAATAATGTAAAGCGCTTTGGGTGTCTAGAAAGGCGCTATATAAATCTAATCCATTATTATTATTATTATTATTAGGGGTTAATTTAAGTGCAAGTATTAAAATAGAGAATACAGAATGGGTGGTGTTTTGAAGAAGTTAGTGAAGAGTCTAAATTGTGCTTGTGGGACTATTTAGAGTTGAGCGTACCCCACCACCTCTGGAGTGCTTGAGGCGTTCTTCAGTTTTTTCTGCCGGTCCAGGTGTGCACAGATAGGAGAAGGTCCTTCATAATGAAAGGACAAACAGAATGTAACCATCTGGTTCTTCACCTTTTAACTCATCATCCTGCCAAATTACAGATTTCTTTGGACACGAGCCAAGCACAGGGGGCGACCTATTATGCAACTGTCTCAACACTACATCACTGCTTTTTTCTTTTTTTTTTCTTTGCTCATTCAATCTGCCTTTCACTTTCACTCGTAACCCTTAAGATGTATGGATTTTTCCTCCCTCTGTGCAATATATAATACATTTACTGCAGAGGTCACGTTAGAAGTAGATCAGTGCATCCCACAGATTTACTTGAGCCAGACAGCCGATGTATGAACAACCCAGGGATCTCACAGGACACTGAGCAGATGGCGAAACCACATAGTGTCAGCACTTTCCCCCCAGCAACCTGAGAGACTCACTATGGTCAAATGAAACACGAGACATAGCAGACACCTTCAAACTCTATTTATATTGCTTTTTGCAGATGCATGGTTTCTTTGGATGGAGACAGTGAAAATGCATTTATCTGTCTTCAGAAACAGATGTCCACAAATTGGAAAAAATCTAAATAGTCCCAGAGAAATGCCATATACTAATGTCGTGCAGATTTTGTGGAAAGGACTAGCTGACCCCAACTCTAATCTTAGGGTTAAGGTAAGATTAACCTAAATGTAACCCATGTTAAAACACCAAGATATACCACATTACCACATTACAATGCTTATAAACTTTATTAAAATATGCAAAAACAGGTTAAAATCTATAAATAGGGTTAGAATTCATAAAAGCATTGATTAAAAATCTGTTAAATATATTGTGATACCCCTTTAATTTGACTGATTAACCTGTTAAACCCTGACCATATTTTCAGGGGAAAAACACCTAAAAAGACATACCCAAAGTAAATGAAGAATTACTTCACAATAATAAGGTTCATATGGATGTTCTTGGTGTCTATAGACATTTAGGACTTCACAGAATCTATTCCCATTGTCTAAAATATTGTATCTATTACTATGCCTGAGTAAACTGTAACAAACTAAAAGAGAAATTAGAATTTGTTATCCTCGCCTGTGTTTTTTCGGCTGGATTGACGATGATATGCATAAATTGTTTGTGTTGGAGGTTTTTAATAGCGTATATTTCACCCCACAAAGATTAAAAATCATGTTTGAACATTAAAGTTTGCACTAAAATATACTTTTGATGTACTTTTATCAACATTAGGGTCTAAACGTTGAGCAAAAGTTGAAAAAAATCATCCATTGTCCTGATTTATTATATTTTTGTGGTGGATGAATATTAATATAATTTTTTCGGCCCACAGGCGGGCTGATCGGGCTAAAGAGATTAAAATTATGCCAATGTAAAATGAGTGCGGCACTTCCCCTTTAAGAGCCAGCATGCATCTGTGACTGCACGCTGCTAAGTTAGAGGTAGTGATGGGACTTTTGGCTCTTTGAAGGGAGCCGTTCAATCAGGAGCCGTTCACTGAAAAGAGCCGTTCAAAAGACTAGCTCTTTTATGTTTTTCGCATTATTTTGAAACACCAATGTTTTAATGACTAAATAGGCTACATGTGATGATTGACATTACATTTTAAAGGTGTTGAATTGGCGCGGCAGTAAATATTATCTTACTGTAAAAAGGAATAGTTTGTTCAAATGTGTGGGCTAAATCCATGACATGAGAGGTGACATTAGGCAAATGCTGGAATTTGACCAAAAACATCAGGGTACATTATGTGGACTAGTCTGTAGCCTAAAAATAAAGAAGAAAATAAAACATTTTCTTATGAAATAACATTTTATTCTCCTCAAAACAAGAACAATAAATGTGTGTAAACATACGCAAAAAAATGCACAAAACACAACAATGATTAATCACTGCAGTTACTTAAATACCTGAACTGTAGTGCAATTCTCAGAACAAGAACAGTATGTTGGTAAATTGACAGGCAATCGGACACTCCCTCCTTAAAAAAAAAAAAAAAAAAAAAAGAACGGCTCTTTACAAAGACTCGGTTCCCATCGTTCATTTCAAAGAGCCGTTCAAAAGATTCGATTCGTTCATGACCGTCACATCACTAGTTAGAGGAAGAGACAGAAAAAAGAGAAAAGCAGAGGAATTACTGCAGTGAGTGAAATCGCCGATAAAGAGGGTTTTTTTTTCTGTGGAAACTACTAATTACCTTGTTGTAGATTCACAACAACCTTTTTCACTATCTAACCACAATGATTTTGGTGAGTTTCGTGTTGTTGTTATGTACTTTGATTGAGTGAGGATTTCGCTGTGTGTGCGGGACGAGGCCCGTACGAGTGACAAGGTGGCGGACCCATGGACCACAATGCTAGAAACTTCTCTTCATGCCAGCGAAAGGACCTGCTACACACCGGTGGATTATAAGTAAATTCGTTGCCAGAGTGGTGGGAGTGCTGAATTCTTTTGTTATTTTTTTCTGAACTGAGCTTAGCTAGCATCTCCATTTGGATTCTGAACTGAACTGAATTTAAGCAGGATTTTTCCGTTTGGATTTTGAACTGAACTGAACTTAATCAGGATTTCCATTTGTATTTTGAACTGATCTCAAATCTGTCTCAGGAACTGGAAGGGATATTGAAAAAGGTTTGAACTGAACTTGAACTGATTGAATTATTACATTGCGAACTGTGTTATCTTCATATTTGCTGAATTTATGGTCTGGTAATATACAGTATGCAATGTTTTTTTTTCATAACTGTGTTGAAAAGGGTAATGTTTATTTCTTACCTGTGAAAAAAAAAAGAGTTTTAATAATAATAATAATGGATTGGATTTATATAGCGCTTTTCTAGACACCCAAAGCACTTTACATTATTGACCCATTATTCATTCGCTCTCACATTCACACTCTGGTGGTGGTAAACTGCATTTGTAGCCACAGGTTGCCCCCACTACCGAGGGTAGCCACAATTCCATCTGTGTTACCATGGTAATGATACACAACACTTTAACAACAATATACACATGCTATACATCCATGTAACCAGAACCAGTCAATTAAACATAACGTGCTGCACACTTTTAATGCCCCTCGGCCAAATATAGTGTATGATTCTGTTGAAAGTTGCTGCCATATGATTTAGATTACATTGTTTTTGTGTAAAACTTATTACATACACATTTATATTTGAAAGCACTCAGATATTATAACTGCACAAGGCATTTGACCGTGAAAAAGTAGGTCAAGGTCACCTATTTTCAATAGGCTTCTGCTCCATGGCAAGATGCATCCACAGCATAAATTTGGTGCAGATATGTCAATGCATTCTTCAGATAATGAAAATACGTCATTGAGTGGACAGACAGACAGACAGATGACAAAACCATTACAATACCCCTTAGCAGAGGGGTAAAAAATTCAACAAAACCAATTGTCAGACAACAGACAGGGTGTTAGCTCTTTATCCAAATAAAAATTCCAGACTTTTTCAAAACTGCATTTTTCCCCCTAAACCTTGACTTTATGTACTTCTATACCTATGTGCCTACTGTTTTGGTTGAGATTTTTTTGGTTGAGATTCTACCTGCTGTGTGTAGTAGAAAAGGTCCTTTTAATAAATGTTATGAAGGAATGAATGCATAATAAATATGAAAATCACAAAAGTGCATGAATATCCCACAAACAAGTTTCACCAGAATCATTCCAGTACCGACCGATTAGTGAAATCATATCCAGTTTTTTTGATGCTTTCCTCATGTATTTCTTATCTTACAAGATTCTGTGTCTTTGAGCATAGTCTAAAATCCAACTATGAAAGAGACTTTTGTCAATACTTTATTAAGACTTTCACACAAAATTCTAGACTTTTCAAGGTCTGGTAAACAGAGTTTCAAAATTCCATACTTTTTAATACACTGCAAAAATCTAAATCTTAACAAGTGTATTGTTCTCATTTCTAGTCAAATTATCTCATCACAATTAAAATAACACATAATCACATCAAGACTAACTTTTCAGTGCGATATAAGAACTTATTTTTAGGTAATAGATCTTGAAAATCTTATTTCAAGAAATCTTACCAAGATAATTTTCACTTGTTCCATTGGCAGATTTTTTTGCTTAATTCAAGCAAAAACAAACAAACAAACAAACAATCTGCTAGTGGAACAAGTGAAAATTATCTTGGTAAGATTTCTTGAAATAAGATTTTCAAGATCTATTGCCTAAAAATAAGTTCTTATATCTCACTGAAAAGTTCCTCTTTAGGTGATTATGTGTTATTATAAGTGTGATGAGATATTTTGACTAGAAATGAGAAAAATACACTTGGTAAGATTTTGATTTTTCCAGTGTACTTTCAAGACCTGCACAAGCACCCTGAACAGAACACAATCCAAACAAGTGTTCAGAGAACGCAAACCTCCACCAAGCACCCCGAACGGTGTGCATGTGTGGATGGACTATTTGTTTTTAAATTAAACAGTTTCAAGGTTTTTCCATACAGCAGAAGAAGTTGAAACTTGGTACCAGTCATGTGTATGTCAAATTATATTAAATTCCAATCAATATTTGTTGAGTTTTAATGAAAAATGTGTTGTAAATGGGATTTTCAATGTTAAATTGAAATGTCCACAGAGTCCACATTCCACAGTGGATGTGGACAATTTTGTGCCACATACAAAATATTGTTATAAGCTACAGGTGTATCAAATTGGAGGCTAATCAGTGTCATTTAGAATTTTTTATGAATTTTGGAAAATTGCTCAATGATGAGAGATAGGAAAATTTGATCATTTGTGACCTTGCTGTGACCTTGAACTTTGGCCTACTTGGCCCAAAATTTAATGGGTTCGGCCCAGGGCCTAGGCCTATCTGTGGGTAAAATTTGGTAAAAATGGTTGTAATAGTTCTCCCATAAAGTTGCTAACAAACAAACAAACAAACACGCAAACAAACAAAGCAAAGTGATCACTGTACCTCCTGGTGGAGGTAGGAAAAGCACTAAAATAGGCAGATATCAAGAAGATGCTAACACTCTGAGACCAGCGTATTTCATGAATAATTTTATAAAACAACACACCAAAGCGACAAATTTTGCACGGCTAGGCTAACACTAAACTAATCTAACGGTGAATGAGCCACAGAACTGAAGTCACATTATGACACAATGAGTTTGTTACATTTGCTGTTTTCTACTCATAACTTGGTTTTATATAAATGGAATTTCAGCTATCAGCTACTCCATTGTTTTAATGTTATACTGAAATAACTTCAACTGGAAACAAATGGCCCTGGGCTTAACAGTCAACTACACTGTATATATGGGTCTAATAACCCGAACCTAAAATGGGTCGCTAAATGATGTCAGGAAGTTTTCATTGCACAAAACAATTAAACATCTCATATTGCACGTAACACAAGCTACTGAAACAATCAAATGCCAACAAAAGCTGTAAACCATACACCCATAATGCATGAGAGGTGGTGTTATAATGCATGATACGAGGTTGATGTAGTCAGTGGTAGAAAATCGTGCGTAGAGGGATTGTCTTCTCACCATTGCATCGATTGTCTCCCTCTCTAATTCCATCCTGTCTCCAATATCCCAGAGAAAGGTGGCCAGCCACTGTCGACATCCATCACATGCACCAAATGTATTGTTGGACGTGAAACAATTGTTTATTGTTTTTCAGCTTAACTTGCTTCCTGATGAACTTCATTGATCTCTAAAACAATCCATGGTTCCCCCGGCTCAACATCATTTGTTCCTGTGTTGAAATGATTGGTTTGATCTCAAGGCCTGGCATCAGCTGTAATTACTGAGATGGGATTTCAACTGTCAGCATGATAAATGGGTATTTGACTTTATTTGTCTTGGACTGCCATTGGCTTGCAGTGCTACCTGTCACTGAGGTATTCTATTTCCTTTACTCAGCATCACACACACAGAAACATATTGAATACCTCTTCCATCACCTCAACAGAAAATCTTTTGATAATAACATAGATAATTTGCAGAACAAAATGCCCCCAGTGAGAGAAATGTCTGGATAAACCAACCTCTTGTTTTTCCGGTAAAGCCTTTTGTTCCCTGGCTTTTGTTTTGCAGCTGTCAGGAGTTTACCTGAGTTTACCTCCCCAGTCTCCGACACTGCCTGAGACTAACTGACTTTTTCATTTTGTTACAAATCATTAAACTAGCTTGCAATGGGAATTCACCAGAGGTGAGATGCTTGCAGGTGCAGATCTCTGGAGGAGGTTTTGTGCATCAATGAATACAGCTCCTGGCCTTGTATGACCCCAGCCCTTTTGCCTGAGAAGGAATCGATTGTGTTTTCATTTGGCCTGTACTGGCAGCTCGAATAGGAACACTGCGCTAACGATAACAATGAATACCACGAATGAGGGTTAGATTTGTGTGTAAATGTTTGTCTAAATAGACAGGACAACAGTCAGACAATTGACACTATTTCTCAGCACCGAACAAAAGTGTGGAGAAAGCAGGTGATAGAAATGTTTTCTCAACAGCCTTTCAGAGGCTGCACACAATGCTCCAGAAAGTCCCTTTTAAAGTATCCTATCCATTAGCCGTTAAACAAGCTGTGGAACATTTTGTCTTTCTCAGTGTAGCTACACTTGAAAATACAATTTTCCCTCAACAAATCAAAAATTGTAGTTAAAGCCATCCATGTGGCAGTGTACTGCCAGGCAGCACCAAACAAAAAATAAATAAATAAAAAGCCACAGAATCTCCAGTCATCAAACCATAATAGAAGGTTTTTTTCCCCCTGGCCGGCTCCTCAGAGTCTTTCATTTTTGCGTGGCATTGCTCTTTCCAGATCAATTATTCTCACTAAAATAAGTAAGAGGAGGCCATGAAATATTAAAGCAGAGGCTGAGCAGGGGTTGAAAGCTTCCCTAACGCGGGGGTGTTGTATCTGTTTTATTTTTCATGACGACAGAGGGACTGTGGCGAATAGGAGGTGCTGCAGTCGCTCAGGGCCGTTTCTGTGCTGGCTAATTTACTCAGTGGTCCAAAAGCTCCCAGATGAAGAGCCCATCCAGAGCTGGAAGAGGGCCAGAGATCATGGAGGGGCCTCCCACTTCCACCTGTCCACTTCACAAACCTCCTCTTAATGATGAACTACAGAGCTCTTTAATGGTGATAACGTAAACTGGTCCTCATTTGGAAAATGAGATGTGACACGGTTATGTACTTATTGTGTGTCTCATAGCCTTCTTAGTGTTCTTTTCATCCTTTCATCTTCTTAATTTAGTGTAATGCCATGAGGCAGCAGCACCGTCTGACATGCAGCAAAAACTGTCAGATCAAAAGTCCTTCCAAGTTATTCTGAGTTTAACAGTGTTAGGGATGCTACTTGTGAAAGGAAAGAGACAGATTAACAGTTACCCTCTTGAAGACATCCATTGTAACCAGTGTTGGGAGTAATGTGTTACAAAAGTAATGCAATACAGTAATTGATTACTTTTTGCTGTAACACAGTAGTGTAAGGCATTACTAATCAATTTTCAGTAATACTTTATTCAGTATATGTTCTTTTTTTTTCATAAATGTGTTTATTGGGTTTTTTCTTTTCAAACACACACACACATAAAACAAAATAATAAAACAAAACACAGGCTGGGAGTGGTCAGAAAATAAATAAATAAATGAATAAATAAATAAAATTATATATATGCATATACACACATAAATGCACACACATATGCATATGCACATACACATACCTTCCAGGCTGTACATATGAAAGGTAGAGTTCAGTATTCAATACAATGGAAGCTGGGTGAAGGAAAAAAAAAAAATAATAATTTTATATATATATATATATATATATATAAATATATATATGCATGTATGCATGTATGTATGTATATATAATAAAATCATTTTTATACAAATGCTCTTGTCATTATAGCAGATATATTCACATTAATATAGTCAAGGAATGGTTTCCATATTCTTTCAAAGGTATTGGTCTTGTGATGCATGAGACAGGTCAGAAAATCCAGGGGTATGAATTCCATTAGTATCCTATGCCACCCCGCAACTGAGGGGGTTTTATCCAAAATCCAGTGCTGTAGAATATTTTTCCTAGCACAAAAAGCCATAACATTATACATTTTTTTGTGATATACATCAGGTACACGGACACTAGGAAGACCCAGAAGCAGAGAAACCGGGTCGAGTTCAAGCTCCATTTTGAGAACTTTGTGTATTTCAAAAAATACATTGTTCCATTAGTTTTGTATTTTAACACAGGACCACAGACAGTGAGTGACATCACCAATTTCTGTCCTACATTTAAGACAAACTAGAGACACATCTTACTCGGTTCAGTAGCACTTGTGTTATAACACACTTTTCAGCCATAATTAAATTGCTCAAATGAAAAAACAAAACAAAAACACCAAAACCATGACACCTTAAGGAATCAAAAATGTGGCAGGAAAGTTCTGTTTCCTGTTGGTGTTCAGCCAATGGGTGAAGGTGGCAGAAGACAGTACATTGTCCACATGGACGTATGCTCATTACTAACCCTAACGCTAACCAATAAATTTAACACAGTTTAGATTTGAATGAATAAAATGCTGATGCTTTTTTTTAGCAACTGTTCAAGCTTTCTACTAATGTACAGTGCTGGGAGTAATGCATTACAAAAGTACTGCATTACAGTAGTGGATTACTTTTTGCTGAAACGCAGTCGTGTAAGGCATTACTAATCAATATTCAGTAATATTTAACCCTTTCATGCATGAATTATGAGACCCTTAATCAAGATTTTTTTTCCTGAGTGTTTCTATTCCTCTAGGCATTAAAACAAACAATGCAATTGGAAATTTTTTTATGAACCTATTTTTCATGGAGTTGCAAAAATGTTCACTCAGCCGGATACCATGAGTTTAACTTTAGAAGCAAAGAAACGTATTTACTGATATACTGTGTGAAAACTGAAATAAAAATGCAGCTAATCTGATGTTTTCTCACATTTTAACATACTTTAATACTAGTCATTACTCACTTCATGGAGATAATATGCAAAAAAACACAACTTAAAAAAAAACAAAAAAAAAACACCCTGTTAATAACAATTTAATAACAATAACAAGCAATTGATTTACACACAAGCATTTATGTATGGAATGATTCATGAGTGTTCACTGTGTTGGCTGATATGGAACGAAAACAACAAAACCCATGAATATACAAGAGAACAGCTGTAGAATAACTGTCCACTGGAGTGACCACTATGCATGAAAGGGTTAAGTTGGTACATGTTCAGTAGCACTTGCATTACAACTACAGGTAAAATCCTGGTCATACACTCGATGTTGGCCGGTGACTGCCAACATCGAGGGGAGGCTGATGAACACAATGTTAGCTCCATGGAGCAACAGGTGGCTGGCTTTTCCCAGCCTGAAGGGATCCAGTTGGACTGTAATGACAGCGAGACATGGCACCATCTGCCCAGGAGAACTGCCACTGATAAGACACCTATCACTGTAAGGTTCACCAACAGAAAACATAAGCTCAGGCTGAAACAAGGGACTAAACCACAGGTATCAAACATGTGGCCCGGGGGCCAAATCCGGCCCGCCAAAGGGTCCAATTTGGCCCCTGGGATGAATTTGTGAAATGCAGAAATTAAACTGATGATATTAACAATCAAGGATGTTAAAATCATTTTAGGTCAGTTTAATCTCAAGTGGGTCAGAACCAATAAAATACTATCATAATAACCTATAAATAATGAAAACTACACATTTTTCTCTTTGTTGTAGTGTAAAAAAAAAAAAAGTAAAATTACACAAAAATGTTTACATTTACAGACTAGCCTTTTGCAAAAAAATGTGAATAACCTGAAATTTCTTAAGAGAAATATGTGGAATTTTAACAATATTCTGCCTCTTACTAAATGTTTGGTATATTTGTAGATCCACTGTGATCTGTAAGTTGTGATGCATATGTATAAATGATAAACTACGGTGTAATATTGTTAAAATTGCACTGATTTTTCTTAAGAATTTTCAGGTTTATATTTGTTCATGTTATGTTCGAGTACGGTTCGTAGATGAAAAGATTTTCATTACACAAATTTGAGGTTTTTCACTCAAAAACAGAGAAAAAAACTTTGGAGTTGACATTATTTATCAGTTCTTATCCTATTATTTATGTTATTTTACTGGTCCAGCCCACTTTAGATCATATTAGTCTTTATGTGGCCCTAAACTGAAATGAGTTTGACACCCCTGGACTATACTAAAGGGATCATCAACAAGCTCCTACCCAAACAGAACGCTAACATTTCCAGAAAATTACTTGAACTCAAGAAACAGGAAAAATACAAAACACTTGGACTACAAAATGTGGTGCTCATCAAACTGAATGGAACACCTGAGGAAGCTTAATGCTACCTTCAGGTGCTATCGGGAAAATAATCCTTTCCACCAGTGAATTCGAAATTGCCAGTGGCATTGTGTTCAAGTGCCTTTGTTTTTGCTTTTATTGTTTTGATCTATAATTACTTTTGTTATTACCTCCACCAAGTGTAATGGCAGAGGTTATGTTTTCATCTGGGTCTGTCTGTCTGTCTGTTAGCAAGATAACTTGTGATGAAATTTTCAGGAAATGTTGATACTGGCACAAGGAACAACTGATTTAATTTTGGTGGTGATTTGGGGGGGGGGGCACTGATCTGCCTTGTTGGAGGTGTGCACTCTGAGTGCTTTTCTAGTTTTTATTAATTCTTTTATGTGTTTAATTTGTTTTTACATCTGTGTACAGCACTTTGGCCTACTGTGTTGTTTTTAAAGTATCCAGTTTAAAAAGCTGATTTGACTTTTATTGTTGTAGCGAAATGAAAAATGACTAACACACAACTTATCCTGACCTGCTACTTGGCTAAAACCGTTTTGGATGTTTGAATTCATCTGCTACAGCATCATCTTCTGAATTTTATCTCCATATATACACTGACATATATAGAGGACAACGAATCACTCACACATTCACATCTATGGGCAGTTTAGCTCAACCAGTTAACCTATTAATGCACGTTTTTACCCGGAGAGAACCCCCACACAGGGAGAACATGCAAACTCTGCTTATTTTTTTTCTTTTGCAAATTGTGTATACTATAAATGTGCAAAATCACCAACTAACAGCAGCAGAACATTAATAAAAGCAGTGTTTATCAATGCAATTAAAGTTCAAAGGTTATTTTCACCTCAGCAACTCATGTATCAGAATTTTTTCCCAGTTCCCCAGTGGAAAATTGGACATGAGGGGGTGTTACTGTGCAATTTTCAAGTTTGTAAATAGTATTTACCATAATTCCAATAGCATATGAAGGCAGGATACGAAATGATGATGAGAAGCAACGCCAAACTGGACGAATAACAATAATTATCATGTGAGGTAATGATCGTCTGTACATGTAACCGTGACACACACACACATCAACAGAACTCAGTCATTTACATAAGCACTTACAGGAGGCAGAACAAGACACAGACCTATAGACTATGACTTCTTCTTCAGTGGTAAAAACACCTGCC
The DNA here is from genome assembly GCF_902148855.1 of Sphaeramia orbicularis. NCBI lineage: Eukaryota > Metazoa > Chordata > Actinopteri > Kurtiformes > Apogonidae > Sphaeramia > Sphaeramia orbicularis. The sequence continues at coordinate 14,778,243 of NC_043976.1, read as the reverse complement.
GCTGTAACACGGATGAACAGAACAATCAGAACATTAGCTCACAAGAAAAATTATCAGTACAGATGAAGACGTATGTTTGGGTTTGTTAGAGTTAGGTAGCACAGTGTAACATCAAATAATAATGGAATAATGATAGTTACCACTGGAACAACCACTGCAGTATATTGATTATAGACTGGGGCATCATTGAGGGGGGATAAACATGACAAATTCATGGGGCCCAGCATTTGTGGGGGGCCCATAGAGCAGTGGAGGGGGTCCAGAGGATACAGGTTAGAAGTTGTGAAAATTTTGTGCAAGGTCCGCTGTATAAGAGAGGAATAGAAGTCGGGAGTTGGGAGTTGAAAGCATGTAAAGTTGAACTTTAGCTTCACACCAGCATAAGTTTAGTTAGTTTTGGCTCACCCCCCCCCCCCCCCCCCATCCCATATATATATATATATATATATATATATATATATATATATATATATATATATATATATATATATATATATATATATATATATATATACCCCACCCCCCCACTCAGACAGGTGGACAAGATACTGAATTTTATGAAGGGTCCACAATATTTACCTTTCATGGGGCCCACAATTAGATAGATAGATAGATAGATAGATAGATAGATAGATAGATAGATAGATAGATAGATAGATAGATAGATAGATAGATAGATAGATAGATAGATAGATAGATAGATAGATAGATAGATAGATAGATAGACTGACTTTATTTTGAACATAAGTAGTGTTATGACCCATAGGTGGTTCTGTGTACCTGAGGGTGTGTACATTTGTCTGTGTTTGAGTGGATGATGTCCTGCAGGTGTGGAGTCAGAACTCGTCCACAGATTGGACCAGCCAGCCGGAGGAGGAACCATAAAAATGACAGATCTGGGCCGGTCCATCGTCGCCTTTCCTCCACTCCCAACCCCGTATGTCTTCACCTTTGTTTTGTTTGTGAATGCAGCAGTAGGTGTGGGCTGCTGATTTCTTTGCCTTGTTTTCTCCTGTTTTCCATAAGTAGGGAGGTCAGACTCTGTATTTTGGTTTCTTTTCTTTTGCAGGTCAGCCTCACTTCTTTAGTTAGTGGAGTTATGTTTATTATTTTGGCCTTGGCCCACCCTGAAGACCAAGGTGCCGTTCTGTTTGAGTTCTATATTACATGTCTTTATATTTGTTGTAAATAAATCACATGTTTAAGTGCACAACCCGCATCCTGGGGGTGTCTCTGTGGTTTGGGAGTGAGGGACGGTATCTGCTTATTCATGTTATGCCCTAGGGCAGTGGTTCCTAACCCCATTTTAACATCACAAATTCCTGGTGACCCCAGACATTCAAAACAGAGACTTTTTTTTTTTCTAAAATTAATTTGTTTTTGATCATGTAATAGTTTGCTCTACTATGTTGCAAATAAATGTTCATTTTAGAAGATATTTAGTCTATATAATGTATATTATTATGGACAGAGGCAGAAAAGCCAGGTGTAGATTACTGCACAAAGTGAGAATTTTGTTTTCTTTGGTCAGGATATGTACAGTCAGTCCAGCTTGGATTTACAAGGCTGACAATTAATACTGAACAAACAAGAACTCAGACTATGAATTATGAAAGAGCTGCAGCATCTGAAACTGACCACAATGAACATTTGACAGATAAACAGTACCACAGTGCTTCAGTTTCAGCTTCACAGTTTGTCATGTCTTTTATGGACTGGGATTGTCTCTGTCAACTCACCTTATATTTATTAGTACGTTTTTTTGTGTGTGTTTTTTTGTTTTTTAATCAGTTACTAGAAATTTCAGGTCACCCCATTTGAATTCCAGGCAACCCCACGTGGGGTCCCGACCCCAAGGTTGAAAACACTTTCCTAGGTTCCCGCAACAGTAGGAAAATGAAATTACGAATTTAAACCGGACACTTCAATATTTTGAAGGACGTAAGTTAATCAAAAAAGAAAAACAAATGGCACACAATGTACAGCTATTTCATTGTGGCTCTTTAACAATACTTTATGTCCAAAATGCAGTAGGAAGAAGCCGGCCTTATATCATCCTACCCCAATTTTACTGTGACCTGGCTAATCAGCTAGCAGTTGTTCTCACCTTGGGTGGGTGGGTGGGTGGGTGGGTGGGTGGGGGGGGCATGAGCACAGGATAGGAGGGAAAAAAACTCACAAAAAATCACAGACTCACTGTTTATTCATACAAAGGAGATGCAGCAGATTCCCCTCAAGTTGAAATGGAAGTGGTTGGACTATAACAGTGTTTCTCAACGGGGGCGGTACCCCCACGTAAATACCACGTGTAAGCTCCGACATATAACAGAGGCACATACTCACCCACCCCTCCTGCCTTATGGATTGAGGTCTGTTGTGTAATAGAGGCGTACCCCCCCCATCCATGGGTTTTACTGGTGAATCAGTGTTGTAGAAGATGATGGTGTTTCCACGGTAACTACAGAGCCTCTGAACGTCCTGATGGGTCATATCTGATGACCATGAAAAGACTGCTTTCGGGGGGGGCATGTGGGAAATGATGATATGAGGGGGGCTTTATCTACAGAGCTATATAACCCACCACATCCTCCACATAAGAGGATGTGGTGGTGGTGGTGGTGGTTGTGGTGGTTGGGGGGAGCAGAAGGCTCATGATATCGTTAATGGGCCTTTGCTCAAAAATGGTTGAGAAACACTGAGAAAATGTATACAGTACATATAAAGAGTAGGTCAGTTATCAAATTGTTGAAAAAGAGAACAAATGATAACAAACCATCATTAACTATACTGTTGTACTCCCATTCATTGTTATTATATCTCTGGAAAATAAAGTCTTTATATATTTTCTTAAATGTTGTGATGTTTTCACACTGTTTGATATTTAGTTCCATTCTATTCCACAAAACCACTCCACAAATGATGAAATGCGCATCTTTTCAACATTTATTCAGGCGAAATGTTGTTTCATTAAATGTATTATTAAGTTATTAACCCTTTCATGCATACTGGTCACTACAGTGGACAGTTATTCTCCAGCTGTTCTCTTCTGTATTCATGAGTTTTATCGTTTTAGTTCCATATCAGCCAACACAGTGGACACTAGTGCATCATCCCATACACTGTAATTCATGCCATTACTGTAACTTTGCTGTTCTTGATAAACCTGATCTACAGTAACATGTTTGAGTGTAAATCAACTGCTTGTTATTGTTAATAGACTGTAATTAACCATTTTCTTAAACAAAAAGTTTTTTTTTCCTCCATAAAGTGAGTAATAACTAATATTAGAGTAAGTTAAAATGTTACAAAACATCAGATTAGCAGCATTAAAAAAAAAAGTTATTTCATACTTTTCACGCAGTATATCAGTAAATACATGTTTCTTTGCTTCAAAAATTAAATGCATGGTGTCCAGCTGAGTGAATATTTTTGCAACTCCATGAAAAATAGGTTCATAAAAAAATTTTCAATCACATTGTTTTTTTCATGCCTAAAGAAGAATAAAAACACTCAGGAAAAATATCTTCATTAGGGTCAAAAAACGGTATTCAAAATCTCTCTGAAGGGACATTTAAGAGACAATTTGACCCACATTTTTACTTTTAAATTCAGTTTCGCTTTAGTTGGACCACAAGGGATTATCCAGAACAAGGAGCTACTTTATATTGAAATAAATGTTGGAATGGCAATCAATTAAATTTCTCTCTCTGATGAGACATTACTGCATTTTGACCCATTAAGGTTCTCATAATTCATGCATGAAAAGGTTAAATGTATATGTGCACCAAGCTCAAGTTATGAGCTTTTTGAGGATTGGATGCAGTACATGTTCAATAAAAAAGAGTAACAAAATATGCTGAGACTTCAGTGTTGATCTATTGAATCTGAATAAACATTAAATTTCACATGGAAATCTTTGCAAAAATCAGCTTCAGACTGGTTGTGTGTTTATTTGGACTAAACTAATCTTACTGCTGTTTGTTTTATGTGAAATGCATAATTGCTGTTAAATTGAGTCTAAATGCAATGTGAAGAAAATGACCTATTTTTTCCAATTGAAATGTGTTATTTTAAATATACATTTCCACCCCTTTGTAAAAGGCTTCCCTAGTTTCAAGGAGTTTGAGCCATGTGCACTGATTTGGTTTGCAAATGAGAGGCAGGGCAAAGTCAAGCACGAGAACCAAGTGAAAACGACGCTCAAAATCTGAGCACATACTGTAATGCATGTAAATGCATGGAGCTGATGCAGAGGCTCCATCTGAAGCCGTACAACCTTTGATGGTGTTAGTGTCATTTGTCTCAGTACCTTCACTGAACCTCCTGTGGAAGTCTGCGAAAACAGGCTAAAAGATGCAAAGGAACAGAAAAATGATATATTCAAGAAACTTAACACTATTTAGCTTTGTATGAATACAATGCAGATGTTTTTCTCAGCGACGGTTCAAGCTTTCTACTTATGTACAGTGTTGGGAATAACACGTTACAAATGTAATTCATTACAGTAACGGTTTACTTTTTGCTGTAATGCAGGTGCATGTTCAAAAGCCCTTGCATTACAATACACTTTTCGCCCATAATTTAATTGCTCAAATGAAAAAAGAAAAAAAATAACAGTAAGACCATGAGATCTTAAGGAATCAAAAATGCAGCAGGATAGTTCTATTTCCTGTTGGTGTTCAGCCAGTGGGTGAAGACGACAGAAGACAGTACACTGGTCACATGGACGTATGCTCATTACTAACCCTAACTCTGCTTTAAGAAGCTAGTCAGCATGATCCCTGTGATCAGCAATGACAAGGTAAGGCAAGGCCAGTTTATTTGTATAGCACATTTCAGCAACAAGGCAATTCAAGATGCTTCACACAGGACATTGAAAAACAACGACGAGGGAAAAAGAAACACATTTAAAACATTATAAAAGAAACATGCAAAAGGTGATTAAAAACAGCAATTAAGAAAAAAAACAACTCATAAAATCCAAAAATATAAAAACACACACATATTAAAGTAAGAGTTGCAGTGCAGAGTTTTAAAGGAGAATATAAAATTTAAAAAGTCAAAAGCCTTTTAGTCAAAGGCAGCAGTGAACAGGTGAGTCTTTAACCTTGACTTAAAAGAACTCAGACTCTCAGCAGACCTGATATTTTCTGGTAGTTTGTTCCAGATATACGGCGCATAGAAACTGAACACTGATTCTCCATGTTTAGTTCAGAGGTGAGCTAACGTTTCTATGACTAGTTAGAATTCTTTATCAACTGCATATTTATCCACTGGCATCCTCGGTGCCGTGCCCCATGTTTGAACATGTAAAATGTTGAAAAAAATGCAAGCGTTCCTGCTGAGATTTGAACATTATAGACCGTAGTGTTACTTACTGAGCTATCAGATTCACACATCACATTCACATATCCCATTTACTTCGGGGTAGTGATGTGTGGATTGATACTAAAATACCAATATCTCTTAAACCAGATCTTTACACTCTAAGATCAATTCACAAATCAAAATATCAATACTTTTGCTACTTCAGCCATTTGAGGTAACGTATATCAGGAACAAAGTGGAGAGTAGCAAAACTATTGGGATCTTGTCCAAATGATATGTGATTGGTGGGAACTATTTCTTCTTCCGCCTGGGTAAGTGTGTACTGCGTCACACTTCTCAGTCAGTCCTTCCCAGCCCTAAGATACCTGGGAATGACGTCCACTTCTGGACCAGCAGAGAGAGTCTTTTCAAAAGCAGGAGAGATTCTGAGCAAAAAACAGAACAGAGTAAAGGGGAAAACAGTAAATATGCTGTTGCTCATTAGCAAAAACTTGTAAATGAATGAAAGTGTCAGTGTTGGATCCTTTTGTTGAAGTGTTACATGTTTAGTGTTTTCAGGTTTCATGTTAACACGTTCATGTAAGGTGCAAGTTTTAATTTTTCTTATAGTTCTTAATAATTCCCAGCCAGCATGTCCATGTGTGCCCCAGAAGAGTTACAGTTGGGTTGCATATAAGGGTCCTATGTGGGTTTGTCTGCAGTTTCCGTGGTGGCCCCACATGTGTTTGCCCAGATCAGAATCAGAATCAAAAGCAGAATCAGAATCTCTTTATCGTTATTGTACCAAGTACAACGAAACTGAGGTAAAGCGCTCAAGTTCAGCGCAAGAATTTACAGACAGACAACAAATACCAGTAAAAGGCACAGTTATTTACATTAAAAAATAAAAAGTATTGCAAACTAAGATATTTGTAAAACACAGAATGTAAGTAATGCAAATAACATGAAAGATAAATATCGTAGGATAAATAGTGTGACGAATAAATAATGTGATATATTCAGATCTCTGATTCTGATTCTGATATGAGTAAACACATGTGGGGTCACCATGGAAACTGTGGACAAACCCACATGGGACCCTTATATGCAGCCCAAATGGAACCCTTCTGGGGCCCTCATGGACATGCTGGCTGGGTTAAAGAATATTTACTCTCATGTCTTCTATTCTTTATGAAGTTATGATTTGAAATACACAATTTTTTCAATTTTAGATTTCCATGACATTAAGTATTTTTGTGCAAAGTATTGGTATCGGATCAATATTGCCAATACCAGCCTGAATATCACTCAGTATCGGAACAGAAAGGAAATCTGTGGCATCAAACATCACTACTTCAGGGCACAAGTTTTTGCATTCCAAGGCTGTCCTATTTATTGTACTGGGGGGGGCATGTCATCTGTATGTAACTCAAAAGTAATACAAGAGTCATGTAACACATTACAATTCTGGGACAGTAATATTGTAAGATAAATAATTACTTTTATATAACAGTAAGTAATCTGTAATGCATTACAGTTTGGAAGTAACTTACACAACTCTGCTTATGTAACACCCGAACGCTGGAGCTCAACAAATGTAGTCGTACATATTTCATAGTGAAAACCACGTTGTTTATCTAATGCACTTTAACCTCAGGCCACACAGGCTGACACACTGTCCCTGACACTTAGTTGAGAAGATTTATTACCTTGTTTGAAACGCTGCATTAAAAACTTATGAGCGTCAGCCTATCCTAAGCCACGCTGTTTGACTGTACAAGCTTCTACTAGTAAGTGTTTTCCTAGCTGCTGCGTTTTAAGTGTTTTCTTCCTCTACTGTTCCCATCACCTTTGTATTATGTAAATGTGGTATTAACACTGTAGCTGTCACAGACACTCATGCTACAGTTCCTACCTACAGTACAGCCTGTGCATATGTGTGGGAAATGGGGCAGCAGTGACTAAGCACATCTCACTGATGGAGCTTCAAAGCTTATTGTTATCACTGTACGGAAGCCAAGCATCAGTCTGTTCCAGATCAAACAGTACATTTGTCACTCTGAAACCAACGTTTAGAGAATGGGATTTTTATTCATCAAACCTACAGAGCACTTTGCAAACAGTGCGGTTCACCGACTCCCTGGAAATGCTTTGTTGAAATCCAACAATGATGTAAATTCCCTCTTTTGTCTTTATTATAAATAACAACTTACACTGTGGCGACTGTTTGAATCATGAGGCTGAAGGTGAGATATGATTATGCAGTAAACTAACGCTGACATCATGATATAAAGCCATGTTTTTGCAGGTTCTAAAAATTTGCATGTATCCATCATTCAGCATCAGAATGATTAAAGGGGTACGATTATTTTATCACTTACCTCTTGCAGTAGTCACGCAGATCACTACAGGGTTTAGAAAACTGTTTACAGCATGGACTGTGAATTGTCCAAAAATAATGAAGACACTATTTCTTAAAAGAACATTTGCTTTTAATTTTTAATTGTGGTTTCGGGAGTTTTCTTCCTCATGTGTTTTAACTCAAGGTTCAGTTTTTCCATATGCAGCAAATCACTCAACAGAGAGTAAAATCAAATGAAAAAAATATTTCTATTTCAGCCTGAAAGGTTCACGTTACATGAATTAACCCATAAAGACCCAAACAACCACTAGCAACTAAAATCATCTGAATGTTAATAACTGTTGATCCATTAAGCTTATCAATACATGTAAATAACTGGTGTAAAATACAGTTTGTCATCTTTTCATGGTCATCAAATATGGCCCATTTGGACGTTCAGAGGCTCTGAAGTTACCGTGGAAACACCGTCATCTTCTACAACATTGATTTAACAGTAAAACCCATGGAGTTGGATCAATGACAGTGGATGGAGACAGTTCGTTCTAGAGATCACAGTTATTGGGTACGGTTACATGATGTTTTTTAAATCCGATTTATTTTTCCAGACGAAATTAATCCGAAACTAAAGTATTTTCTCTTCTGTTTACATGGAAATGTTAAACCCGAATAAAGGTTTACATGAGAAATGTTTATTCGGTTCTCGCAGCCCTTCTGTTAGCTTAGCTTAGCATAGTCACTGCATTTCCATGGTCACGTGTAGCCAGTTTTTTAAAGGTGATTTGTTGTTTTTTGTAAGTGATTTTCTGAAACCGCATGTTTGACACCTGTGCTTTAGAAAGTGAGCTTCAACTAACTGTGTCCACAAATTTGGATGTCATGCATGAAAGGGTTAAAAATGCAAAATACAGAGGGTAATATTATAATAAATGGTGATAAAACATTTAAGAAAGGTTAAAAACAGGAGAAATTCATTTTTGTTATTGCCACAAAAGTAGCACTGGGCCTTTATGGATTAAAAATGGGTACGAATAACAAAAAACAAATAAAAACTGCACACCTCGGAGCTCGATAGCTGCACTAATCAGTGCACAACAGGTTGTTTCCATCTTTGAACCTGAATTTAATGCTGCAAATCCATACTCTCTCAGCTTGTGAAAATTTAATTTGCTGATATTTCCAATGCAGTGACTTTAGTTGAACTGCAGCAGTGAGCAGTAAACAAACACCCAAGAGTAAGTTTGTGAAATGCGACATCAAGTGCAGGAGCTGAAGTAAGCCTTAGGAGGAAACAAGGCAGTAGCTGTTGCACCGTGTGGATTACACCAGCCGCACATGAATATTTAAAGTGTGATCAGGAGAGACCTCCATTATATGAGCTACTGAGCTGTAATGCCATGGCTGATTATAAGAGCAGGAACAGCTCATGTGCTGCCGTTGAGTTAATACAATCAGTCGACTGGAGGGGTGAACATATGCAAACAGGTAGCTGTCAGTTCATGCTTAACTGCACACACAGCTCTCTCTCTGCACATAAACATACATTTGCACAAACAGAAACAGGATTGCACATCATTGGACTTATTGGAAAATCATTTCTGAAAATTTCAAATGGGATTTCCTTTTCGTTTTTGACTGAAATCCCATCTACCATAACAGTATACTCATCCATGGTAAAAAGTCATGTCAGAGCAGAGCTGTTAAAGTAATTTTAGATCAGGGGCCACGTTCAGAACAGTATGATCTGAAGTGGACCGGACCAGTAAAATAATAACAGTGAAAAAAGTTAAATTAGACAGTCAGTCAGTCATCTTCTGAACTCCTTTAACCCTTTCATGCATGAATTGTAAGAGTTTTTTTTTTTTTTCCTGAGTGTTTTTATTCCTCAAGGCATTAAAAAAACAATGGGGTTGAGGTTGTTTTTATGAACCCATTTTTCATGGAGTTGCAAAAATGTCCACTCACTTGGACACCATGGATTTAATTTTTGGAGCAAAGAAACATATTTACTGATAAACTGTGTGAAAACTATGAAATGAAAACATTTTTAATGCAGCTAATCTGATGTTTTCTCACATTTTAACATACTCTAATAGTAGTCATTTCTCACTTCATGGAGATAATATGCAAAAAAAAAAAAAAAAAAAAACACAACACAAAAACCTGTTAATTACAGTTTAATAACAATGACTAGCAATTGATTTCCACTCAAACATGTTAGCGCAGATCAAGTTTATCAAAAACAGCAAAGTCACAGTAACGGAATGAATTGCAGTGTATGGGATGGTGCATGCACTGCAAAAATCTAAATCTTACCAAGTGTATTTTTCTCATTTCTAGTCAAAATATCTTATCACACTTAAAATGAGACATAATCACATAAAGAGTAACTTTTTTTTTTTTTTTGCTTAATTCAAACAAAAAAAAAAATCTGCCAATGGAACAAGTGAAAATTATCTTGGTAAGATTTCTTGAAATCAGATTTTCCAGCTCTATTGTCTAAAAATCAGTTCTTATATCTCACTGAAAAGTTCCTCTTTAGGTGATTCTGTCTGATTGTAAGTGTGATGAGATATTTGGACTAGAAATAATAATTAAAAAAAATTAAAAAAAAAAAAAAACCACTTGGTCAGAGTTAGATTTTTGCAGAGTGAGCATCCACTGTGTTGGCTGATATGGAACTAAAACAACAAAATCCATGAATATACAAGAGAACAGCTGTCCACTGTAGTGACCACTGTGCATGAAAGGGTTAACCTTAAGAGGGTTGCGGGGGTGCTGGAGCCTATCCCAGCTACCTATGAGCAAAGGCATGGTTCACCCTGGATGAGTCACTGGTTCATCACAGGACCGACAAATAGAGATGCACAACCAGTCACTCTCACATTCACACCTATGGGCAGTTTAGATTAAACAGCTAACCCAGTGGTTCTCATACTTTTTACAGTGGAGCACCCCCTGAAATATACAGGGATATTCAAAAAGAAAGAACCAATTTCATGACGCATTGCTTCAGTTCTCAAGCATCATCATGGAATGAATCAGTAACCATTTGAAAGAGGAGTTTTCTAAGTTTGTGTTCCACTGCTACCCACTGACCTCGATGACCTTAAACGTTGAATAACAGCGATCAACTCAGTGGATTGTGATATGCTGATAAGTGTCTGGGAGGAATTCTCTTATTGCATTGATGTTGTCCGTACTGCAGGTGGTGGCCACATTGAACACTTTTAAGACAGGAAATAAAAGTTGATTGTGAGTAGAATACTTGTGATTTGGCTGGAGTTTTCTATTTCTTTTCCTTATTAAAATATTGCATAATTTTTTTTTTTTTTTTTTATCCAAGTACCCCCAACTTTCGCTTCAGCATTTTTGATTGAAAGAAAAAATTGGCAAAATTTGTTCCTGTACCAAAGATGTCTGTTTATATTTTTAAAACTCTCGCGGCGTCTTTGTGGGCAGGCGTCCAGACCCGGACACCAACTTCGCTGCCTGCACAGAAACACAAGGGGGGGGCCTATGGTATATGGTAAAGTGGCGGAGCTCAAGCTCCTTGACAATTGAAAATATAACTGTTTAATCTGTATAATCTGTTTTATATCTGTTTTTATAACCAGCAGCATACTTTACCAGATCTTACAGACGTAGCACAGACGTCGCACAAAAATACAAGGGAAGTATAAAGTTATCAATACAAAGAAGTGGTTTAAATATTCTAACAAATTAGGCATAAAAGGGAAAAAAACACAGCTAGATGGTGTCATCTACGGTTACACATGCCTCAGTTTGTTTTTGCTTCATTCACCACATCTCAAAACATTTGTTACAAGGTTCCTATTGTTTAAATTCCCTGACCTTGTTTTTTCTCTCTTTGCCTCCCTTTAACTCATTCAGTTTTTGCACACCCAAAGTTGGCGTTTTAGAAAAAATACCCATGTTTACCCAATAATCAGCACATTCAAGCACAATTTCCCCATATTTTCTTTTTACCCATGGGTTTTGGAATAGGGGCCTCTCTGTCCACACCCCCGTCACTGTGCCCCGGCCGGTTTCCCATTTTTACACTTAGAACGTCTTCTAAGTGGTTTTTGTTCCTTGGCGAACAAAATACTAAAAAACCCTGATTTTTCTTTTCAGTTGTCAGCGAAAAAATCACCTAAAACGCTTTCAAGTTTGTTATAAACTTTACTCTACTGTATTTACATACAGTAGCAACCTTATACGATTTTTCTTTTTGGTTGAAGGCAGGCGAAAAAATCTCCCAAAAACGCCTGTACTCTATTGTATTTGCATACACTAGCAACCTTATACGATTTTCTTTTTGGTTGAAGGCGAAAAAATCTCCCAAAAACGCCTGTACTCTATTGTATTTGCATACAATAGCAACCCTATACGATTTTCTTTTGGTTGAAGGCGAAAAAATCTCACAAAAACGCCTGTACTCTATTGTATTTGCATACAATAGCAACCCGACTCAGGTCTATATATATATATATATATATATATATATATACTTATTCTTATTTTTTATTTATTATTTTTTTATTTTTCATTTTTATTTTTTTATTTTATTTTATTTATTTATTTTTTTATATATATATAAACCCGAATCGCACGCCACTATTGTTTCAGTGACGTGCCCAGTGACGTGAGTTTGGAACACAGAGAGTAACAGCCCCAACACCCCAAACTGTAACTTTCTCACCGTGTGTGGCGTTGAACTCAGTTCCAATTCCAGTGGTGAGACGGGCGGGGCTCGGGGCCGGTCCCCCGTCTGCGGTGTCGTTTTACCACGGGGCTACAGCCGCTTTTTGGCCCGTAGGATGATCAGTCCACCAACCTCCGTTCCCCGCCCGACAGCACACATGGAACCCTGCCGACAACGCCAATTTGTTATGGAAATGTTCAACTGATAACCCACACACAAAGAGGAGGAGAGAAAGTTAGAGTTAAAATAAATAAATGCATTTATTGAGAAGTCAGTCACAGAGAAACTCTGTAAGTGAAGTCTGATTAAACAAGAGAAAACTAAAGATTATATAGAACCAAATCCAACCCCCTCAAACTATGATGTCATTCCTTACGTACATCGTACCACCCCATACTACTCCTTCTCTGCTCCGTGAAGAGGTCATGATGACCTCTCCACTCTAACCTTGCTTGGATCCAATCTGGAGTGCAGGCGCCATCCTCTATCTACACATTCAGACATTTAGGTGTTTGGGTTTTAACTCAAGGCAAGAACTCCGTTCCTGGGTTGGGGGTGTTACAGAGTGGTAAACATCACACATAATGAATAATGACTCAGCATTAAAAGAAGATGTACTAACAGTATAAAATATAAAGAGTATAAAATATAAAAAGTAAATTTTTCCACCACAAAACAAACAACAAATATTTAACTGTAATATATAAAAAATAACACATTTTTTAACCCTTTCATGCATGAATTATGAGAACCTTAGTTGAGTTTTTTCCTGAGTGTTTTTATTCCTCTTTAGGCATGAAAAAAAAGAAAAACAATGCGATTGAAATTTTTTTATGAACCTATTTTTCATGGAGTTAGAAAAGTATCCACTCAGCTGGACACCATGCGTTTAATTTTTGAAGCAAAACAAACTATGTATTTAAAACCCATCATCAAAAAGTGATAAACTCTGTGAAAACTATGAAATAAAAACATTTTTAATGCAGCTAATCTGATGTTTTCTCCCATGTTAACATACTCTAATACTAGTTATTACTAACTTCATGCAAACAATATGCAAAAAAAAAAAAAATACAATTTTTGATTAAAAAAAACTGTTAATTACAGTCTAATGACAATTAGCAATTGATTTAACACATGTTAGTGCAGATCAGGTTTATCAAGAACAGCAAAGTTACAGTAATGGTATGAATTACAGTGTATGGAATGATGCACCAGCGTCCACTGTGTTGGCTGATATGGAACTAAAACAAAACCCATGAATATATAAGAGAACAGCTGGAGAATAACTGTCCACTGTAGTGACCAGTATGAATGAAAGGGTTAAAGTAAATTTTGTGAGCAAAATATCAACTGAAAAGTGCCCTCTTTAACTGATAAGATAATAAACAGATTGGTCATTAATTAATAAATGAATCTTTCATCAACAAAAAAAATTACTTAGCCACTCAAATAAACTCATTTTGAATAATATAAAATAGAAATGTTCTTAAAATGTTACCAAAGCTTAAACAAGATGACTAACAATAAAACTATGAAATGAATGTATTTATTGTGTTTTATATTTCAGCGTTAATTCTCATTATGTAGCCGGATGACGGTGGAGTGAGTGAACAGACTCAAAAACAGAATTATAAATTATATTATCTTCCTCTCCGTGTCAAACCAAATTCCTGAACAACCATGCTGATTGGTTGTTTAGCAGGTCAATGCCCGGACATCCTCTACAAGCGACATTTATAATGACAGATGATCTTAAAGAATGAGCCTAATGGACTCGGTTTTGACACTAAGCTGACCTTTTGCCTCTCAACATCTGTGTCCTATTATTCTGGCTTATCCAGAGGTGAAGATGAACCCAGAAACGAACAAAGGACTGAATGATAAAATCCCTATATGTGCCATGTTAATAATGTATTACATTATGTGTTAATGTTGATTAACTCAGCACGTTAACTCTTGTATGCATGTAATACTTAAGCCATTTGCCTGACCTGTGGTTTCACATATGTGTATCCTGATCATGTTCACGGTGAATTATGTGAAAGTAAGAGTATCACTGCTTATAGCATGTCTGAATAATCATGCTATTATTTTACTGATGCTTAAGTGAGGTTACAGGTGATGTATAAAGTTTAAGAGGATCTTATTTGAGGATGCAAAGTTTTCTTACAAGGCTAAGCCACAGTCCTCTCCCCCTCTGTCTTCCCAAGAGGGAAGAGAAACGTGATATTTTTGAATATTCACGAGGAGGCGTTTTCCCGCCGAAAACAGACAAAGAAGGCAACGCCCCAAGGCATCGATAACTCATCTATATGTACAAGGAAGGCGTGGCAAGCTGGTTTTTGGACAGAACTATAAAAATGAATGAAACCAACTTCTCCGAGGAGTCTTTTCCATCTCGGGAGTCTTTTCCACCTCTCCCAGGCTCTCACAGAGAAGAGCTTTTTCCACCCTCGCTGCTCTCACCTACGCAAAGAGCTTTCTCCACCTCTTCTGAGCTCTCACCTAAGAGCAAAGAGCTTTCTCCAAGGAGTCTTGACCATCTCCTTGGCTCTCAGAGCTGTTCCATCTTCTCCTGGCGAGCTTTCCAGAACCAGCCGCCAGAGCCAGCTGTGAACCTCCTCCAGCCAGCAGAACTTCAGAACTTCAGAGCTTCAGAACTTCAGAACTCCAGACCTTCAGGCCTCCAGCGCAAGCACGTCGCTTCACAGCCTGTTCCTGCTTCGAATTACGTCAGAAGACTTCATCCATCCGCCGTCAAGGCCGTGCCAGTTGCTGCATCCGCACCGCAACAACTTGTAAGAAAACTTGCTCCTGATTTATCTGAGTTGGTGTTATTCCAAGTTAAGTAGGTTTACCTCAACGTAACCTCACTAACATTATAATCTCTTGAATATAGCTATCTGCCAACTTAATTTACATATTCTCCTGTCCATAATCCCCTGCTCCTTTGGTTGTATTTGTCTCTTGTCTTTATGTTATTTGTGTGTCTTAGTTTAGTTAATAAAGTATTTATATGTATATAAATCCATTGCCTCAGTTGTGCTTTGTGTACTATTATTCACACATGGGTTCACTGTGCAGTCCACGAACTATCACCTATGCAAGATTTCCAAATTATTGTTTTGAGTTGATTTAAGTTTAAGTTTGGTTATAAATCTATAATTAAATTAATCAATAAATCAACACTCAATTAATAAATAATTTGGTATCCAATTCTTGCTACATTATTTATTTTGTATTCAGTACATGATGACTTATTTGATGTATTCCTCCATGCAATATTTCTTTTTTATCTTTACTAACTATTTATTTATGTATTTTAGTGCAGTTTTTAATATTTCATCATACATACGGGTTGTTTTTAGTTGGTGTTTTTAGGATTCTTTTTCTGTGTTTTTATTTCGTGCTGTGCATTTTGCTATTTCGTTCTTTTACAGCATATGGGATGTTTTTATTGAATGACAATAAATAAATCTGAATAATAATAAAAAAAAAACTTCAAATACCCCCTGGGCTTCTTCCAAGTACCCCTGGGGGTACATGTACCCCACTTTGGAAACCCCTGAATTAACCTATGTCGTGGAAATGTTCAACTGATAACCCACACACAAAGAGGAGGAGAGAAAGTTAGAGTTAAATTAAATAAATGCATTTATTGAGAAGTCAATCACAGAGAAACTCTGTAAGTGAAGTCTGATTAAACAACAGAAAACTAAAGATTATATAGAACAGGCATGTCCAAAGTCCGGCCCGGGGGCCAATCACGGCCCGCGGTCAGATTTTATACGGCCCACAGCTTCGGTTTTATATTATATTATTTATGGCCCGTTTGGACTGTTGAACCGAGTACATGAATCATAAAAGGTTCCAAATGCAGTTCCTCCTTTCACCTCATGGTGGCAGCACCACTCTAACTCTATCTGGCTCTGTGACCTTGCCGTGAACCCTTTTCGCTAATTTCTAAAAAAAAAACCGAAAGTTGACAGTGAGGGCTGCCGCTTCCAGGAGAGATGGGAATTACAAATTTTTTTCACTGAAAATCGAGGTGATTGTGTTTGCCTAATTTGTCAAGAGACTGTTGCCTTGTTTAGGGAATTCAACGTAAAGAGACACTAGCAGACAAAACATGCTAACACATACGACAAGCTAGCAGGGAGTGAGCGTTCGGAAAAAGTGAAGCAAATTCAAGCTGCTTTAAACTCACAACAGTGACTCTTCATGTGAACCAGTGAGTTCAGTGAATTCACCACCAAGGCAGGATACCAAGTTGCCAGGTTAGTTGCCTCTAACTGCTGGTGTTATGTACTTGTACAGGGGTTGGACAAAATAATGGAAACATCTTGAAAAATCAACAAAATATAATTTAATATGGTGTAGGTCCGCCTTTTGCGGCAATTACAGCCTCAATTCTCCGAGGTATTGATTCATACAACTTGTGAATTGTTTCCAAAGGAATTTTCAGCCATTCTTCAGTTAGAATACCCTCCAACTCTTTTAGAGACGATCACGGTGGAAGTCGACATCTTACTTGAATCTCTAAAACTGACCATAAATGCTCAATAATGTTGAGGTCTGGGGACTGTGCCGGCCATACGAGATGCTCAACTTCATTAGAATGTTCCTCATGCCATTCTTTAACAGTTCTAGCTGTATGGATTGGGGCATTATCATCTTGAGGTGAAGGTGTTTCCATTATTTTGTCCAACCCCTGTAGATGTGACACAAAATATTACTTTCTGAATGATTTTGTGAAAGACAAGAGTAAGAGTCATATGTTTTCATCTTAAATGTTAACAGACTTTGCATTACTGAGTAATATATGAGTAATGATTACTCACATAAGTCATGTTTAAAATGAATGTGGGGTTAAGATTTTTATCAACTTCTTGGACATTTAAGATACTCCACACGGTTTGTTCTATGTTATCTGACTCCAGATGTGAAAGGAAGGCAGAAATGTTTTGTTTTTTTTAAATTTGTTCATACCTGAGTGGCTTAGATTTGGTTTCATTGCCATTTTAAAAAAATGATATTTTGACAATGAAAATAAAGTTGTTTTTAAAATTATCGCTTTTATATGTAATTTTTACTGTTTAAAAAACGTCCGAAGGGACCACTGGCCCCTGTCAGTCTCCACATTATCAGATCTGGCCCTCTTTAAAAAAAGTTTGGACACCCCTGATATAGAACCAAATCCAACCCCCTCAAACTATGATGTCATTTCTTACGTACATCGTACCACTCCATACTACTCCTTCTCTGCTCCGTGAAGAGGTCATGATGACCTCTTCACTCTAACCTTGCTTGGATCCTATCTGGAGTGCAGGCGCCATCCTCTATCTACACATTCAGACATTTAGGTGTTTGGGTTTTAACTCAAGGCAAGAAAGAACTCCATTCCTGGGTCGGGGGTGTTACAGAGTGGTAAACATCACACATAATGAATAATGACTCAGCATTAAAAGAAGATGTACTAACAGTATAAAATATAAAGAGTATAACATAAAGAGTATAAAATATAAAAAGTAAATTTTTCCACCACACCTATTAGTGGATGTCTTTGGATGGTGGGAGGACATGCAAACTACACACAAAGGTCCCTGGATGGAATTGAACCCAGGACCTTCTTGCCGTGACGGGACAGTGCTCACCACTGCACCACTATTCCACTTTTCCACCCAAAAGTAAAGTCACATTATGAAAATCTTTACATCTGTAATGGAAAATATATTATACTGTGTGACTGATAATCCTAGCCTTGTCCCTGAGCAGGAGTAGAACATGATGCCCCAGTAAGATTTATTATGTTTATTATGAACTCTGGAAACCATTAGTGTCTTACAGATTTTTGCCTATGTTTTGTCTTGAGAGTAAAAACCTTATGTTGGGGGTATCCCAATGAGATCCTTTCACTTGAACTTAAGCTGTATGGTTGTATCTCCTCTTGCACAAAATCAATTAAATTCACAAATACAGCTCTGACTATTTAACCCATAAAGACCCAAACATCCATGATCGTCCAGAATTATGTATTGATCTAAAATGTTTAATACCTGTTGATCCACTTATCCTATCAATTTATGTAAATAATTGGTGTAAAATACAGTTTGTCATCTTTTCATGGTCATCAGATATGACCCATTTAGATGTTCAGAGGCTCCGTAGTTACTGTGGAAACCCCGTCATCATCTACAACATTGATTTAACAGTAAAACCCATGAAGTTGGATCACTGACAGTGGATGGAGACAGTTGGTTCTAGAGATCACGGTTATTGTGACCAAAATTATCACGGTTATCATTCTTATCGTGGTATTGTTGAAATTTGCTGAAAATGTTCAACAAGTACTTATACACAAATTGAAATATGTTAACCAAATTTTATTTTGAAAAAATAATTCATTCATTCATTCATTTTCTGAACCCGCTTTATCCTCACTAGGGTCACGGGGGTCGCTTGGAGCCTATCCCAGCTACATAGGGGCGAAGGCGGGGTACACCCTGGACAAGTCGCCAGTTCATCACAGGGCTGAACATATAGAGACAAACAATCACTCTCACATTCACACCTATGGGCAATTTAGATTAACCAATTAACCTATTAGTGCATGTTTTTGGATTGTGGGAGGAAGCCGGAGTACCCGGAGAGAACCCACGCAGACACAGGGAGAACATGCAAACTCCACACAGAAAGGTCCCACCCCCCATCGACTGGTGTTGGAATCGAACCCAGGACCTTCTTGCTGTGAGGCACGAGTGCTAACCACTGCACCACCTTGTCACCCTAGAATAAATAAAATAAAATAAATAAAATAACGTGCACAATCCTCCTTTGTGGGAACTTTTTTTCTGTATTATTTACAGACAGGTTGACCATCTTCAGTTAGTTTCGCCTCAGCATCCTTTCAAAATCCAAAATATGTCCAGACTTCCAACTTTGTCCTTTTAGTGGGGGGAAAATCTTCGGAGTGCTGTCCATTCGGGTGCCCTCTGCCGTGTTTTCAGAGGCCAAATGTTGCAAACATGCGCGCCTGGAGTGCAGCTGCTTCTCCAGGAAATGAACAGTATCACAATGAGTTTGTCAAAGTGCGGTAACTAAACATGGTTTTAATGATAGTAAAAATTTGAAACGTCTGGAATTTGACCGCAGTTTATAATTATACTGGTAATGTTACATCCCTACTTGGTTTATGTTCAGTCAATGATATACTTGATGATAAAGTCACTTTTTCTTTTTTTTTTTTACCCATTTGGACGTTCAGAGGCTCCGTAGTTACCGTGGAAACACCATCATCCTCTATAACACTGATTCAACAGCAAAACCCATGGAATTGGATCAATGACCATGGATGGACACACTTGGTTTATGTTCAGTTAATGACACATTTTGCTGAAAAATTCACTTTATCTTCACTTTTCTCTGTTTGTGATATAATAACCTTTGAGTTTACTCTGAGATTTTAAGAACATCTACATCATCAGTAAATTAAATATAGAAAAATACCAGATTTTTACAAAAGAAATGCAAAATAAAGAGGCTATTATTACAATAAACGATAAATCTCTTAAGAAAGGACAAGCAGAGAAAAATTCCTTTGTGAACTGCCAGAAAAGTCACACTGAGTCTTTATGGGTTAAGACACATTTCCTTGACACATCTTTAAAGTTTCATTAAAAATGTGAATAACACAAACAATCTGAAATATTTTAAGAAAAATAAGAGCAATTTTAACAATATTATGCCTTAGTTTATCATTTACACACATTACAACTTACAGATCACAGTGGATCTACAAATACTCACATTTATTTAACTGGCAGAATATTGATAAAATTACACTTACTTCTTTTAAGATATTTCAGGTTGTTTACATTTGCTCAGATTATTCATATTTTTTGTGAAAGGATAGTTTCTAAATTTAAATATTTTCATCTATTATACCTTTTATACACAAAAAGAGAAATATTTGGAGTTGGCATTATTTACAGATTATTATGATATTATGTTGCTCATCTAATGCACTTATTGTCAAATCATATTGACATCCTTGATGTTTAATTTCAGTGTAATTTACAAATGCATTCTACGGGCCAGACTGGACCCTTTGGTGGGCTGGTTTTGGTCCACAGGCCGTATATTTGACACTGTTATGTTAGAGCTTTCAGCACAGTACAGTCAGACGCCACGCTACTTCCTTTACTTCTCTGCTAATCTCAGGGGCACCGCTGCAAATTACAATTTAGAGTTGATGAATTATGGCGTCCATCCGCACCGTGTGCTCCTCTGCCCCGAATCAATTTAAGTGACTTTTCCCCCCACAGTGAAAATAGACTTTTTGTTAAATGACTTCATGAGAAAAAATTATACCTATAAATTTGATGCCAACACCAGCTGTTATGAAGATTTATTACCATGCTTAATGTTAATATACCACCTCACCCCTTCGTATCACATTTGTGCGCACTAGGTGGGTCAGCCGGTGGGGCTTTCGGTTATTTCTTCAGAATACTGTGGAATTACTTTGACATTAAAACCCATCAAGTAATATCAAGAGCTTCTATGATAATTGGGGTCAGACTTAAGGAATTTGCATCCTTTGGCAAACGCCAGCTCGATTTTAGGTTTTACTGTTGACACTGTTTACATCACCCATTTGTTCACTTCATAAATATGAGGGTTCTTTTACTTTACTTTTGATGCAGAAACGACTTCAGACAAACATCATCTAGTCCAGGGGTCAGCAACCTGTGGCTCCGGAGCTGCATGTGGCTCTTCATCCTCCTTGTAGTGGCTCCTCCCTTTACTGCGGTCAAGCCAGCCGCGATTCTCCTCTGCATGGTCAAGCAAGCCGCTAGCGTTTTTCTTGTGCACTACTCTTTCAACAATTACAGTAGATGAACTGCATGGAGTGAATGTGCCTTCCGGACAACAAAAGTAAGGGCTCATATATGCTCTACGTTAAAGACACAGATGCAGACGGATGGAGGGTTCTGTCCGTCCTTTGTATATTACTCATGTAATTCTGTCCGTTTTCCTGGAGCTTGTGGATGTGAACCCAGACGGAGAATATGGAGCAGTAC
The DNA here is from genome assembly GCF_902148855.1 of Sphaeramia orbicularis. NCBI lineage: Eukaryota > Metazoa > Chordata > Actinopteri > Kurtiformes > Apogonidae > Sphaeramia > Sphaeramia orbicularis. Next base: position 14,756,783 of record NC_043976.1, on the reverse strand, counting down.
AACTGGGAACTGTGGAGGCAGTGTTGAGTTTTGAAGAGAATCATTTCCATAAATAGTGATACTTTTCATAGAGCGACTGTATGAGTATGAGTACTGTGTACTTTTGGGGTAGTCCTACAACAGATTTCCTTCCAAGCTACAAAAGTGTTTTTTCGTCTGAAATAGGCTTTAAGACTAAATTCAATGATGAATAAAGATATTTTTTCCACTAAGTACCTCATGAATTTGGTATATTTGGTATTAGTACTTCATATACGATTAGCACAAATACTATGAACTACTTTTACTGTGTACTTTTGGAGTAATCATACTCAAAAATCCCTGCCAAGCTCCAAAAGTGTTCGTTTTTTCGTCTGAAATAGGCTTTAAGACTAAATACAATGATGAATAAAATTATTTTTTCCACTAAGTACCTCATGAATTTGGCATATTTGGTATTAGTACTTCATATACTATTAGCACAAATACTATGAACTACTTTTACTGTGTATTTTTGGAGTAATCATACTCAAAAATCCCTGCCAAGCTCCAAAAGTGTTCGTTTTTTCGTCTGAAATAGGCTTTAAGACTAAATACAATGATGAATAAAATTATTTTTTCCACTAAGTACCTCATGAATTTGGCATATTTGGTATTAGTACTTCATATACTATTAGCACAAATACTATGAACTACTTTTACTGTGTATTTTTGGAGTAATCATACTCAAAAATCCCTTCCAAGCTCCAGAAGTGTTTGTTTTTTAACCTGAAATAGGCTTTAAGGCTAAATTCAATGATGAATAAAATTATTTTTTCCAATAACTACTTCATGAATTTGGTATTTTTGGTATTAGTACTTCATATACTATTAGCACAAATACTATGAAATACTTTTACTGTGTACTTTTAGAGTAATCATGCTCCAGAATCCATTCCACACTGCACTTCTGTTTGTTGTATTCAGTGGTTGTAACAGATATATTGTAAAAAACAAAAAAAAGATTAACACTTTTAAAAGTTTATAAGCTCTGTTATTTTTTGCAGCTCTAGACTATTTTTTTTGGTGGAAGAAGGGGCAAATGGCCCTTTTGATAATAAAGGTTGCAGACCCCCAATCTAGTCAAACTTTCAATACAGCACATATCTTAAAAATTGCCTCACAAAATTGTTAACAATATCAACAGTTGCCTTTTTAAGCGATTTTAATGTCAGAAAATGTCCAGTGTCTGAATAAAAACTACTGGAGTTGATCTGCATCTGAGTCGTTTGTTGTGGGATAGTAGTGGGTGTTATCGATTCAGCGGTATCGGCATATCAGTACTCACACACTACTCATTTGAGGATCGATTACTCTAATAAAGTATCAATATTAATTAATGAATGTGAAATAAAAGTGCCCGTGTCACATCTGAATCATATATGGTAACTTACTTAAAGGTTTTGTACCGACCCCCTCGCCCCCAGCAGCATAAATTTGAACTAGTCCATCCATGTCATGTGACCAGACGTGCATCAATTCCAGTTAGCTGTTTTTAGCCTGTTAGCAACAGTTCAGTTCAGTCTGCAGCTGCACGCGTCTGAAAGGAGAGCATGGCTGAGGGAAACAGGAGTGTGGTGTGGGCGTACTTTACACCCGTGGATAAAACTACAGCAAAGCGATGTTTGTAGGGATGGGAATCAAGAACCGGTTCTTTTTGAGAACCGGTTCCCAGTAGCTCAATTCCTTGAATCGTTTGCCTGTCTGCTTAACGATTCTGCTTATCGATTCCGCCTTCATTGTGCATGCATGATGACGTCACATGTACGCTGCATTGTTTTTGTTTAGAACATAGCCAACATGGCATCAAGGCAATAATGCTTCAAGATACGGCTATATTTCACACAAAAAGATGACACCAGGTCCACTTTCGGTTTTTCAAAGGGGGAAATACCTCCAATATGCTGAAACATTTGTAAATAAAAGTTTCTAAAGTTAGGGAAAAGGAAAATGAGGTGCAAAACAGAAGGAGACACAGAGGAATTAAATTAGTAAGGCATCTTAAGTTTCACTTTCACTTTGTATGGTCGTATGGTGCAATCCCCCCCCACCCCAGGAGCAGCCATTGCCAGCCATCAGTGATGTACCTTCATGGATTCTGGGTGATCGAGTGTGAATAAACATGCAGCAGTCAGTGAGTGAGATTGAGTAGAAGCATGTGTCCACACTTGTTGCAGCTGTAACCTTTGCACTCCGCCATTGTTCTAGAGAGGGGGCCCAGCACTGGTTGATAACACTGGGTTACAAAAAAATGTTTTTTGCAAGTTGTCTAGGTTTTTTCAACTGATTTAGGACCATTTTGCACCACTAAATCCAAAAATGACATTTGTTTTTCTCAATCAGGTCAGGTTTTTTTTGCTAATTTGATTTTGAAAAATTTGATCTTCTCACAAAATATAATAATTAATACCAAAATAAGATTGGTAAGCACACTTTATGAAACTTGTGACTTGATTCCTGTTAGGTACAATGGTATATTCACCGCAGATGTAGCAGAATATGTCAGGCTTATTTTTGCAAGATCTTCTAGTCGAAGCCATTTCATTCACCTGTAATATTAAAAAAAACATTAATCATAAATTGGTAAAAGTAAAATCTTCAGAACTCGTTTATTGCAAGAAATATGAAAGAATTTTGTATCATATGATGTGAAAATGCCCATAAATGTAAGCAAAAATGTTAAAAAGCCAATATGTAGCATAGTTCAGAAAGTTGACCTGATTGAGCAAAATTAATGTGATTTTTGGATTCAGCACAACAAAATTATCCTAAATCAGCTAAAAAAAACTTAAACAATAAATTTGTTGTTGACCAGTGTAATGTATCATCTGAAGTCCCTTTAACACAACACTTCTGTTTCAGGAATATTTCGTCTTTATTTCAAAACGACGTCTGTGTAAATGAAATGGTGGGATCATTTGGTCCCACCTTTATTGTGGCTTTGTAACACCTCTGGAGGAAGTAACAGAGCTGTGATATAGGTGGGATCATGATTCTGGGACACTATGTAAAAGGAACACCTCTCGTTTCATAACCAAGGTGTTGTTTTGATGACATATCGTGTGTGCAACCCCAGTGCCGAGGGGATTTAAAAAGGAGTGCAGGTCATGTACCGTAAACAAACATATCAACGCGACCAGAAAGATGTCGAACTGGGGAGACGCTGAGATCCATGAGCTGTTGTCACTTCAGGTGGAGGACTCTATCCATGCTAACATCTGTGGAATGGTCGGTTAGCAACACTGCTATACCTGGGGTATTTCCAACTTATTTCCAAATTATTCGTAACACTATTCGCTGTGTTTCTGTCCCTTTGACTCTGGAACGCAGGTCAGCTGTGTAAAAGTCCAGCCTGTCTCGCCTCTGTTACTCCTTTGTCTTGGCTGTGGAAATCAGTCAATGGTGGAAAAAGGTGGGATCACCATCTCACCTTTTTTCCAGGATCTCTGTGTAAAAGCGGCTTTAGACTGGTGTCTGCTGCATGGGGTCAGCGACCAGTCCATCTCAGCACAGCTAATCAGACAACACAAAGACTCTGCGTCACTACTGGTGCTAACCCTAACCCTAACCCTGAAGGACAACATGTCTGAACACGACTGACTGACGGAGCAGTGACTTAGTACTCACAAATACTTGACAACGAGCTATAATGTAAGTTTCCTGATGGAACTGTTAGTATTATATGTGATTTTTTTGAAATAGCTAGCAATGAAAATTCACTACAGGTACTCTTTAAAGCAGGGGTGTCAAACTCATGTTAGTTCAGGGGTCACATAAAGCCCAATATGACCTGCAGTGGGCTGGATAATTAAAATAATAACATAATAATACATAAATGATATCAGTTCCAAAATTTGTGTGTCTAATTTCTATGTTTTAGAGTGAAAAAAAGTAAGATTATATTATCTAAATTTCTACATCTACAAACTATGTTTTAAAAAAATATGGAAAAACATGAACCATGACCAAAATAAAATTTATGAAGAAAAAAAGTGCAATTTTAACAATTTATGCCATTATTTGGCCTCAGCTTCTCATTTTTACATGTTCATTAAAATGTACAGATCACAGTGGATCTACAAATGCAAAAAACATTTAATAACAGACAGACTATTGGTACAATTACTCTTAAATCACTTAAGACATTTCAGGTTGTTCATATTTGTTCAGGTTTTTCACATGTTTTGTAAAAGGCTAGTCTGTAAATGTTAACATTTTTGTGTAATTTTACTTTTTTTTACACTAAAACAAAGAGAAAAATATGTGCTTTTTGTTATTTATACTTTATTATGATAGTATTTTACTGGTCTGACCCACTTTAGATGGAACTGAACTAAATTTATTTTGACATCCTTGACTGTTAACATCTTCAGTGTAATTTTTGTATTTCATTCATCCCGAGGGCCGGATTGGACCCTTTGGTGGGCCAGTTTTGGCCCCCAGGCCGCATGTTTGACAATCCTGCTTTAAAGTTTATTAAGTCTGATGTCCTGGTGCTGTCCAGGTCCAATCAGCCAACATCAGCAGACACTGTGTTTGTTTACTCTCTCCTCTTTCTTCAGTGAAGCATCAGTTAGAATTCTGTAGAGATTACAATTTATTTATTTAACCCAAATACACTGATTAGTGCAGTTTTCTATAGTCAGTGCTGTAGATTGTGGTCCACAGGGATACATTTAGGAGAAAGACACAGACAAATTACTACTAAATAAAACAATGAAAATAACCTGAAAATAGCATACACAGATTGACATTGATTTTTCTTTTTGCTGATCCTTTGTAGTTATCTAAAATACTGTTGAAGCTTTTGTTCTGCATCACTTCACTTTGTACTCAGTTGTGTCCATTCAATAAATGGGGCTGTATATTGACATAAATCATTACTGTATTTACCTTCTCCTGATGTGGGAAGTACAGATAAAAACCTGACAAATGAAACACAACATGTGACGATGAAACACAGATGTCAGGGGAATGTGTAATGATCCAGTTTGGCAGATGCAGTGGAATGTAATGTTAGTTAGCTTAACATTTATAAATGTGCTTAGGAACTTCATCTACTTCCTATGGTAGAGCATCAGAGCCAGTAGACCGATGTCTTCTGGCCTAAAGAATCACAATCATTCACCTACAATTTTTTTTTTTTTTTGTATTGATTAACTTCTAATATGGATAGGATACAAGCTTCATGATTACTACTATTTGACTTCTTTGCACAATATAATATAGAAATGAAAATTCAAGGAAGCATAAAATAATGATACACGTAAAAGAAAAGAAAGAAAAAAAAAGTTGTATTCGAAAAGGAGTGAGAAGAAGCGTAGCTTATTAGCTCTCACCCCTTTGTCTAAACCAACAATATGTACATATATACATACATACATATACACCCATATACGTACACATCTATCCATCTATACACATATACATATATATATATATATATAAACATACATATATACACACATACATACACATATATGCATATACGCACATATACATACCCATGCTCATACACTTACATATACATGTACAAATTCATATAAACATTGTTCCATACATACACATACATATTCACCTACGTTTACAATCTACATTTTTATATTTGTGCCTTAGGAATGTATTAAATCATTTCCATTAGTCTATTCTATTTTTTCCATAGCTTTTCTCTTGGTCACTCTGCTTCCAGTTGTATATGTGTATGTTAGAGTGCTTGTCCAATCATATTTCAGCATCACGTGTTGCCGGGTAAAAAAAATCTCCCTTGATGCCTTCAGAATTAACAGTTGAACCTGTGGAGATTCAAATAAGTGCAAATGAACGTTCCCATAACCAATCAGATTTCAAGGGGGGTGATCTACCAGGCATACAATAACGTCTGCACTTTCATGTCATTTGATTGGACCGTTACAGAGCATCTGTATCGACTTGCAAACACTAGAATATATTGATTTAGATTTATATAGATTTATATAGATGCATACCAATATGGTGGTGTAAACAACAATCACATGACCAGTGATGTCAGTCATGGTGTACTCCTGCGTTGCCACAGACCCCTCCCTCAGACTCATTATCAGCTTCACCTGCTGGCACCTGGCACACCTGGAGCAGATCTCCATTAGGAGCCCATAGAAGCAGCTCCTCTGCTCTGGTACAGTGCCAGATCATTGCTGCTGCTGTCACTGCTTCAGACCTCCATAGACGTTCATCCCATTTCACTTCAGAGCCGTAACCTGAACTCTCACCGTCCTGATCCTGTCTTCCCGTGGACTCTGATGTTTTCAAACCCAGATTTAGTCTGGTTCTCATGTACTGTTTTATGTTAATAAACCCATTTTCTCCCTTCAGCACCGTGCGTATGAGTTCAGTCTTTCACTCAGTCATGACAGTAACTGGCTAAAACTGCAAAAATGTTGAGCTGTTTCCTTTGTTTTACTTTTGTTCAGGCACCTCAAACAAATTCATAGACTGTCTCCTGCACTTCCAAGCTACCTCATATTTTGGGCAGTATTGTAAAAGGTGGTTTTACAGGGTTTTAGGAGCGTTGTGCGACCTGTCATATTTTCTGTGAAGCCCCCTGTTAAAGAAAAATTTTTTTTTTTTTTTATTGCAGTACTTTTTGGAGTGATTATTGTACGTGTGTGGTGGATGGTTAGACTTAACACTAACAGATTGTACATTTTTAATTCTAACAGTGTTAATCCCAGTGGACAATGTACACCTTATGAGTAGTATACAGGGGTTGGACAAAATAATGGAAACACCTTCACCTCAAGATGATAATGCCCCAATCCATACAGCTAGAATTGTTAAAGAATGGCATGAGGAACATTCTAATGAAGTTGAGCATCTCGTATGGCCGGCACAGTCCCCAGACCTCAACATTATTGAGCATTTATGGTCAGTTTTAGAGATTCAAGTAAGACGTCGATTTCCACCGCCATCGTCTCTAAAAGAGTTGGAGGGTATTCTAACTGAAGAATGGCTTAAAATTCCTTTGGAAACAATTCACAAGTTGTATGAATCAATACCTCGGAGAATTGAGGCTGTAATTGCCGCAAAAGGCGGAGCTACACCATGTTAAATTATATTTTGTTGATTTTTTAAGGTGTTTCCATTATTTTGTCCAACCCCTGTAGCAAACACGAGTTAAATTTACATTTAACACCACAGAATGTTACTTGAATACTGGTGCAGTGTTGAATAGTTAAAAGGTACAGTATGTAGGAATTCTGTTCTAAGTAATTGTAAAATTGCCTTGACTGTCACCAGACATTAAGGAATCAAGTTCATTTCAAATACTGATCTCACTGACTGAATTTGCATTTGAAAAGCTCAGTGTCAGCACCGAAATGATGTTTATGTTGACATTGTGTGTTTTGGTCTGAGGCTCCGCCCATCACCTTTCATCCAATCACAGAGTCAGAAGCCTTTCAGCATCCAGGTTGCCAGTTCCCAGTGAGCTGCAGCTGGAACATTTCTGATCAAAAATGTCTGACGTTATTAAACCTAAAAGGCCAATTATTATTCCCAAATACATTGTGACAAAGTGAGAAATAAAACAAGGAGATGTATAGGAGATGATTTTGAAACATGGAGACGACTGAAAGAGGCAAAGAATTTGAAGACCGACACCAGCTCTGCCTTAGTCTGACCACCGGTAAGAGCCACTGAGAGCCGGGGTCGCGGCCTCTTCACCTGGTCCCTCCTCCCGAGGCCGGGCAGCACTCTCTTCTCCTGGCCCTGGTGAAGAGACTGCCGGTCCGGGATTGGTGAACAGACCGGGTATCGGTGTAGAGTTGTCTCTTACTACGGTAGCTCCTTGTAGTTCAGTGTTTTCTGTGGAAAGTGACCTCTGCATGTAGCGGTGTGTAATCCGAAAGGGGGTGGGGGTTGGTAATTTGACGTCCATGGTTTGGTCAGGGGGGTTCGGTAGTTCGGCGTCCATGGTTCGGTGGGGGGGGGGGGTTCGTTAGTCCGGCGTCTGTGGTTCGGTTGGGGGGGTGTCAGTAGTTAGGCGTCTGTGGTTTGGTGTGTGTCGAGGGGTTGCTAGTCAGGAAGGGTGGAGGGGTTGGTAGTTCGGCGTCCGTGATTCAGGGGGGGTGTAGAGCGATCATGCGGCTTGTAGTAAAAGTGAAACCTAATGCTCATTTCCCTTTTCCCTATCTTCTGAATCTTTGCAAACTTTCATTTGAGTGTCCAGGACATTTCTCCTGTTCTATTATATATTATACTTATGTAGAATAAGTCTGGTGATGATTTTTTTGTATGAAATTTATGGTGTGGTGGCAAGGATTAGTGGAAACACTAGTAGTAGACGCTCATGCGGGATCTGGCAACCCCTAGCCTGGGGGGAGGAGGAGGGGACACCACGTTCTACAGTATTTTGAATGTGATTGCAGTACCAGTTTTGGCCACAATCCTACATACGGCACCTTTAACTCTGTTGGTGTCACTAATTAATGATCTTTGAATACTAATCTAGTGTTCTTTTCATCTATTGCGGTGTTACTATTTTACACTTAAAGAGTTTGTCTGAATACTGTCATAGTGTTAATCATTTTAACACTTTCAAAAGTGTTAATGGGTCAAGTCACGCGGTTATGTAGGGAGGGCCCGACTACATTTTATAGTGTAATTCAAAAAGTATTTAAGATAGAGACATGACTAATACATCATTTTAAAGGTATTAACTAGTACTTGAAGCTCATAAAAAGAAACAAAAGATATAGTGTCATCTTTTGCCATAAAAAATTGAAAAACTGCATGGTTATGTAGGGAACAAAAATTAACATCTAAATTTTCCTTTTTTTCTAAACGTTTTAAAAGTGCGGTTGCAAGTGTCTCCTAACTATGAAAATTTGCTGAGATGTTCTTTAAGGGGTCTATTTTGATAAACCATGGATGCATTTTTCATTTTTTAAATATAACTATCAATTATGGCAAGAGTTTTGAAGAATGGAACGGTTATGTAGGGAATTAGGAATTTGGGTTATGTAGGGAAAGAAAGACAGGTATGCAGTTTCAATAGTTCACTCAAGCACTTGGTAACAAATGTATACATTTTTATACATATTTATGACTAGATATACAAAGGATACATATTAGCTGTAGAAAGTGATTCATTACGCACATTTAATGCTCAGTAAAGTCTGTATATTCAGCTCCGATCATGGCATAATGTTGGCACCTTCCTCCAGTCAGCCTCAGCCAGCTTCAGAGCACTGGTTCTAGTAGAAGAGGTAGGTCCAGGTGCCTCTACTTCTACTAACACTGGGGTGTCAAACTCATTTTAGTTCAGGGGCCACATTCAGCTAAATTTGATCAGAAGTGGGCCGAACCAGTAAAATAATAACATAATAATATATAAATAATCTAAACTCCAAACTTTTCTCTATGTTTTACAGTGAAAAAAGCAAAATTACATTATGAAAATGTCTACAAACTATCCTTTCAAACAATGTGAATAACATGAAAAAACTGAAAAAGAAATTGTAATTTTAACACTATTATGCCTCAGTTTATCATTTCCACATGTACATTAAAACTTACATATCACAATGGATCTACAAATACACAAAACATTTAGCAACAGGTGGAATGTTATTAAAACTGCACTTCTCTTCAGACATTTCAGGTTGTTCATATTTGTTCAGGTTATTCAGATTTTTTGCGAAATTATACTTTGTTTTAGTGTAAATACATGAAAACATTTACACTAACAAAGAGAAAAATTTGGAGTTGTGAGTATTTATAGGTTATGATGAGATTGAATTGGTCTGAATGTGGAACCTGAACTAAAACGATTGTTAACATCTTAGTGTAATTTTTGCATTTCACAAATTCATCCCAGGGGCTGGACTGGACCCTTTGGCAGGCCGGATTTGGCCCCCGGGCCGCATGTTTGACACCTGTGTACTAACACATCACTAAGAGGGACAGTATTTGTTAAAGGCATTGCTCAAGTCTAAGTACAGTCTGTGACTATGTTTGATACTGAATTATTAGCTCACCGGCCGAAAGGCAGCGTCATTGTCTGTCGTCGTCGTCGTCTGTCGTCGTCGTCTGTCGTCGTCTGTCGTCGTCTGTCGTCGTCTGTCATCGTCATCTATCGTCGTCGTCTGTTACAAAAATTTCAATCGTCTTCTTCTCCCAAACTACAATTCCGATTGACTTCAAACTTGATATACAGCTTCTCTATGATGATGTCAACAAAAGTTAGTGAAATTATTTGGATCTGATTCTGGATTTGGTGCGACTTTGAAAAATGTCCCCATTATAAGAGATAGGAAGTGGATCGATGCAATAACTCAGTAAATATAAATGGTATCAAGTGTAAATTTCTACAGTCCAGCCCTGATGGGGAGATGACCAAAACATAATGTCCACATGCTGATCAGGATCTTCTTCTAGATCCGGGAACTGAGGGAAAATTTAACATGGGCTCTTATGGGGAAAACATTTCAATCATCTTCTTCTCCGAAACTCCAGTTCTGATTGACTTCAAACTTGGTATACAGCTTCTTTATGATGATGTCAACACAAGGTATTGAAATTCTTTGGATCTGGATCTGATTCTGGATTTGGTGCGACTTTGAAAAATGTTCCCATTATAACACGTAGGAAGTGGATTGATCCAATAAATCAGTAAATATCAATGATATCAAGTTGGAATTTGAATTTTTTACAGATCTGATTGGAATATGACCAAAACATGGGCTATTTCTGTAATATAATAAATACACAGAACTGGGTGATAATAAATGGCATCTGGATACATTTCCCAAAGCTTTTAATTTGGCCGGTAAGCTACAGGGCCATTGGTCCTATTATTAACGATTACCATGAGGTGAATATATAGCAAGGACCAGTGCAGGAATCCAAAAGCTGACTCTTTGGTGTGGCCCGTGATGAGTTCATTTAATTTGGTTCTCTGCTCATCACATTGGATGAGATGAGTAGATCATTACAGGTGTTAACTCAGTTGAAAGTATCTGCTTGAGATTGTTTTTAATTTAACTGTTTTAATTGTTTCTAATTTAACACTTAACCAGTGGTTCCCATATAAACCCTGGCTTGGTGTTAATTTCAACTCTGAGGGTGTTAAATTTGCATTTTCAAATTTGCAGTGTAGAACACCACTGAAGGCCTAGGTGTAAAATCCACACCCACCGCTGGTAGAATGAGAACTGGAAGTGTTTTATGGATGCGCTGACGTCACACTTTAACTAGGTTGCATTCTCGGTGCATTCTCCAAACAGGAAGCAGCTGTTATTAAATACCTGACGGCAGATTCAAGCAGAAATATGACTCCACTTTGACGTGTGTTCTGTCTGCAGAGTAGTGAAGGAAGTGGTGCACACTGGTGATGGTGGGCAGAGGCAATTTACACAAGTTTAATCTGCACCATTTGCTCTACTTCTTTTTCTGCAATCAAACTAACAATTTGAATACCTAGTAGACATTTTCACCATTTTTTCCTTTTCCCATCAGGGGTTAAGACCCCAAATGTCAAACAAACATGCCACAAAGTCTGAGTATTATTTTCTAAATCCTCAAATCTAATAATCTAACCTCATTCCTGCTGTTCTGTGGAAATGAGGCTTATACACAAAAACACAAAACAAAAAAGGAATATAGTTGCTTTGCAAGTCGTGACCCTGCATGACTCATATTTGGAAACTTTTCTGTCTTTTCAGTGTCTAATATTTTTTTTAGCCACAAATCATCCAAAGGAGCTCACAGACATTATTATCTTAATTAGGGAAAGATCTGAGGCTCCAAACTCACAAGATGCCAGCATGTTATGAGTTTGTTTTTTTTTTTCCCTACTACACCAGGAGGGTCAAAACATAAGGCCCGTGGGCCATAATCAGTTCATCAAAGGTTCTAATCCATCCCACAACGTGAATTACACTTAAGATATTAACAGTCAAAGGGGTCAAATTCATTTTAATTCCAAATACCAAAATTTTAACAATGTTATTTAAACTGGGTTACACAAAATGTTTTATGTATTTGTAGATCCGTTGTGCTCTCTAAGTTATAATACACATGTGTAAATGACAAACTGAGGCATAATATTGTTAAAATTGCAAAGAAATTTCCATTTTTTCCCCAGGTTATTCACATTCTTTGTGAAAGGATAGTTTAGTAAATATAAACATTTCATAATTTAATTGGTTTGATCTCAAGTGGGTCAGTCAGTAAAATACTATCATAATAACCTATAAATAATGACAACCCCAAATTCTTCTCTTCACTTTAGTGTAAAAAATGTAAAATTACATGAAAATGTTTACATTTGCAAACTATCCTTTCACAATTTTAACAATATTCTGCCTGTTAATAAATGTTTTGTGTATTTGTAGATCCAATGTGATGTAACGCATATGTGTAAATGATAAACTGAGGCATAATATTGTAAAAATTGCACTTATTTTTCTTAATATGTCAGTTTTTTCATTTTTCATGTTAAAGGATTGTTTGTCAAAGTACATTTTCATAACGTAATTTAACTTGTTTTGCACTAAAACAAAAAGAAGAATTTGGAGTTGTCATTAATTCTAGGTTATTATGTTATTATTTTACTGCCCCAGCCCATTTGAGATCATTAAATCATTACAGTAAAATGACTTTGACACCCCTGCACTACATGTTCTTCTGTCAGTCATTAAAATACAATATGCTATTGGTGAGCTGACCTTTATTTTTAATCCATAATTCCCTCTTTGCATGCACTCTCACTCCTCTTCGTTTTCTTTTCTGCTTCTAACGTCGATGTGTAACTAAACAACACACTGTTACATGATTGCATGTCACTTTCAGCACATTCGATTTTCATATTTTCTATGTAAGACTCAACGATGTAGCACCTTCACATACTATTCATTATGTATGTTCAGGTGGTTTACATGAAATGCATTTCAGTCTGACAGGCCTCATGTGAGTTTGGGTGTCTCGTCACTTCCTGCATTAACATATAGGCGCTGGTGAATAAATAACTCCCCCTTCAGAGCCCAAAAGTGGATGCTGACGTTCTGTAGGGGCCTTAACCGTTTGAATGGCACGTTAAAATGAAGAGTGCGTTTAGTAGATAGTGTGTGAAGAAAGAAACATATCAAAGGAGTATGGAACGGTGCAGGGTGAGTGGACTGGCTGAACTGGCTCGCAGGCATCACTCCATCTAAGTGAAACTATTGAACAATTTTCTCTTTGCTATTCATTGTTTTTAGTCATGTGGCCATCACAAAAGCCCTGAAGGAAAAAGACACCTCACCAATATGACACCAATGCTGGACGCCGCTGCACCACCCTGTGTGTTTCAAGCACATTTAGATCACAGGTAGGGATGGGAATCGAGAACCGGTTCTTTTTGAGAACCGGTTCCCAGTAGCTCAATTCCTTGGAATCGTTTGCCTGCCTGCGTAACGATTCTGCTTATCGATTCTGCCTTCATTGCGCATGACATCACACGTACGCTGCATTGATTTGGTCAGAACGTAGCCAACATGGCGTTGAGGCAGAAACAGTCTAAAAAGACGACACCAGGTCCACTTACTTGGAACACTGGCAAAGCTTCCATGTCTTCAAAAGGGTGGAATCAAACATTTATCCACAGCATGTGAATCATTTACAGGAATGTCACGTATTTGCTACGCTATTTAGCAGCGCTTGTGAATGTAGTGGCAGAATGAACGCCGGGCCGGTTCAGGTGCGGGCAACAAACGTCGTAACTCCTCAAATACAAGTTTCCGAAGGTAAGAAGGGAAAGGAAATGAGGTGCACAACAACGGGAGACAAGCCGAGCTGAGTTGAACCGGTTCCACGTAGTAGAAATGCGGCAATAGAGGAATTAGTAAAGTGTCTTTAGTTTGACTTTCACTTACATGATAATAATTACATACCAACAATGGTAAAAACAAAAAACTACAATATGTCAAGTGGTAAAGAACAGCAATGATTATATACCAACAATGGTAAGAAAAAAAAAAAAAAACTACAACAGCACTAATGGTAAAGGGCAGCACAGCAGGGCTCACCAACCCTGGTCCTTGAGAGCTACTATCCCACATGTTTCAGATGTTTCCCTCTTCCAGCACATCTGACTGGTTGTTATCAGGCTCCTGCAGAGCTTGATGATAGGCTTAGCATTTGAATCAGGTGTGTTGGAAGAGGGATACATCTAAAACATGCTGGACAGTGGCTTTTGAGGACCAGGGTTGGTGACCGCTGCTTTACAGGATGTCACTTTTACTCCTGTGGGCGGTGCTTGGCCTCTCCTATCTCTTGTATTGGAGGGGGTCTAGTGCACACATACCATTTGCAAGAGTCTATTATGGTAAATGGAGAACCGCGGGTGCAGATTTTTGAGCCCCAAACAGGAAACACATGACTTGACAGCTCACTAAACGACCAAAAACATTTATAAAGTCCACTTGAATGCAGATTATACACACTACTCATGGGCTGTATTATGCATAGGTTGTTTATTTAACCCTTTCATGCATGAATTATGAGAACCGTAGATGAGATTTTTTTCCTGAGTGTTTTTATTCCTCTTTAGGCATGAAAAAACAATGCAATTTAATTTTTTTTAAGTAAACTTGTTTTTTTATGAAGGTATATTTGTTTCTTTATTGCTATAACTAAAAAAAAATTTCAATAAAAAAAGGTTTGAATGAAAAAAAAAAAAAAATTATGACCCAAAATATTGCATTTGAACACTTTTTTCTTTGAAGTGATTTTTTTTAAAGTGATTTTTTTTTTTTTTTTTAATGAAAATATTTTTTTTGGTTAAAGCAATAAAGAAACAAATCTACCTTCATAATTTTTTGTGGAGTTCCAAAAATGTCCACTCCGCTGGACACCATGTGTTTAATTTTTGAAGGAAGGAATGCAATATCAGAAAGTGATATACTGTGTGAAAACTATAAAATCAAAACATTTTTAATGCTGCTAATCTGATGTTTTCTCACATTTTATCATATTCCCAATTTTTATTAGCAAATGATTTACACTCAAACATGTCACTGCAGATCAGGTTTATCAAGTAAAGCAAAGTTACAGTAATGGTCTGAATGTCAGTGTATGGGATGGTGCATAAGTGTCCACTGTGCTGGCTGATATGGAACTAAAACAACAAAACCCATGAATATATTAGAGAACAGATGTAGAATAGATGTCCACTGTAGTGATCACTATACATGAAAGGGTTAAATATCAATGTTTTTGTAGAAATATTTTAGGTGATTCCTATCATCTTCTTCTTCATGTGACAGGTGGGGCAGCACCCTAACGCCCTCTATTGACGAGCCGTCACTGAATACAACACATCCTTAGGATACTCTCTCCTCTTACACCAGGGGTGTCAAACTCATTTTAGTTCAGGGGCCATATTCAGCTACATTTGATCTGCAGTGGACCGAACCAGTAAAATAATAACAAAATAACATATAAATTATGACAACTGCAAATTTTTGTCTTTGTTTTAGTGTAAAAAAAAAAAACCAACATTAAATTATGAAAATACTTACTTTTGTAAACTATCCACAAAAAAAAAAAAAAAAAAAAACCTCTGAAAAAAAAGAAATTTAAATTAAAAAAACGTAAGAAAATTTAGTGCAATTTTAACAATATTATTCCTGAACTTCTCATTTGTCCATGTGCATTATGGATCAGATCTACAAAGACACTAAACACTGAGGAACAGGCAGAAAAGAGTTCAAATTGTGCTGAATTTTCTTTAGACATTTCAGGTTGGTCATATTTGTTCAGGTTCTTCACATTTTATTGTTTCAGGATAGTTTGTAAATGTAAATATTTTCATAATTTAATGTTATTTTTTGCACTAAAACAAAGAAAAAAAACATTAAGTTGTTAATTCTAGATTTTTTTTTTTGGCTTAATTCAAGATTTTTTTTACTTAATTGAAGATTTTTTTTGGCTTAATTCAAGATTTTTTCCTTAATTCAAGCTACTTTTTTTTTTTTTGCTTAATTCAATTCAAGACTGCGGAATTTTTGCACTTGGCAAAAACATCCCAGGGGCTGAACTGGACCCTTTGGTGTACCCCATTTGGCCCCTGGGCCGCATGTTTGACACCTGTGTCTTACACCATTATCAGAGTGAAAGTACAGACAATTCTATGTATTTTGGATGTATTCCTATTGCTGCTGTATGGGGGGTGAATGACAAAGAATTCCTCACTGTCAAAGGTGAAAGCTAATTAGCTGCCTAATGATCTCCACTTAATGATGGGTTGATAATTTCAGCATGCTAGCAAGATGCGACAAGGCAAAATATTTAGGGAATCTAATTACAATCTTTTTTCCAGATGTCAGGTAAACTATTCCTGCAGTTTAAATGACCCACTAGTGGTAGTCTGGGCGGCCGTGGAGGAGGGAATGTGTAGATTTGTTTGGAATGCGATTGTATGGCAGCTTTACGGGATGTTTTTATAAGTACATATAGCTATATATACCTTTTATGTGTCTGGGATTTGTTTCTCACACAGTGTTTTGGCTTAGTAAACCTGGTCAAATGACTGGTAGGGAGTGGAGGAAAGGGTTGTTTTGACCTCCAGAACCACACTTCCAGAACATACACTTTTCAGAAGCATTTAGTGACTTGAAATGTGCTCCATCTATATGTTCAGTGGGATTTTGGTTTAGTTTTTTTATTTGTTACCAACTACCAACTTGTCAAACACAACATTGGTCTGCTGAATTTTAACAAAATCCTGCTGTTCCTAAATGTTTTGTGTATTTGTAGATCCACTGTGATCTGTAAGTTTTAATGCACATGTGTAAATGATAAAGTGAGACATAATATTGTTAAAATTACACGTATTTTTATATTTCAGTTTTTTCCTGATTGTTCATGTTAAAGGATTGTTTTTTTAAATGTACATTTTCATAATGTAATTTTACTTTTTTCACTTTAAAACATAGAGGAAAAGTTTGAAGTTGACATTACTTATATAGTATTATGTTACTATTTTACTGGTCCAGCCCACTTTGGATCACATTAGGAACATTTGGCCCCTGAACTAAAATGAGTTTGACACCCCTGAACTAAAGTTTACTTGTTTCCTCAGTCTTATTCTATTTCTTAACCCATGAAGACCCAAACAGACACCATCGACCAAAAGCATCTATTGATCTAAACCGGTGTTTTTCAACCTTGGGGTCGGGACCCCACATGGGGTTGCCTGAAATTAATTGATTAATTGAAATAACTGGTAAAAATAAAAAAATAAAAAGCTAATAAACAATATATGGTGAGTTGAGAGACAATCCCAAAAACAAAAAAGACATGACAAACGCTGAAACTGAAGCACTGTGGTTCTGTTTATCTTTCAAATGTTCATTGTGGTCAGTTTCAGATGCTGCAGCTCTTTCATAATTCATAGTTTGAGTTCTTGTTTGTTCAGTATTAATTGTCAGCCTTGTAAATCCAAGCTGGACTGACTGTACATATCCTGACCAAGGAGAATAAAATTCTCACTTTGTGCAGTAATCTACACCTGGCTTTTCTGCCTCCGTCCATAATAATATACATTATACAGACTAAATGTCATCTAAAATTAACATTTATTTGTAACATAGTATAGCAAATTATTACATGATCAAAAACAAATGAATTTTAGCAAAAACATGTCTCTTTTTTGAATGTCTGGGGTCGCCAGAAATTTGTGACATTAAAATGGGGTCACGAGCCAAAAAAGTTTGGGAACCACTGATCTAAACTGTTGCTCCACTAATCCTATCAATCTATGTAAATGGTGTAAAATACAGCTTGTCATCTTTTCATGGTCATCAGATATGACCCATTTGGACGTTCAGAGGTTCCATAGTGAATGTGGAAACACCATCATCTTCTACAACATTGGTTCACCAGTAAAACCCATGGAGTTGGATCCATGACAGTGGATGGACACACTGGGTTTATGTTCAGTTAATGATAGATTTTAATGGAAAAGTCACCTCTTCTTCAGTTTTCTCTGTTTTGATACAATAACCTTTGAATTTACCCTAAGTTTTTATGAATATCTACAGTTATGCTTGAAAGTTTACATACCCTAGCAGAATTTGTGATTCTTTGGCCATTTTTCAGAGAATATGAATGATAATACAAAAACTTTTCTTTCACTCGTGGCTAGTGGTTGGGTGAAGCCATTTATTATCAAAAAATGTGTTTGCTCTTTTTAAATCATACTGAAAACAGAAACTATCCAAATAATCCTGATCAAAAGCTGACATACCCTAGTTCTTAATTCTCTGTATTGGCCCCTTTAACATCAATGACAGCTTGAAGTCTTCTGTGGTCGTTGTGGATGAGGCACTTTATTTTCTCAGATGGTAAAGCTGCCCATTCTTCTTGGCAAAACACCTTCTGTCAGGATCCTAGTGTTTTTCTTGTGTCCCCCTCCCTTTTGTGGGTGTGGGTCTTGTTTTTTTTTCTTTCCCTGTCTTGCGTGTGTTGTCTGGAGCTGGGTGGAGCTTGAATTGTCCTCTTACTTGGATATGTGTACACCATCAGCCATCCTCAATCAAGCCACCAGCCAACCACCGGCCACCTCCACTCTCCTCTGCGTATTCAGGTTTTGCACATATGTCACATGAAATCGTGGTTTTCTGTTTACGATGCCATATTGGTAGGCGAGCTTTCCTTGGATCGTACAATTGCCCATTGTTGGTGATATTTATCTTTCTCCTGTGTAGATCTACAATAACGTAAAGCTTTAAGCAGAGTGATCATGGTAACCACATGTGTTGTGGTTGGTTGCAATAGATGAGTTTCATGTGACGTAATGGATGGATTGGATTTTATATAGCGCTTTTCTAGACACCCAAAGCGCTTTACATTATTGATCCATTATTCATTCGCTCTCACATTCTTCCTCTGGTGGTGGTAAACTACATCTGTAGCCACAGCTGCCCCGGGGCAGACTGACAGAAGCGTGGCTGCCAATTCGCGCCTACGGCCTCTCTGACCACCACCAAACATTCATACACATTCATACACCCGCTCTACCACCTGAGCCATGGTATGCATACATTAAGTTTTGGAGGCGAAAGTCACACCAAGTTCGTAGCATGTTAAACGATGGACCTGCTAAACTCCTGTGTGCCGTTTATTACTTAGCTTTCACCAATTATAAGTTAGGCAGAAAGACCGCTCGGTTCCCTCTGTTCTGCCGACCGCTGTTTATAGTTATTACCACGGTTGGCGTAGCTTCTGAGTATAGTTAGCCTGCGTGCCTGTTGCTCTTAGTGGCGTGGAAAAAAGAACTGTCATCATGTGATATGGTGATGAAGACCCCTTTAACCTTTTCATGCATAGTGGTCACTACACTGGACAGTTATTCTCCAGCTGTTCTCTTGTATATTCATGGATTTTTGTTGTTTTAGTTCCATATCAGCCAACACAGTGGACACCTGTGCATCATCCCATACACTGACATTCATACCATTACTGTAACTTTGGTGTTCTAGATAAACCTGATCTGCACTAACATGTTTGAGTGTAAATCAATTGTTATTTGTAAGACAAAAAGTTTCTTTTTTTTTTTTTGCATATTGTCTACATGAAGTGAGTAATAACTAGCATTAGATTATGTTAAAATGTGAGAAAACATCAGATTAGCAAGATTAAAATGTTTTTATTTCATCGTTTTTGTCTCACTTTCTGATGTTGGGTTTTAAACACGTTTCTTTACTTCAAAAATGAAATGCATGGACATTTTTGTAACTACATGAAAAAAAAAAAAAAACTCAAGTGCAGTTTTTTTTTTCGTGCCTAAGGAGGAATAAAAACACTCAAGAAAAAAATCTCGACAAAGGTTCACATAATTCGTGCATGAAAGGGTTAAACCTACCAGGAGGGCTTCCCCTGACCTGTCACCCTATAGAGACAGCGTGATGGTGGATCTACCTGTTCCCTTTGCTGGCGATGGCAGCCAGAGTTTCCTCAGCTGGAAGTGGCAGTCGGAGCTACGGCGGGCAACACTGGTGAGTTCAGCTGGAGCTGGTGACAATACTCCCTACCCGTCTGTGCAAATCTGCTTTTCTACTATGGGACAGCCTTCCCGATGCGGTCAAGTCAAATTATGCCGCCGTGAAAGAGAAGATGGGATCGGCTTTTGGACAGAGACAGTTAATGGACCATTTTAAAGCTAAGATATCGGCTCGTTCACGAGTTCCGGGGGAGAGCCTGGAGATGTACGCGGCTGATGTGAGCCGGCTGGGAGCTGGTACTGGTGTTTTTACAAGAGCCTGACCGATTTTTTTATCAGACCCCCCCCCCCCAGTCGCGCACTCTGACAAGGATGGACTGCTTATACCCCTCCCCGCTCCGACCCCCCCACCCCAGAGAAAATCACAGACCACTACCGCGCGCTCTGACAAGGATAGACCGCTAAAGCCCCCCCCCCGCTCCGAAAATCACGGATCCCCCACGTCGTCTTATGAAGTATTCACCCCCCCACACACACCCATGTGCATGCACTTCCTGTCTACCTCACAGTTTCATTCTGCCAGCAGGCCTGGGTGTTAATAGTGTAGGGGAGACCGGGGACAGTTGAAACATGGGTCAGTTGTAACTCTTGCAATTGCTCCAATCAGGAACAACTTAGGACTCACCTACTTCACCCTGCACATGCTCAGTTTAGTCCTTAGTCCACATAAGAAGTTGTAGTGCCGTGAGGCAGACACATCAAAATTAGTGAGTGAAAACATAATTGTGTGGTAAGTAATATTTTTTGCTCTAATTATTTTTGTGATTGCATAGTTTGCATTTGAAAGTTGTGTAAATTATATTTGTGAGATAAACAATGATTTATGCAACTGTTTATCCACCTGTCCACAATGATCTATTATAAGATTATTATATCCTGTGTAGGTCAGTGTTCTTATTTCATATATCGGCCAATATATCGGTTATCGGCCAATATTGGATATTGGCCGATATATTGGATATCGGCTTTTTTTAGCCCCCAATATCGGCATCGGCATCGGACCCAAAAATCCCATATCGGTCGGGCTCTAGTTTTTACCTCTGAGTTGCCCGTGCATCACTGTTGTTAGTAAACATTGAAACTCATCTATGGTGCCTTTATCACAAGCAGACATACTCGCAAATAACAAAACACGCAAACACGAGTCCAAAGAAAAACACGATATAAAGCAACAGTTCTGAGTTTCTGGATCCAGATAGCGTGCCTACCAATATGGTGGTGTAAACAATGATCACATGACCAGTGACGTCAGCTGCAAGTCCTGAATAAGCCTGGTTGACAGATTGTCTGCTTACCTCAGTGGTAGTATATGAACTTTGGCTCTGTAGTTTTTGTTTTGCAATTTTCTGGTTTTTTGCTAATCCTGATTGCATTCTTTGTTCCCAGTTCCTACTTTTGCCTGCTTTCCTCCCGGACTCAACGGCCACCTTTGACCTGCTCCAGCTCCAGCCCATTCTTGGCGCAGTCATTAAAGATTTGTGTCTTTTTGCAAGAATATCTCTAGTCCAGGGGTGTCCAATCCTGGTCCTCGAGAGCTGGTATCCTCCATGTTTTAGATGTTTCCTTCTTCCAACACACCTGATGGTCTTAATCAGGGTTCTGTAGAGTTTGATGATAGGCTTATCATTGGAATCAGTTGTGTTGGAAGAGGGATACATCTAAAACATGCAGGATACCAGCCTTCGATGACCAGGATTGGACACCCCTACTCTAGTCCTCTTTGTCTGCACCATGGGTCCATCTCTTGCCTGACCATGACACCTTCAGTTCCTTTAAGATTTTGGGTTTTCTTGCATGAACTGCATGTTTGAGACCTCCTCAAAGTGGCTCAATGATACTGAGATGAGGAGACTGAGATGATCACTCCTTCACCATCACTTTTTTCTGCTGTAGCGAATGACCGGTGGACTTGGCCTTGTGTTCTGGGTCATTATCATGTTGGAACATCCAAGACCGTCCCATGCAAATTCTGTCAGGGTATGTAAACTTATGAGCTGTACATGATCAGTCAATAAAAATCAGGAAAATAGATGATTTTTGCTGGAAAAAATGCAAAATTCAGAGGATGACATTATAGTAAATGGTGATAAATCACTTTAGAAAGGTTAAATCAGAGTGTGAGTAATGGAAAATGGATCCACTGTACACACTTTGACTATGCTTTCATAGAAAAGCACTATATAAATCTAATTCATTGTTATTATTATTATTATTATTATTATTATTATTATTATTATTATTATTATTATTATGAAATAGAGAAAAAAAGTCATTTGGGAACTGACACAAAAGTCACACTGGGTCCTTATGGGTTAAAGTAAGTAATATCATGAGTGACAATCCAATAACAAAGAAATGGTGGTGGATTTCAGAAAGTCAACAAATGTGGGGTGGATGCTGAGTTGGTGAGAACACACACATATCTTGGGCTGCATCTCAACAACAAACTGGACTGGTCCCTGAACACAGATTCCCTCAATCGACTGAAGGATCAGGTCCTTTAACATCTGCCCTAAGGTGTGACACATATTTGACCAGTCGGTTTTAGCCAGTGCTCTCTTCAGTCTTCTGTCAGATGGGGAGGTGGCATCACATATAAAGATGTGACACGGCTGGAAATGGCTGGAAAATAAGATGGTTCTGTTCTTGGAGAGAGGCTGGACACACTGGGATGTACACTGAAGGTGGAGGGCATCTAGGAAAATTCAGCTCATCCTTTTCACCTTATTCTTTTTTTTGATCATCTTTTATTTCAACCCAATATAAGGTCATTGAAATGAACTATGATGTGATGACTTTACCAGATTACCTGGTTTCTACTGTTTTATTAGACATACAAACACTACTAGATTATTTTTGGGTTTGTAGATATAACTACAATCTGGAAATTCACTGATATTTTATAGTATTTATAGTATGTTAATATAATATACAATAATAATATATAATATGTCACTATCCACATGTATAATATGTCCACAATCTGAATATTATGTCTGTACCACTTTGTGTGTTTTAACATATTCATTGGACTTTAACCCTTCAACCACTGAGACATTATTCCTGGTAAATGTGCGGCTGTGAATTTGCATCTGTTTCAGGTTCATAAAAGCTGCTGTGAGTATGTGCTTGTGTTCCTTTTCTTCAGTGGTTTTGTTTCACTGTGTGTTTTAGGGTCAAAACAGATGGAATAACAGAAAAAGACAAAGAGAGGAATGGAAGTCTGATAGGTTTTTACTAAATAAGCACTCAGAATGTACGTCAACAAGAGATTTAGGATGTTGAACATGAACTGTGAACTGGAACACACTGAACAACAACAAGGATTTGAATTTTGGCCCAGTAGTTTTCGTTTTGGGCTCTTTTTTTCTAAATCAGTCCAGCTGCTTTTTGGCGCCTGGTTGAACTCCAAAAAGCAGTAAAAACACAAAACAAAAAATTAAAAGAAAATCACAACAAACAACAGTAAAAACAAAAAACAAGGAAAACGGTATAAAAAAATCCCAAAGTCGTCTCACTCACTGTGCCCCCCCCCCCCCCCCCTTACACTGGTGGGTAAGTAGGGCACAGAGCAAATCCTATTCTATCACTGCATTTTGAAATTTTTCCTTCCGTACAGAGGATGGCTTCATCAGTTCTTAACAATGACTCCCATCCTTTACGAGGTGAATTTCAACTCCTTTCCTCTGGACGGAGGTTCTTAGTCCCAAGGTGCAGGACACAGCGTTATAAAAATAGTTTTGTTCCTGTCGCCGTCACTGAGCTCAATAAGAAATAGTGACATTGCACTTTACTAACTTAGTTAGTTATTTATTCCATTTCTTTGCTGTATTAATTATTATTGTGACTTCAAATTTTAAAATTTTTTATAAAAGGTTTTTATCCCGGATTGTTTTTATCTTTTCTGGTTTTTATTGTGTTTTATTGCATCTTGTTTTTATTTATTTGATCTTATTTATTTTATTCTTTTACTTATCCATGCTGCTATACAGATGAATGGTGGAACACTGAGCACTTTTTGTCCTGTCTTTTTGTCCTGTCAGTAAGTGTGATCAAGTGCCTGTCTTGCATGTTCAATGTATGTGTTGTTGTAATGCCAAGGCAATCACCTAGAGTGCAAAACAAATCTACCTACGGGTATAAAGGGGTTAAAGGGTTAATCATGTATATTGCGATGTTTATTATTCTGCATGTAACATTCCACATAGTATATTTATACCACCCCAAAAATGTATCCTATATTTATGTGCATGCTGTCTACTGATTACACTTCTGGTTAGATGCTAAACTACATCTTGTTACCTTGTACTTTTACATGAGTAATGACAATAAAGTTTAACCCATGAAGACCCACTGTTATTTTTGTGGCAGTTCCCAAATAATTTTCCCTCTTCATTTTACCTTTTTTATGTGATTTATCACCATTTATCATAATATTATACTCTGCATTTTGCGTTTTTTCAGTGAAAATCATGTATTTTCCCATATTCAATTGGCTGATCATGTACTTAAATTATCATGTTGATATTACTTTTGGGGGTTATATCAAAAACAGAGAAAACTGAAGAAAAAGGGACTTTTTCATTAAAAAATATCAATAACCGAACACAAACCAAGTGTGTCCATCCACTGTCATTGAGCCAACTCCATGGGTTTTACTGAGGAATCAATGTTGTAGAACAGGGGTGCCAAACATGCGGCCCAGGGGCCAAATGCGGCCCGCCAAAGGTTCCAATCGGCCCGCGGGATGAATTTGCAAAGTGCAAAAATTACACTTAAGATATTAACAATCAAGGATGTCGAAGTCGTTTTTGTTCAGGTTCCACATACAGACCAATGTGATCTCAACTAAAATAATAGCGTAATAACCGATAAATAATGACTCCAAATTTTCTTAGTTTAATGCGAAAAACATAATATTACTTTACATCTATAAATAAATAATGACAACTCCAAATTTTTCTCTTTGTTTTAGTGTAAAAAGTTACATGAAATAATGAAAATATTAACATTTACAAACTATCCTTTAACAATAAAATGTGAAAAACATGAAATTTTGAAAGTAAAATTTTAAACATTTTAAACAATTTCAAACACAACAAAGTAAATTTTTTAACATTATTACCTCCGCCAAGGAGGTTATGTTTTTGCCAGGGTTTGTTTGTCTGTTTGTTTCTTTGTTTGTCTGTCCGTTAGTGTGCAACATAACTCAAAAAGTTACGGACAGATTTTGATTAAATTTTCAGGGTTTGTTGGAAATGGGATAAGGAAGAAATGATTACATTTTGGTGGTGATCGGGGGTGGGGGGGCCCACGGGGGGGCCCACTGATCAGCCTTGGCGGAGGTCTGCGCTCTCCGAGTGCTTCCAGTTCTTCCTGTTATTAAATGTTTTGTGCCTTTTGTAGATCCAATCTGTTAATATGCATGTATAAATGGTAAGATGAGGTGTAATACTGTTAAAATTGCACTTATTTTTCTCAAGAAATTTCAGTTTTTTTCAGGTTATTCACATCATTTTTGTTTGCATAGTTTGCAAATGTACATATTTTTATAATTTAATTTGGATTGCATTAAAACAAAGAGAAAAAATTGGAGTCATCATTATTTACAGGTTATTATGCTATTGTTTTACTGGTCCGGCCCACTTAAGATCAATTTGGGCTGAATGTGGCCCCTGAGCTAAGAGTTTGACGCCCCTGTTGTAGAAGATGACAGTGTTTCCACATTCACTACGGAGCCTCTGAACGTCCAAATGAGTCATATCTGATGACCATGAAAAGATGATAAACTGTATTTGACACCAATTATTTACATGTATTGATAGGATTAGTGGATCAACAGGTATTAAACAGTTTAGATCAGTAGATGGCTTTGGTTGGTGATGAACGTTTGGGTCTTTATGGGTTAATTGACAATATCATAAAGTCATGAATCATGATAAGACTAGAAGCACTCGGAGAGCGCAGACGTCCGCCAAGGCTGATCAGTGGGCCCCCCCGTGGGCCCCCCCACCCCCGATCACCCCCAAAAGTTAATCATTTCTTCCTTATCCCATTTCCAACAAACCCTGAAAATTTCATCAAAATCTGTCCATAACTTTTTGAGTTATGTTGCACACTAACGGACAGACAAACAGACAAACCCTGGCAAAAACATAACCTCCTTGGCGGAGGTAATAAGATAAGATAAGATAAGATAAGATAAGATAACTTTATTTATCCCAAAGGTAAATTCACTGAAGTTAGTGAGTTCATCTATTTATCAGAGTTATTCAGTCTGATGCAGTTACATTTACACAATTTCACTCACATCACAGTCGGTTTAACTTACAATTTCACAACTACGTTTTCACAGATGTTAATTAACTATTTGGGTTGTAATTGTGATGGTTTCAGTGGAGCAGTCAGTGTGTCTTTGTGCTGTACTTACTTATTCAGGTGGTCTGTAGTCCTTCGCCACGCTGTCTCTCATTGTTTTTGTAACTGCGGTGTTGACTTTCTTTCTGATTCGGTCCTTTACTTCCTCGTTAGCCAAAATGAGGAGTTTTTGGATTGATAGAGTTAGTGGCACAACAGTTATTAGATATTTTAAATTAGGTGACTCTTCTGGTTGCTGGTTTCCGTTTGAGTCTTTGTGGGTTAATCTAATGTAATATTTAAGTTACAAATAAGTTAAGTTACATAAACATTCGTGGGTGGTCAGGCTGTAAAACTGCATAGGAAAAAAAAAACTTTTTATTGTTTTTGTCCTCAGTGCTTGAAAACCGTCTTCTCCTCTTCTGTTCCACAGCATCAGAATATCAGTCAGTGTTTGACACTTACTGACTGTTTGACATTCCACGTCCTGCCACTAAAGTGCCTTATGCTTAGTGCACCAATAACGATGATGTCTGTGACACAGATGATTGAGATTAAATAAAACATATGGTATGCACAGCAGATGGTGATGTGATGAATCAGGAATGGACAAAGAAAAAAAAGAAAAAAGCATATAATTGTTATAATATTGTCTTCATTACCCTTCCTTATTTGGATCTGTATGCTTTTGCTGCAAAGGTGTAAAACTGAATACCTCAAATGAGCGTTTTAGAGCGATGGCGATGCTGTTACAGCTTTTCCCTTGGCTAAATAAGTGTCAGTTGTTTATTTATACAGCCCTAATCACACTTATAGCCTCGAAGGACTTCTACACGCCCACACTGAGAAATAAAAATGAAAACAATAAATGGAAATGACACCACGAACCTTCGACCCTCACTGAGAGCAAGGGGAAAAAAAACCCTCATTAAGAAGTTCAAATCAGCAAAACAAAGTGAAAACAATTAGCTAGCAATTCCATGGTGGGCTTTAATATCAGCAGTTAAGCAGCATGCTGCGCTTATTGCTTACAAGGCGATGAGGGGATATTATTGAGATTCGGTTTTACAGGGCGCTCCGAGTGGGCTCTTGTCATTATAGAAAGTCAAGGCATTTCATTCTGGTGTACGGAGCAGTCAAACTGAGCCAGAAGCAACAGTACGGAAGCCTAATTGAACTCTCTGTGATTCCCTCTCAAGGGCTACTCTCAGTGCTCATTATCTTACCCTTGTCCCCGTAAAGACTAGATGAGTTTGCTTTGACTTTGAACCTCCCTCTCCAAGCAGGTCACTCCAGCTCCCTTTGTCCTTTCATCTTCCCTTTGGCTTTTATAAATAAGCGGGTCTGCGTTTCTCTCCAGAGGCGCCATTGCATCACCTCAGACAGCTGCCAGCAGTGGCTCTACTTAGAACAAAGTGGATCCAAGCAAGTCGCCTCTAATCACTTTTGTCGTACTGCATGCTGACTGAACCAACACACTAATATATAGATATATATATACATACTGCATATATATATACTGTATATATCTACAGCACAGGTGTCAAACATGTGGACCGGGGGCCAAATCCGGCCCACCAAAGGGTCCAGTCCGGCTCTTGGGATGAATTTGTGAAAAAATTACACTGAAGATTTTAGCAATCCTTTTAGTTCAGGTTCCACATTCAGACCAATTCAATCTCAAGTGGGCAGGACCAGTAAAATACTATCATAATAACCTATAAATAATGACAACCCCATATTTTTCTCTTTGTAAATGTAAATAATTCATGTATTTACACTAAAACAAAGTACAGGGTGGGGAAGCAAAATTTACAATATTTTGAGGCAGGGATTGAAAGACAGTGTATGACCAATTAGTTTATTGAAAGTCATGAGAATTTATTTGCCACAAGAAAATTGACATAATAGAAAATGTTTTTATTCTATGTGTCCTTCTTTCTCAATAACTGCCTTCACACGCTTCCTGAAACTTGCGCAAGTGTTCCTCAGATATTCAGGTGACAACTTCTCCCATTCTTCTTTAATAGTATCTTCCAGACTTTCTCCTAATAGTTTTGCTCATAGTCATTCTCTTCTTTCCATTATAAACAGTCTTTATGGACACTCCAACTATTTTTGAAATCTTCTTTGGTGTGACGAGTGCATTCAGCAAATCACACACTCTTTGACGTTTGCTTTCCTGATTACTCATATGGGCAAAAGTTTCTGAACAGGTATGGATAATAGTGTTAGGTATGATTATGACATCAATATATGTTTGGTTTCAAAACAATTGACGTAGTGCCTGCTGAGAAAAAACGACTAAATGTTCATTGTAAATTTTGCTTCCCCATCCTGTATACATACTGCACATATATATACTGTATATATATCTACAGCACAGGTGTCAAACATGTGGACCGGGGGCCAAATCCGGCCCACCAAAGGGTCCAGTCCAGCCCTTGGGATGAATTTGTGAAAAAATTACACTGAAAATATTAACAATCCTTTTAGTTCAGGTTCCACATTCAGACCAATTCAATCTCAAGTGGCCAGGATTCAGTAAAATACTATCATAATAATCTATAAATAATGACAACCCCACATTTTTCTCTTTGTAAATGTAAATAATTCATGTATTTACACTAAAACAAAGTATAATTTCGCAAAAAACGTGAATAACCTGAACAAATATGAACAACCTGAAATGTCTTAAGAGAAGTAGAATTTTAACAATATTCTGCCTGTTACTAAATGTTTTGTGTATTTGTAGATCCACTGCAATCTGGAAGTTATAATGTACATGTGTAAATGATAAACTGAGGCAGAATATTGTTAGAGTTACACTTATTTTTTCAGTTTGTTCATGTTATTCACATCTTTTGAAAGGATAGTTTGTAGATGTAAACCTTTTCATAATGTGAATTTACTTGTTTTGCTGTAAAACATAGAGAAAAGTTTGCAGTTGACTTTATTTACATATTATTATGTTATTATTTTACTGGTCCGGCCCACTTCAGATCAAATGTAGCTAAATGTGGCTCCTGAATTAAAATGAGTTTGACACCCCTGATCTACAGTATATCTTTCTAAAAAGGAAACACAGTATTTCCAGGACTAATATTTTCTCTTCTTCACACTTGTCATTTTTTTACACTGCACCGTCCTCAAAATTCTAACACTCTTCTGCACCACAATGCTTCCCTTTTCAGTGCAGACAAGGCCAAAGATCTAAAACATGCCTCCAACACACTAACACTCAATAGTTATATAATTACGTGTAATTTACTACTCTCTAATCCTTGCTCTGCGTTTACTCAACCCAGACACCAGAATGAAATGTACATTTTTGTGAAACCATGGGTATAAATCACATCAGTGTCTTTGAGCCACAACTATGTTCTCTATCCAATCCACAGTTTTAGATACATATTCAGAAATATTGTCTTTTAACTTGTCATGGTGTTTTCAATCATATCCCTCATAAATAACGCTTAGGCTCAAAATAAACAGTTTCTTAAGTTTTATAGTTCGGTTTAGACCAGACCAGGGTATGGGGTGTGGTGCAAAAAACAGAAAAAGTTCAAAAATTTGCTATAAAAATTTAAATTTCAATGCATTTAGTAATATTTTATCTAAACCGTGATTGTTTCATAACCATAAGATAAAGGATTAATCCCACAAAAGGCTGCTAAGATGCGCTACATAAAATAATGATCATAAATTACAGTTATTTCCTGGAGTTTATATAGTTACCATCCAAGTATGTAATTGAGTTACAGGTTATGATGTCCATTGTTATATACAGTTTATGATCCATCTTTATATATAGACTGTGTTTTATATTCATATATAGATAATGGCCCATCTTTATATATGCTCAACACTCCATCTTTATATACAGACTATGATCCATCTTTATATATAGACTGTGTTTTATATTCATATATAGATAATGGTCCATCTTTATATATGCTCAACACGCCATCTTTATATACAGACTATGCCCATTGTTATATACATCACTGATCCCAGTTTATATATAGACTATGGTCCATGTTTATACCATTGTTAGATACAGTCTATGATCCATCTTTATATAAAGACTGTGTTTTATCTTTATATATAGACAATGATCCATCTTTGCATACAGACTATGTTCACTGATATATAGTCTATGATTTGTATTTATATATATTGGCTATGGTCCATCTTCATATATACACTATGCTCCATCTTTATATACTGACTATAATCCATTGTTATATACAGTCATGGTTCATCTTTATATACATATAGACTGTGTTTTATCTACATAGATAGATAATGGTCCATCTTTACATACACTCAACACTCCATCTTTATATACAGGCTATGTACAAAGTTATGTACAGTCTATGATTTGTCTTAATATACAGTCTATGGTCCATCTTTATATACATACTATGATCTATTGTTATATAGACTCTGTTTTATCTTCATAGATAATAATCCATCTTTATGTACACTCAACACTCCACCTTTATATACAGACTATGTCCAAAGATATATACATTCTATGATCCATCTTCATATATAGACTGTGTTTTATCTTCATACATAGATAATAATCCATCTTTATGTACACTCAACACTCCACCTTTATATGCAGACTATGTCCACTGTTATATACAGTCTACAATTTGTCTTTATATGCAGGTTATGGTCCATCTTTATACACAAACTATATCTATCTTTATATACACTCAACACTCCATCGTTATATACGGACTGTGTTCAAAGTTATATACAGTCTATGACTTGTTTTTATATACAGGCTTTGATACATTGTTATACACATTCTATGACCCATCGTTACATATACACTGTGTTTTATCTTCATATATAGATTATACAATATCTTTATGTAAACTCAACAGTCCATCTTTATATACAGACTATGTCCACTGTTATATACAGTCCATGATTTATCTTCATATACAGTCTATGGTCCATCTTTATATACAGACTACAACCTATCATTATATACAGTCTATGGTCCATCTTTATATATAGACTGCATTTTATCTTCATATATAGATAACAGTCCATTTTTAAATACACTCAATACTCCATCTTTATATGCAGACTATGTCCAGTGTTATATACAGTCTACGATTTATTTTTATATACAGGTTATGGTCCATCTTTATATAAAAACTACAACCTATTAGATACAGTCTATGATCCATCTTTATATATAAACTGTGTTTTATCTTCATACATAGATAATAATCCATCTTTATGTACACTCAACACTTCATCTTTATATACAGACTATGTCCACTGTTATATACAGTCTACGATTTATTTTTATATACAGGTTATAGTCCATCTTTATATACAGACTATATCCATCTTTATATCCCAAATCTTTTCTGGGGACTGCTGTGTTTACTTTCTATCAGTATGACATGTCGGTGATGAATTCCACCCTGTAAATGCATTTCCTTCTGCAGAGTCAGTACACAGCTGCATTCAGACGCCATCTGGCTTGTTGCTATATACCGCTATTTGATCACTTGTAAAATTCATGCAGATTCTTCCATTCTGACTTTCAGGCCCTAAGCCCCTCAAGTTATGCTTCTACCACAACAAAAAATGTGACACTGCATACAAAATAAAAGCTCTAAATACATCACGGCTCTCAGTGGAACCATTTTCAGATACCATTTATGTGTGTATTTGCAGAAATGGGGCATCTACAATGAAGAGAGGGCACATGTCTAAAAATACTACCTCCAAACATTACTGTATTTGGTGCTTTATAAACATATTTTTTTGGGAGACAGGGTTGCTGTGTGTCATCTCACATCAGAAGTGTGACAGATATGGAAAACAGAAGCTTTCCTGTCATTACTTTCAGTGTGTTGTTTCAACCCAGTGCCAAAGAACGATGAAAGTGAGTCGTGTCTGAGTGCTAACCCCAGACCGCTGCTTTGTGGTCAACCCAAAACTGGCTTTTAGACCACGCCAGAGTTTGCTTTCTCACCTTACCCAGTGCAACTCTCTCTTGGTCTCTACAAACCTCTCTAATCAAGCAACTACAGAAAAAAAAACACACATTTAACAGATAGCCCTAACCACAGTGGAGTAGTGGAGCGGAAAACACTTCAGAGTTATTTTTGGGATGGTCAGGTGGTTTGGGGAAGCAGACGCGGACTTGAATCTACTAAAAGTGTGTATTAATATGAGTTCGGCTCTCTGGCTGTGTTCAGCAGACTCAGTCTCGGGTGACCTTGTGCACAAATAAGGCCAAATGCAGCCTGAGTTATTTTTCACTTATTGCGGCACATGGGTCATTTGTTCAAAGTGTACCCTGCTTTTAACTCTGCGACCGGAGCTGCCCTGCAGTTGCTTCCCGAGCTCTGCAGTGAAAACCTTCATATCTTCTACCTCGCCAGCACACCCTTCGCACCCTCTGCAACACATCAAACCTGCATTGGTCCCTGATCTTTGAAGTTTGTTTCAAAGCTACATCAAACGGAGCTCGAGTACAGACGCATGGGTGACATAGCTCGTTTTAGCAACACGACGTCGCGCACGGAGCTTCGTAAACGTTGGCTATAAATTAAGCTGTTGTGATAACTGGAACATCGCTATAACATCCAACTTTAAAGGTTCAATCTGACATTAAGAAACCAATTGAGAACGTTACCAGACAAGCTAATATGACATTCAAAGAGCGACCCATTAAGTACAAATCATCATAATGTAAAGCACCTTCCACCATCCGTAGAAAAGTCCAACCTGTCACTCACCTGTCAGCTGCACCAACACAATCACAATGAAACCAGAAGGTAATTAACTCCTCAGCTTCGGAATCTGCTGACAGGTAATTATAGTCCTTAAACATACATGAACGCACTCCAAAGCCGGCCATGTTTCTAAGATAAGCGTATGTTTAATGGACTGTGGGAAAGCCGTGTTTGTTTGCTAGGAAAGCGATTCATCTATTATGAATGTTTCTGAACGTATATAGAACAGCCTGAAGTATGTGACCGCTACAGATAAAGGTGTCTTTGGTGGAAAAACACCAAAGAAGCAGTAGATCACATATGCATTGTAATCAGCATTTCATAGGAGGAGGGCTTTAATACTTAAACACACTGCTATTTCTGTGAAGCAGACTGTTGCTATGAGTAACGGTCCAATGCTGTGCTGTACAGGGTGGGGAAGCAAAATTTACAATATTTTGAGGCAGGGATTGAAAGACAGTGTATGACCAATTAGTTTATTGAAAGTCATGAGAATTTATTTACCACAAGAAAATTGACATAATAGAAAATGTTTTTATTCTATGTGTCCTCCTTCTTTCTCAATAACTGCCTTCACACGCTTCCTGAAACTTGCGCAAGTGTTCCTCAAATATTCAGGTAACAACTTCTCCCATTCTTCTTTAATAGTATCTTCCAGACTTTCTTGTAATAGTTTTGCTCATAGTCATTCTCTTCTTTAGCTTCTTCAGCTAGGCCCTTACTAAGCACCAAGAGTGCCTTTATCGCACACTTGTGGAAAAATATCCCCAAAATTTTCATATAGCTTGTTTTTAATTCTTTTACACTTTTTTCTATTTCATCAGCTTGAGCCGTAAATAGAAATACCAAATACTGAACAATTTTTTAACCCTTTAAATGCCATATTTGTAATGTGAACAAACCATTTTTTTTAATGCAAAAAACTCATTTTTTTTTTTTTTTAAATACTACATAAAAATTGGATCACATATTATTTTAATTTTTGCAGTCTGGCATATGTCAAGGATTAACTCCAACACTGGTTAATTTGCTGATTATGATAATGATTGTTTTTGGCGCTAGGTCAAATGTTCAAATATACGAGCATCTGTCACCGAGTGTGCGTAAAATGCACACCTATAAATCAAACTATTAAATATTATATATTAATTTATTTTTCTGCCCTAATTTGATTTTATTTTTGTAAAACAAGGTCAGCCCTAATCATACATATCAAATGGGAGAAATAGTGCATTTTAGGCACACTTGGGAGACAGATGCTAGTCTTGTAATTTTCTTTTGTTTACAATGTGCAAATTTTACTTGGTGACCAGAATTTTAAAGATCATGCAAAAATGAACAACTTTTGAATTCTAACCTTATTTAAATTGTGAAAAATAATATGAAGTTTTTTTAAAATGAAGTGCAAAGTGTGCCTAAAAGGTGCACCTGGATACCGGAGGGTTAATAGTATCTTCCAGACTTTCTCGTAATAGTTTTGCTCATAGTCATTCTCTTCTTTCCATTATAAACAGTCTTTATGGACACTCCAACTATTTTTGAAATCTCCTTTGGTGTGACGAGTGCATTCAGCAAATCACACACTCTTTGACGTTTGCTTTCCTGATTACTCATATGGGCAAAAGTTTCTGAAAAGGTATGGATAATATTGTTAGGTATGATTATGACATTAATATATGTTTGGTTTCAAAACAAATGACATAGTGCCTGCTGAGAAAAAACAACTAAACGTTCATTGTAAATTTTGCTTCCCCACCCTGTACAGAGTTTCAACTGGAAAACGAAATGATATCTAATACAGTAATTCGATGGCCGCAATACAAAACCTCATATCTGAAAAAATCACTTTTTTCAGGATACAAAAAAAAAAAAAACGTGGATCCTGGAGGATTCTGTTGGGTTTCTGTAAATTGGCTTAGAGTCTGGTTTTGACCAACTCTATATGTAAAGTGTCATGAGATAACTTTTGTTATGATTTGGTGCTATATAAATAAAATTTGATTAATTGATGGTTTAGTTTTATTATAGTATGGTCTTTGTTGTTGTTGTCAGGTGACCTTCATGTCATAAGAAAGGGCGGGATTATCTTGCAGATAGACTGAAAATGTGGAGTCATCCTTGCTCTCACCATTTTATGTGAAAACTCAAAATCTAAAAATTTGCAGATATGAGGTTTTGTTTTTTGGCCATCGTTAACCCTTTATAGGTCACTCATAGAAATACTCTGAAATTCAAAATTTCAACCTCAGTGTGTTATGGGAGGACATAACAGGACTTAATTACTTCTGTGAAATTTTTCAAAAATTTTTATTGTTATGTAGAAAATCAAGGTTAGTGAAGTTACTGTATATGGTTCCTTACCCATTAGTAGAAAAAAATAAAATAAATCCAAGAAGTGTATGTAAAAAAAAAAAAAATACGAGAAAAATGCATGTAAAATGAAAGGAACGTGTATTTTAGAACATTAGACTGATCCAGACCCCTGTCCACATCCACATTATCCCTTTGAACATCATTCCTTTCATCATTTGATTCCTTCCCCATAAATGCCAAAAAAACACATAAAAAAACCAACAACAAATAAGTATATATGAAAAATACAAGAAAAACACGTCACACTATACCTTGGATTTGAATGATTCTTATTTACTAAAAATTTTCACGGCAGTCAGTAAGAAAGCTATAACGAGATGCTGGCTTCAAAAACACGGCCCTTCTGTGGACACCTTTATAAATATTGTCAATCAGTTACATCATATGGAGCAGATCACTTATAATCTGAGACTACAAAAAGGATGTAGGACAAGGACATTGGAAAAAGTGGATGCTCTTCTTAGCTCAGTAACTTCAAAAATGCTACCTGCTTAAACCTGTGTCACTTACATACACATTTACACTGAGTGAGAATGCATATTTATTTATGTACTCATTTATTATTCTTCCTGTGTGAGTTGTGACTCCCTGATGTTGCTGTTTGTGTTATGTATGTTTCATCATGTGTGTAGTAAAATAAGAAAAATAAAGTTAAAAAAAAAAGACAAGAAAAGAAAAACAAGTTTATCTGAACATGAACATGTATTTTAGAACATTAGACTGATCCAGACCCCTGTCCACATCCACATTATCCCTTTGAACATCATTTCTTTCATCATTTGATTCCTTCCCCATAAATGCCAAAAAAAAACAAAAAAAAAAAACAAAAAAAAAAAAGTATATATGAAAAATACAAGAAAAACACGTCACACTATACCTTGGATTTGAATGATTCTTATTTACTAAAAATTTTCACGGCAGTCAGTAAGAAAGCTATAACGAGATGCTGGCTTCAAAAACACGGCCCTTCTGTGGACACTTTTATAAATATTGTCAATCAGTTACATCATATGGAGCAGATCACTTATAATCTGAGACTACAAAAAGGATGTAGGACAAGGACATTGGAAAAAGTGGATGCTCTTCTTAGCTCAGTAACTTCAAAAATGCTACCTGCTTAAACCTGTGTTACTTATATCCACATTTACACTGAGTGAGAATGCATATTTATTTATGTACTCATTTATTATTCTTCCTATGTAAGTTGTGACTCCCTGATCCTGCTGTTTGTGTTATGTATGTTTCATCATGTGTGTAGTAAAATAAGAAAAATAAAGTTTAAAGAAAAGAAAAGAAAAACAAGTTTATCTGAACATGAACATGTATTTTAGAACATTAGACTGATCCAGACCCCTGTCCACATCCACATTATCCCTTTGAACATCATTCCTTTCATCATTTGATTCCTTCCCCATAAATGCCAAAAAAACACATAAAAAAACCAACAACAAATAAGTATATATGAAAAATACAAGAAAAACACGTCACACTATACCTTGGATTTGAATGATTCTTTTTACCTCCGCCAAGGAGGTTATGTTTTTGCCAGGGTTTGTTTGTTTGTTTGTCTGTTTGTTTGTCTGTCCGTTAGTGTGCAACATAACTCAAAAAGTTATGAACAGATTTGGATGAAATTTTCAGGGTTTGTTGGAAATGGGATAAGGAAGAAATTTTTACATTTTGGTGGTGATCGGGGGTGGGGGGACCCACGGGGGGGGGCCACTGATCAGCCTTGGCGGAGGTCTGCGCTCTCCGAGTGCTTCTAGTTTACTAAAAATTTTCACGGCAGTCAGTAAGAAAGCTATAACGAGATGCTGGCTTCAAAAACACGGCCCCTCTGTGGACACCTTTATAAATGTTGTCAATCAGTTACATCATATGGAGCAGATCACTTATAATCTGAGACTACAAAAAGGATGTACACTATGTGAGAATGCATATTTATTTATGTACTCATTTATTGTTCTTCCTATGTAAGTTGTGACTCCCTGATGTTGCTGTTTGTGTTATGTATGTTTAATCATGTTTGTAGTAAAATAAGAAAAATAAAGTTTAAAAAAAAAAAGAAAAGAAAAGAAAAACAAGTTTATTTGAACATGAACATGTATTTTAGAACATTAGACTGATCCAGACCCCTGTCCACATCCACATTATCCCTTTGAACATCATTCCTTACATTAGTACCATTACTGCATGTAACCTAACAAAGCAGGTCCACTCACTGTTCATGCAGAGGTGGACCTCACAGACCCTGTAGACCACACTGGACCTGAGACTGTTGCCTTACTGTCCTCACTGGAACTGGTGCTGTCACTAGTCACGTTTCCATTGACCCTCAAATTGAATATAACTTGCGCATGAAAATTTGCCTAATGCAAATCTATGCTCAAAGTGGATATTTTTTGTTTACACTTACCAAACACAATCTGTTGGAACCCTAAATGTACAAGAAATGACAATATAATGACAATGTATCTGGAATTGTCTTGTTTTTTGTGTAATTAATTAATTCTGCTTTTCATATTTTATTTATTTATTTATTTATTTATTTTTCTTTTTTCCTTTAGAGAGAGGAGGTCAAAGTCTCTTGGTCTTTCATATGTGTTTTCTTTATATAACAATGCATCCATTGTTCACTGTTCAATTGTTTTGTTTATTAACAAAAAAAAAAAAAAAAAAAAGAAAACTGAAATGTTGAGGATGGAAAGATTGGTCATTGGTCACATCCTTGTTATGTGACCACAATGTAATTTAAATGTATGTGGAACTTTTCTCAATATTTCTAAATAAAAATTCAAAAATAAATAAAATTGCCTAATGGAAAAAGGACAATTTTGCCAAACCTCTTGTTTTTCTATGTTTTTTTGGATGTAGTGAAATTGGTATATCATGTAAAACTGCAATGGAAACACCTTTTTCTGCAACAAGAGTCATGTGAATAAAAAAAATGGATGTTGACAGATGTTACAACAAGCAAAGAAGAAGAGTTTTAAAAGAAACATGTCATGGTATGTGTGGATATACCAGGAAACCAAATCTTTTTTTTAAATTTAATACAAGATAGAGGGGTAATATTTAATAATAATTAATACATCCGTAAATCAACACCATATTTATGTTCGTTGCCATGTTTATGGAATGGCTTCTCGTGTCATCTCGTGATAATAAATAAACATATCATCGCATTTGTGATTTAATGGAAAAACCGACATTACGCACTTCTGTTTTTTCAACATTTACTAAATATCGGTAAAGTTTTGCACAGATGTCCAATGGAAAAGCCACTACTGTTTTGTAATGCATGCGGAAATTACCAAAAATAGTCACTTCCCAATAAAGGGTTAACTATGTCCTTTTTTGTATTATTTTTTAGCAATATTGTCAATGTAAAATCATATTTAGTACTGAATTATTGCTTTATTTAGTGGGCAGATGAGCAGTAAGGAAGCTGAATAAACTTCCACAGTGAATCAGATCTTGCGTCACCCTGTCAAGGTTTAACTCAAAATAATGACAAGTTTTCTGTTTATTATTCATCATGTACATTGAATCATTTAAGACTCTAAAGATGTCTCAATCAACACAATATCAAAAGTAGTGAGAGGTCAAGGAAAATGTCTTTTCAATTGAGTCTGAGGCAGAAAGTATGTTGACAAGGCAATGCTACATCATGTCATTCTAATGAAAAAGCTGAAAGTAACGATGAATAAGCTGTTACATTGAATAAAACTACAGATATATCTTTAATTTAAACACTGCTTAAAATTTATTTGAATTAATGTGAGTTAACAGGGGCGACACGGTGGTGCAGTGGTTAGCACAGAGAAAAGTGAAGATAAAGTGAATTTTTCAGCAAAATGTGTCATTAACTGAACATAAACCAAGTGTGTCCATCCATGGTCATTGATCCAATTCCATGGGTTTTGCTGTTGAATCAGTGTTATAGAGGATGATGGTGTTTCCACGGTAACTACGGAGCCTCTGAACGTCCAAATGGGTAAAAACAAAAAAGAAAAAGTGACTTTATCATCAAGTATATCATTGACTGAACATAAACCAAGTAGGGATGTAACATTACCAGTATAATTATAAACTGCGGTCAAATTCCAGACGTTTCAAATTTTTACTATCATTAAAACCATGTTTAGTTACCGCACTTTGACAAACTCATTGTGATACTGTTCATTTCCTGGAGAAGCAGCTGCACTCCAGGCGCGCATGTTTGCAACGTTTGGCCTCTGAAAACACGGCAGAGGGCACCCGAATGGACAGCACTCCGAAGATTTTCCCCCCACTAAAAGGACGAAGTTGGAAGTCTGGACATATTTTGGATTTTGAAAGGATGCTGAGGCGAAACTAACTGAAGATGGTCAACCTGTCTGTAAATAATACAGAAAAAAAGTTCCCACAAAGGAGGATTGTGCACGTTATTTTATTTATTTTATTTTATTTATTTTAGGGCGACACGGTGGTGCAGTGGTTAGCACTCGTGCCTCACAGCAAGAAGGTCCTGGGTTCAATTCCAACACCAGCTGACGGGGGGTGGGACCTTGTTCTCCCCGTGTCTGCGTGGGTTCTCTCCGGGTACTCTGGCTTCCTCCCACCATCCAAAGACATGCACTGATAGGTTCATTGGTTAATCTAAATTGCCCATAGGTGTGAATGTGAGAGTGATTGTTTGTCTCTATATGTCAGCCCTGCGATGAACTGGCGACTTGTCCAGGGTGTACCCCGCCTTCGCCCCTATGTAGCTGGGATAGGCTCCAAGCGACCCCCGTGACCCTAGTGAGGATAAAGCGGGTTCAGAAAATGAATGAATGAATGAATGTAAGTTAACAGGTCACCAAAACAGGTAAAATACAGAATTTCAAGTCACTTTTAGATTTTGTAATGCAGAAATGTTAGATATTATAGTTTGAAAATACAATAATATGAGAGCACCTGTATGTGTCGGACATGTACAGGTTTATATCTAAGTCAAATGTTTGATATTTGGCAGATTAAACCAGATAAGTAAATACAGTTTCACTGTAATCCTGCAGATACAGAACTTAATACCACGCCAAACAAGATTAGGTCAGTATTTGTGCTGTATTCATCTGAGATCCAATTAAAATACTGTAGGTATTTCTTTGAAATCTGATGTGCGACACTGTTTGAGGGATCAAAAAGATAATAATCTTCCAGTGACAGATGCGAACATCATTATTAAATGCTTGAAATATGACGTAGAGTGAGAGGAATCGTACAGCTCTTGTTTAATGTTAATTCTAAGCTTAATGTACTGCGTTTTTTCAAAGCCATTAGATGCTGAGACATTTATACTACTTACAAAGATCATCATGTTCCAGCTGGCAGCTAACAAGTTAGAAATTAATTTCTGAAAGATTATGATATAGTCTGTATTTCCAGTGAGGTCTACTTGTGCTGACTGTGTGGTCATGGGATCAGTTTAGGTTCACAAAAACGTTTTGTGAAATGTGCACCTTGGCAAAACTAAACAACTGAATGAAACCATGTAGAAAATACTCAACATCTCAGAGGGCGAGTAAATCCCGTAGCTGTACTTTGATCTGATTTAAATGAAGGCTACCCTCAACAAAACGGCCTCTAATTATTTAGTCTTTGAATCCGAAATAAGAATACCCACGGGACTCTGGTGGAGGTCTGAAAGAGCTGCAGCTGAAACTCATTTTCTCATCTCCCTTCGCTCTGTAAACTCACCCTCCTCCAAACACAGCGACAAAGAAAATGAAGAGAATTGGGTGCTAGATTAAATCATGCATTCAAGGCCCGAGAGCAGAGAAAGGCCTTAAGTCAACTTCTTTCAGAGTACCTCCGAGTTTATCTGCTGTTGTTCCAAATGGGCCGCCCATTCAACATTTAATATGATTCCTTCATAAACACATTGCTCTTTCTGCTTTAAATAAAAAAACACCACTGGTACAGACTTTAATCAACACTTCTGTTCAGGAAAAAACATCACATCGCACTGCAGTGTCTCTGCTGATTCATTATATTCTTTGCCATTACCAGAGTGAAAGTGTTCACAGGGTTGGGGGGGGGGCAGCAGACAGAAATATCATATCCACTTTCCTCTGGAGGCCATCACCAGCCCTGTGATTCTCACCCCTCATATTCAGAACTAACCTTGACATTTTCTGCTAATGACACTGACTGAGGGCTGTGGATTTTCTGAGGCTTTGTGCGTGTGCGTGCCATTTCTGTGATTGAACTAATAACTGATTCTTAGATGTAATTGTGTCAGTCAGAGCAGGATCTCTGCAAGAAGACTCTGTGCAGAATGACTTAGTATCTTCGGTGTTTTCCATTAAAAGGACTTTTAAGTTTCTTTTTATTTGCCCATATTTTGACATTTAGGTCTTTTATACCATCTCCTTGTGTAGATAAGATTTTTTTTGGAATGTGTGATCTTCCGTATCACTGAGAAACAGATAAAAAACGTAATTTTAAATTATATTATGGGATGGGATCACACCACTCAGATGCTTATAATCTGATAAACTCGGTCACTGGGAGAGAACGTTACGACTGTATGTGTCTGATAATAGCGATAGATTCAAATATCCACAGCTTCTTTGACGTTGATATTTTTGATGTGAGGGAATTATAGTATCTTGAACTTCTACTTTTCACTTCAGAAGAGCTTTAAATTAAAGTGTACCTGTACTGGTCAAGTTTATGACATTATCTCTTTACAGGACACTCATAGAAATACTCTGAAATTTAGAATTTCAACCTTAGTGTGTTATTGGAGGACACAACAAGACCTTTTTTTTTTTTTTTTTTTTTATTGCTATGTAGAAAATCAAGGTTAATGGAGTTACCATATTTGGGTCCTCAAAAAAAAAAAAAAAAAAAAAAACAAGAAGTAATGTAAATTGTGCAAAATAAAACTTGTAATGGAAACACCTAAATGTCGCAAAAATTGTCAAGGATCGCAAAAAAGTTTTTACGCTCTCATGAAGTGGTTTTTGAGATGTTTCGATATAAAAGTACAGTGCAAAAGTGTAATGGAAACACATTTTGCGCATTTTCACACATCTGTGTGTAATGGAGTTAATGTATATAGTCTAGGATTCCACTTGCCATCTCATACTGTTTTAATGTGTTAATTACAATTTTATTTTATGGACATTATACACTACACCCCTGCGAACTAGTGTCGTGCACCCCAGGAAGATAGCGGCAGTTTTGCTCTGCTGTCTGCCTGGTGAGTACACGCATGTTGGTCCCGTCATTATTTTACATTTTTAAATTTTTTTTATGTCATATTTGAATGATTGTTTTGTACCGTTGTGTTTGTGTAATGATTGGCTCCCTGTCGGTTGAGCATGTTTTTGAATGGTAATGTTCTTTATTGTATGTTCATGGTCTGTTTGGCGTGTGTTGTTAGCTAACTTTGATTTTTTTTTTAATTTTTATCTTGACAGTGTGAGAATGGATTTCATGTTTTTCGTGAGACTGATATTGTGTTTTCTGCCAGAATAAACAGCAAGGTAAAGAGAGGATCGTGTTTTGGCAAGTTATTCACAACGCACAAGTACAGCCGCTACATGTGCACAGTGGTTTTGCTCAGGCCAAATGTCTCCCCTATGACCCTGGACTCAGAACAGGTGGTTCTAGTTTGGATCGGACAATAGACTCTGGCTTTTGTGTAGAAACTGCTTTCCGAGGGCATGACGTGTCTGGTGCCACCAAAGGTTCAATAACATCACACAGTTCATGAAATGTTGCCCGGGTCATTCGCGAATTCTGGATGCACAACTCGTTGGTGAATTTCTGATGTACAATTCTCTCCCAGAAATCCATTCTGTGTGGCCACTGCTGTAAATAAGGACTTTGCCTTGGGACAATTATCCCTTCTTTTGTTTAAGTCAGTCACTGCAATAGAAGCAGATGAACAGACACTACAGTGGCAACACCGTGGAGGTTTGGCATCAAACTCAACCCATCTTCCTTAATCCTACACTGTAAAAAAAAAAAAACTGTTTAAAAAAAACCCGGTATTATTCCAGCAGCAGGGGTGCCAAAAAAAATACTGTTAAATAACAGAAAATAACCATCTCATAAAATTACGGTAATTTTCCATAATTAAAATACAGTTTTTTGCCCTAACTCCCTAACTTTACATGAGATTTTGCATATTGTTTTGACTTTTTAATGTTTAATAAAGAATATTTATATGTATTAAAACAATCAAATTACACACACACACACACATATGTATGTATGTATGTATGTATATATATATATATATATATATATATATATATATATATATATATATATATATATATACACACACACATATATATATATATATATATATATATATATATATATATATATATATATATATATATATATATATGATATGCTCTATATGACTGCCATTTTGTCGGGAACACATTTCAATGCATGTCCTCCACTGCTGAAGAACTATAAAGAAGAAATATACAGAAATACATGTTAGAACCATATGTATTATGTCTCCTATGTATGGAGACTTATGGGACACCCTGTACATATATATATATATATAATTTTCAATGAGGCCAAGTTGTACAATCCAATGATAAAAACTGTATTTTGACAGTTTATCAATGCTTATACATGTTATACATTCACAAAAATACATTTATTCAACATTTTTGTTGTGAAACCTCCTGTAATTACATAAGATATTTGTCAATTAACAAACTTGTTAAACTTACAGAACAAATACTTTTTTTACGGTTAATTGTCAGTAATTTTATCTTGTTTTTTTTTTGTGTGTGTGTTTTTTACAGTATTAAACTTTAACAGTTTAATCCCATAAATAGAAAAGAAATATTTGTGAAATTACGATACATTTGCAAATGTATTTTAACAGTATTTTTCTTTGAAAAAAAAAAAAAAAATTAAAAATGGAAATTTTATGGTTATTCACAATTACAGTTTTTTCATGTTATTTTACATTTGACATGTAAAATCACAGTCTGTTTTTGTAATTTCATTGATATTTTCCTGTATCTTAAAAATACAGGAAAAATCTGTCAAATAAACAGTAAAAATTCTGTTAAATTACAGATTTTTTTTACAGTGTGTAACACCAAACGTATCATATTTGATGCATGAGTTTTGAAGCCGTCTACATGATCAGTTTGATATTTCTTGAAAAAACTGATGTATACAATTAGATACATGCAATTCAGAGATAATCCACCGGGGGGGGGGGGGGGGGGATTTGTTCACCAGAGGCCTTTCCAGTGACACTACAAGACTGTCATTAATGAGGAAGGAGGAAGAACTTTGCCAATTTTGAGAAGGAATTACCAATTTGTTATACATGTTTGTGTTATATTACATTTCTATCGTTTCAAAAATAAAATATGAGCATTGAGACCCAATGTATCAAATATGATACAAA
This sequence comes from Sphaeramia orbicularis, assembly GCF_902148855.1. NCBI lineage: Eukaryota > Metazoa > Chordata > Actinopteri > Kurtiformes > Apogonidae > Sphaeramia > Sphaeramia orbicularis. The sequence goes on along the minus strand of NC_043976.1, from coordinate 14,711,800 downwards.
ATTGAAACTCATACCCGGAAATTGATATTTTTTTAAAACATTTTTGGGGTTGTTCAGAAGGACCAATAAAGGCTCCAGTTTCAAAGAACTGGAATTTTTTTGTCAGTGATTTCATGGTTCAGGCTTTATAGGGTTAAACAAGTGTCTCGCAAGAACTATACAGTATTTTATGCAAATTACAACATGTCACGAGACGGGACTTTATTAGAATCAGGCATCAGAAGCCAAACGCTCTCCAATGGAAACACCTAAACTTTGACAAAACTGTACAAATATCGCTTTTATTTGACAGAAAACTGCAATGGAAACCCAGCTATTGATAGGTTCCACTGACCATCCAGTAAATTACTTTGTTATGCAATACTTGATGAATTTGCTGTTAGCATTAGCTTAGCATTAGCTGGCTTCAAGACAGGAGATCTGTTACCAATGGAAGATGTCACTGTTCCTTCGTCCACTGATTATATACAGTCCATGATTACAACATAATATTAATATATACATGAAAAAAAAAGTTTGACTTCCAGACAAATGCTTGATTCGAAACACCAAAATATTGTTCAAGGTCTAACATGCTCAGACCAAGATAATACTAGTATTTTAATTGTTTTTGAATGTGTATAGGGTTTTTTTCTTGTAATTTGAAGTGGTGCATGCATATCTGTTCATGTTGAATGTTATACTGTTTAAGTTTATTGTTATGATGTTGTGTCTCCCAACAAAATAGCCTTGTTAGGATTAGGAAAAGAGTCAGATTAGGGTTTGGAGGAAAAGATTTTTTTTTTTTTTTACTTAGCATCAACGAATCTTTGTCATCACTTTCCAATGTCTAAGGAGTTATAGTTCTATGACGACTATACATCAAAACACACATAACCAGATTTATCTCCATACCAGTGGCGATTTCTCATAGTCTGCAAGGGAAGCTCGGCTTCCCCTAAAATTACGAAATTTAAATGGTCAAATATGTTCGGTTGTGTTGACATTTCATTGACTACAAATGTGTTAGAACATGTTCATCTCACAGACGAGTTCGTTCAGAATCAGCTTTATCACAAATCAACGGACGCGATGTTGTTCACTTCTCATCCATTCTCGTTGTGCTGTTTTCTCATTCGATCTCTGCTCAGTGCATTTGCCGTAGACGCTCAGCGTCCATGCACTTCAATGGGACTGAGTGGAACAGTTTTTTTCATTGCCTCAAAACTGGACGGTAATTGGATAAATGCCACGATGTAGTCCCGCCCCCGGACGCCCAGCATCTCTGGGGGTGAATGGAGCTGTGGGCGGAGCTCAGCTGGGCTGGACGCCAGGCTTCCACGTGCTGATTGGAGGATCAGTCGAAAGGCTGAATCCCGTTTGATTGACAGCTGTTTTGAGATCTACTCCTTCACTGACACAGTTCAGTTTAATACCATTGCGCATTCTGCTTGTGAAATGGAGAGAGAAACCACTACGAAATGACTTGTTCATTTCTTGCACCGTAAATAAAACACACTCATTGTACTTCCTTGTTTCAATTTAACATAATTTCAACATTTTCTTGTTTACTTGGTACGATAAGGTCACTGGCCATTTTCTTGAAAAGGAACGGAGGGCCGAATTTATGTTTAAATAACTTGACTTTTTTTTTTATGTAAACCGACAATGAGCTTCCCCTCTCTGAAAGACGAGCAGCTGCCACTGCTCCATACATCATGTACATAGTTGTAACATGCTCCACCATCATGCTGGGATAGGACATAAACGCTCTAAGTAGTTAGTCTAGTTCTTCAGACTAATCACACTGGTGTTATGTGGTGCTGATCACAGGATTCTACAACAGAGCACACGACAAAATAGTCTCATGAGAGAAGCTGTTTTGATGCAACATGTTTTCCGTGATATTAAAATGTCTAAATCCCTACAAAAGAAAATCACACATAAGAGATGTGTGACTCTGTCAGAACTTTCCATTTTCAGCTTGTAGTTGTTGCTCAGAAGTTGTTTTGTTTTGCTCTTTCATGAAGTGAAGGGAACTTTCAAAACATTAAGATAGCAGAAAGATTAGATAGCGGAAAGGAGAATGCCTCCTGTGCCAGTCTATGATGGAAACACTCGTGCTGGAGTACGTGATGCAGACTACCCAGTGTACTGAAAACTGATGCCAGAGACCAATCATCAGTACTTTATGACTTGGGAGTGAGTTCTTTAATGATGAGATTATACTGTTAACACACACCATACCTGACTGTAACGCACAATAACCAGTCACTGAACATGTGCCTCATGTCTGGCACATACATGTTCACATTGCTTACCTTGTTACATTGCACTGTTTACACTAGTACATGTGATGTGTGGATCGATACGAAAATATTGATCTCTCCGATATCAGATCTTTACACTCTAGAATCGGTTCACACATCAAAATATCGATACTGTTGATACTTTGGTCATTTGAGGTAGCGTATATCAGGAACACAGTGGAAAGTGGCTAAACTATAAGGATCTTGTCCGAATGATATGCGATTGGTGGGAACTACTTCTTCTTCCGCCTGGGTAAGTGTGTACTGCGTCACACTTCTCAGTCAGTCCTTCCCAGCCCTAAGATACCTGGGAATGACATCCACTTCTGTACAAGCAGAGAGTCTTTTCAAAGGCAGGAGAGGTTCTGAGCAAAGAACAGAACAGACTAAAGGGAAAAACAGTAAATATGCTATTGATCATTAGCAAAAACTTGTAAATGAGGGAAAATGTTAACGGTGGATCCTTTTGTTGTAGTGTTACATGTTCAGTATTTTCATGTAACACGAAATAATATGCAAGTTTTCATTTTTGTAATAGTTCTTTATAATTAAACAATAATGACTCTCATATCTTGTATTCTTTAAGAAGTTATGATTTGAAATACCCTTTTTTTTTTTTTTTTTAGATTTTCCAGACATTAAGTGTATTTGTACAAAGTATCAGTATTGGATCGGTATCACCAATACCAGTCTGAATTTTACTCTGTGGTATCAAACATCACTAATACGTTACATGTATGTCTACATATGTTTATATTGTCTACACTGTTATATTTACACTGTTACATGTATGTTTACATTGTTTACACAAATACATTTGCACATTTTGATCCTACTTTTATTTTTCTAAAATTTGACCCTTTCATACAGTACATACAGTATACAGTCATGGAAAAAAATGATTAGACCACCCTTGTTTTCTTCAATTTCTTCTTCATTTTAATGACTGGTACAGCTACAGGTACATTTGTTAGGACACATATAATGATAACAACAAAAATAGTTCATAAGAGTTTAATTTCAGAGCTGATATCTAGCCATTTTCCGTGGTTTCTTGATAATAACCAAAATCACTTCAGTTCTTACATCAGTATCTATGGCATTGTACTGACAAAAACAGTGCTTTTAGGCATTCCATGTTTTCTTTTCTGTCTATTTTAGTCACATGATACACACGGGAGTTAGTACTTGATTGTATAACCCAGTGTTTTTCAACCTTGGGGTCAGGACCCCATGTGGGGTCGCCCAGAATTCAAATGGGGTCGCCTAAAATTTGTAGTAATTGACAAAAAAACAAAACAAAACACAACTTTCTAATGAAAAATGTATGGTGAGTTGACAGAGACACTCCCAATTCATAAAAGACATGACAAACTGTGAAGCTGAAACTGAAGCACTGTGGTACTGTTTATCTTTCAAATGTTCATTGTGGTCGGTTCCAGATGCTGCAGCTCTTTCATAATTCATAGTTTGAGTTCTTGTTTGTTCAGTATTAATTGTCAGCCTTGTAAATCCAAGCTGGACTGACTGTACATATCCTGACCAAGGAAAATAAAATTCTCACTTTGTGCAGTAATCTACACCTGGCTTTTCTGCCTCTGTCCGTAATAATATACATTACGTAGACTAAATGTCACCTAAAATTAACATTTATTTGCAACATAGTATAGCAAACTATTACATGATCAAAAACAAATTAATTTTAGTAAAAAATAAAAAAAAGTCTCCATGTTGAATGTGTGGGGTCACCAGAAATTTGTGATGTTAAAATGGGGTCACAAGCCAAAAAAGGTTGAGAACCACTGGCATAACCATTGTTTCTGATGACTTTTTTTCCATGACTGTATCTCTAATTTGCACATATTTTTCAATTGCACACTATTTTATATTTTTCTAATACATGTCTGTATCTTATTGTGTTGTTACTTAAATGTAAGTGCACTGCCACTGGCAGAGACCACCTGCAATTTTATTGCACAACTGGTGTAATGACAATAAAAGCCTATTCTATTCTATTCTATTCTATTCTATTCTATTCTATTCTATTCTATTCTATTCTATTCTATTCATATTTCTATACAGAAACTTACAAATCGTCACAATATTTTACTCTGGCAACTTTGTTGGCTGTATCTCCAAGAGTTTGTGTGATGTTACAGCTATAAAATATTATAGCTGTAAAAGTTGTATTCCAGAGAGTTTGGTGAAGCGCTCTCATTTACAGCCTCTCCTGGGGTTATTCTCCATAGAGTGCATGAAGCCTGTAAATGTGTCATCTGAACAGCAGGAGATAACTGCTGTGCTTTCTTGGTTTTCAAGCCTGTGAAGCCTACCTTTGATTTTCCCCCTGCTCTCAGCTTTGCATTGATACCATCTGGCAGGAACAGAGAGCTAGTGAGCAGGGGAGAGTGGAGGAACGGGTGGGTGGGTGGGTGGGGGGGGGGGCACAGAGTACTCCGCTGTCTGATTAATCATGCTAATCAGTGATGAGGGGTTAGAAGTCCATTAACCTGTTCGGAAACGGCGCAGACTGCCATCCTTCTGAGGGTTCCAGACCCAGAGGAGCATCAGTCACAGATGGGAGGGGGAGGGGCCAAGATCTGGAGCCACGCTGAGCCAAAAACTTCAGCGCGAAACACCTGTGCTGATGATGGGATGAAGAGCGTTGACAAAATATGGATTCGGTTCTCCACCTCTGTAGTGCAAATACTGCCCACCCTCAGCTCTCGTAGTGTTTCAAGAAGACCGTCAGGAAATCTGCCTGTGAGGGGTCAGCAGCTGCTACAAACAGAAGCAGGAAATTAAGGATAAAGGATAATCCCTTCCTTGGCTAACATGTGGGCTAACATGCCTAAAATAGCTGCTGAGGTGGTCGGCGTTTCTATTTAAATCATAATGAGGAGGGAGATTACAGAGGCAGCCTACCATATGATCACTTTCAAGTTTTCTTCTTGTCAGAGGCATGATTTTCCAGCTATAGCCAGAGGCATCCAGCAAAACAGGAGTGATATATTTGATTTTTCAGGCCTGTCATTGTTGGGCTTTTTCTTCTTCTTCCTCCCCCTACGTCGTCTTCTTCATATAATCTCGAGGTTGCATTCGAGGTCAGAGGAATTCATCTGAGCAGCTATTTGTCGCCGATGTTCTTATTCAGACCTAATGAGGTGGGAATGGTTTTAAAGCAAGAACCGTGGATTCCCTTTAGTTTTAACCTACGCGTGAAGGTAAATGTCACGGCCATCAATTCACACAGAACTCGACATTGTTCTGATATTTCCTTCGATTTTTTCTTTAAACAAGTGAGAATGATGTTATTGTAACCGCTACCGTTTATCAAAGCTGCTGCCTGAATAGAACATGGAGGATGTTTTGTAGAACATATAAGTGGGGGAGTTGGCTTTCAGACAACCATGGATTTCTTTTGTGGGCATAGTTAATGGTGGTTTGAGTGGAAAACTTTGAAAATGTAAAAGACGACTGGCAGAAGCAACTCTGAATCAGACACGTCTTCCGTCTGTAAATGTAAATCACACTCATAACCTTCTATTGCATTTGAGGGCAGCGGCTGAAAGAAGAGGAAAGCTAATATTTGCAGGCAATTCTTTCCCACGGACAGGACGGAGATTAGCACAGCGTCTAATGTCTAGTACCTCAAATGAAACTTGGAGTCCTGGAGATTTTATCAGATCCAAGTTTTTCGAGCTGGTGTCGAGGATCATCAAGCGACTCTGCACTGGGCACAGTTGTTTCCAGCTTTGGCAGAATTGATTTGTTTGTGTTCACAGTCCAAATTGCGGGGGGGAGAAGGGTTACATACAGTAGTGGCAGTAGCTCCCTGACCAGTCGTCTGCAGGGACATGAGGTTCAGCATTTGAGCCAGCTGTTCCTCCTGTTCCTCTGCTTTATTCAGTCTGTTAGAGACCGTATGTGTGTATGTGGTAACATGCAAAAGCTAAAGATGATGGATATTTCAGTAGAGATGAGCAAATGTAAAAACTGGGCTTAGCTCCAAAAAGTCCTGACTCTCATAGACTTACTTTTCCATCAAGTGACTATTTTTGGTCATTTCTGCATACGTTCACATTTCAAGACAGTGACAGAAACAGTTACAGTGAGGAAATGGAGGGAACAATCTCAGGTCTAATGTGGTCTACAGAGTCTATAAGGTCCACCTCTGCATGAACAGTGAGTGTACCTGCTTTGTTAGGTACCATGAAGTAATGGTACTAATGTAAGGAATGATGTTCAAAGGGAGAATGTGGATGTGGACAGGGGTCTGGATCAGCACTTATGTTGGTCTAATGTTCTAAAATAGATGTTCTAATGCCCTAAAATACATGTTACTTTCACATTACATGTATTTTTCTTGTATACATATATATATATATATATATATATATATATATATATATATATATGCTATTAATGCTGTTTACCATATATGGGCAAGGAACCAAATACGGTAACTTCATTGACCTTGATTTTCTAAATGACAAAAAATGTTTGTAAAATTTCACAGAAGAAATCAAGTCTTGTTATGTCCTCCAATAACACACTAATGCTGTGTTTCCACTATGTGGATTCGGCTCGACTTGACTCAGGTGCCAGGTACTATCCCTGGAGACCATTTCCATTACAGGATACTACCGACTTTACACTACCTGGTCGTCATAGCAATGCGGTGCGTTACTTCCGTGTCGTCTGCTCAGAGAATTGCTGATAATTTCACTCATTGTGTGTTGTCTTGTCAAGCTCATGCTGAATTTTTACGTCGGACACCAAAGATTGAATCTCCTCGACCGATCATGGTGTAGTTTTGTGGACAGTCATCATGTGGATTAACCTACCGCTATATTTACTGTCAACTTCCGCATTTGTTTTTTGTAAAATGGCGGGTCACAGAGACAACTCTCTGACCAATCAGTGGTCTGCAGTGTTTACACGTCACATTTTAGGATCTGTTCCCCAGTCTTGGAACCTCAGCAGAGGTGATACCAAAAAACTAGTACCAGGTTCCAGATTCCAGGTCCTTTTTCGTAATGGAAATGCAAAAAGGCCGAGTCAAGTCGAGCTGCTACCACATAGTGGAAACGCAACATAAGGTTGAAATGTTGAATTTCAGAGTATTTCTATGAGTGACCTATAAAGGGTTAAAAAAAGGACTCATTTCAGTCTCATCTGTTTTGTTTGGAACATCTATTAAGATGATAGAGTACATCATTAAATTTTCTTTCTGTTAATCATATTTCAGGTCAAATAGAAGGCGTAGATGTCATGTCATGTCATGCCATACCATGTCATGCTTTGATTGACTGGTCTGTGTGACAGCTCGCTCACGTGTCAAGTTTTCATTGATTGACTGTTTATTTCGAATATCAATATTTGAAACCAATACAAGAAAAATATAATAAAGACTGGAAAAGCACTTGGAGAGCGCAGACCTCCACCACGGCAGATTAGGCCCCCCCCCCAGTCACTACCACAGTTTAATCATTATAGTCCATGGGCCAGGCCAGGTAGTGTTACCACCAAAGGGGGCAAAACCTTTGTGGTGCCATTTTGTTAGTAGGACATATAAATGTGTATTAAATCATGATAGCCTTTCCAAATGAGTAGCTTAGTCATGATTATATGGTACCTCTTTTTTTTCCAAAAAATCTATCATTACGCTTAATGGTGTATGGTGGTATTTCTGAATTACATGTATTGTGGCAAATCTGTGTCGGTATTAACATTCCATACATTCAAATGACATTTTATGACCTCTGATTTTGTCCCTTACAGTGGGTTTATTCAATGGCTGATAGCTATGACTAAGCTACTACTCTGGAATGGCTATCATAGCAAAATATTATCTATAGATATAGGCCATTTAAAAATGCATCACTAGAACTTGCCCCCTTGGGTGGTACCAATATCCCAAATATCTGGTCTGTGCCAGTATCAGCATTTCCTGAAAATTTCATCCAAATCCATCCACAACTTTTTGAGTTATCTTGCAAACAGACAAACAAACAAACAAACAAACCCCTGGTGAAAACATAACCTCTGCTGTTCCTTGGCAGAAGTAAAAACATATTAAACTAGAAGCACTCGGAGAGCGCAGACCTCCGCCAAGGCTGATCAGTGGCCCCCCCCGTGGGCCCCCCCACCCCCGATCACCACCAAAATTTAATCATTTCTTCCTCATCCCATTTCCAACAAACCCTGAAAATTTCATCCAAATCTGTCCATAACTTTTTGAGTTATGTTGCACACTAACGGACAGACAAACAAACAAACAAACCCTGGCAAAAACATAACCTCCTTGGCGGAGGTAAAAAGGAGTGGGATAAAGTTCAATTTACATTCTCACACCCTCTTACCTTAACTTTTTACAGACCATAAATTGTCACGTCAGCTCCCATAACTAAGCTTAACAAGTCTTATCAAAATAAACTCTGACTAAGCCTGTTTGAGTCGGTGAGGTTTACAGTTTTGCAGTTACTAAGCTAAGGTTAACCATTAGATCACTTATGGCCCCTTGGACTCCCTCTGCTCCTCCCCTTTTATCCATATATGGTCACTTCCGGCTCCGCTAAGCCAACATGGCGACAGCTAAATCATAAACTACAGGCTTCAAAACAGCACTTCGGAAACCAAGGGGTGACGTCACAGTTCCCCTGTCCACTAATTATATACAGTCTATGGTGGGAACACTGACTGATGTCTTACCCATAATGACAAAGGCGGCTCTAGAAGTCTGTGATGACTATGTTTAACAAAAAAAGCACTGCTGTAGAGGAACGCTCTTGCATTGTTTTTACTGGATCATTTTCAATTTGTGCATTGACAATATGCAAATAAGTGCAATGGAACTAGATTTAGGGAATAATTATGTGCATCAGCACATTTAGATGAATAAGAGACTGAATAAATAGTAGAAAACAACAGAAATATGGTTTGGCTGAAAATATGGAAGAGTGTGAAACATGATTAAAAGCTGTCAGTCAGCCTCAGGTTTTTGTCAAAGTAACTCTCATTATCAGCTCCTCAATCAACAGTTGTTATTGTGTGAAACACTCACCACATTCAACTGTATTTTGATGATGATGATGATGAGCCAACTCATAATAATCACAATACCAAAAGCACTTAAATTCATTATTCTTTTTTTATTATTCTTTTTTTTTTTTTTTTTTTTTTTACAGGAGTTACTCAGGTCTTCTTTGTTTTATTTTGATCCTCTCATAAGACGTCGGGTGGTCCATCTTAAATTTTTGATAGTTTTGATTGTATTTTTGGTCGAATATCTTTGATATGTTGGCGTTGGTGTGTATGATGACTGACTCACCTGCAGAGTCAGGAGTTTTTCCCCAATAGTTCAACTGTAGTTATGATTAATATGTTTTGTTGCTCAAACAAGATCATGAAATGACCTTGGATTCATGCAAAGTTTCTGCCCCTTTGTCCAAATATAGTCACTTCTGGCTTTGAACTGCCACTTTGACCATGTTTAAAACACAAACTAATGACTTAAATACAACAGTTTAATGCCATTTATAAATGTAGCTGGGTTTCTGGAAAAAACGCTATTTTATTTTATTGTCATGCATTTTTGCCTTTCATCCACATGAAAACTATGGTTTAAGTCATGGAAAATAATTTCAGAAAATTAGGCCAAAGTGGAGATTTTGGAAAACTTTGGAAAGACAGTATTCAACAGAAAATGCATCCACATCATGTCTATCTTTTTTTTTTTTTTTTTTTTTAACTTTATTTTTATTGTTTACTTTATGCACATCTCAGAACAAGACAAACACAGGGGACATATGGATACACTGACCACAATCATTCCTGTGACCAGCAATTGTTTTTATCAGTGTGATGTTGAAGTGAAAATTGTCCATTTTTTCCATTTATCATGACATTGTTCCTCTTGAGTCCTCAGTCTATGGGGCAGAATCTCTATCTCAAATATTCCATTCACAGTTTGTATCCAGTCATTAGTTGTCGGTGGTTCTAATCTGCACCATTTTTTGGTAAAAGCCTTTTTACAGCCTGCTAATAGTATTTTAAACAAATATCTATCATTTTTTCTTGCATTATTACCAATAATACATCCAAAATACATCACCAGACATGTATTAGGAATTGCATAACCCAATATTTTAACAGTTGTTGAATATACATTATCCCAGAATGATGCAAGTTCAGGACATAAACAAAAGACATGTGCATGATTTACATTGATATCTCCACATTCTCTCCAACAAGGTTGAACTCTGGACATATATTTAGCTGTAATTTTAGGAGTTATGAAAAATTGAATTATATTTTTCCAGCAATGTTCCCTCCATGTTCTTGAAGAAGTAGTTGACTGTTGAGTTCTCCAGATATTCACTTCATGTCTGTTGTAACACAGTGGTTCTCAAACTTTTTCTCAAATTTCCAGACCCCCAGCAAAACTGTAACATTGGTTCAAGTATAAATGTTATTGAAAGAAATATCAATCAATAATCCTACTATAATGGACGTTTGTGTGTCCGGCGCGTGTTTGTCCAATCAATGTCCGATCGATGTTGCAGCACAGGAGGGTGTTCGTACAAGTTTTCCTCAGCCTTCACAGGCCCGATCGCTGCAAAACTCGCCAAATGAATAGAAACATTACCCGACTATCTACCAGGCACAATTTTATGTCCGTAGTCAAATGTTGTGAGATATGCTGAGTGATTTTAACAGGGTCCCAGCTCACCGCAGACCGGGTCCCAGCTCACCTTCAACCAAGTCCGACCTCACCACAGACCTTCACTCGCCTGATCGCCACCAAACTCGCCAAATTAATACAAACATCACCTGACTATCTACCAGCACAATTTTATGTCCTTATTCAAATGTTGTGAGGTATGCTGGGTGCTTTTAGCCTCTCATGTTATCATACAATGGCACCATGGGTACAATGGAGCTAGTCAATATAATAGCCATTCTTTTTGCTTATCTTTACATAATTTCTTGTGCAAATTAAGTCAAGTCAAAATTTTGCTTGAACAATACAAATAAAGTCAAATAAACCAGACCAGTTCAGAGACAATATTATTCCACATAAAAATATGAAATTTGCAATTATCTTTTTAATTAACTATAACAATAAATTACTTTTTTTTTTTTTTTTTTTTAGAACAACAAGCACATTTTTGTTAACAAAGACAAATATTTTTGGTATTATCAGTGGCTGCAATGAGCCTGTTTTAGACTGCACATATTCTCAGAACAATAAAGTGCAAAATGTAAGAGGCTGTGCAAAAACAGAAATGTCGGACATGGTTCTTTTCGCAGTAAAGTGTCTTTGTCTGGTCAAAGTGGAGATTGGGGACATGCCCTACAGTTTGACAAATGCTTCCCTAAACCCATGATACCGCTCTACAACATGTGTAAATGAAAACTTCTCAGAAAATGATCCAGTATGTATGATGTTATTATTGAAAATGAGGAAATATGTATGTTTTTATAAATACCTGGCTACATGTATATATAGCCTTAAAACCAAGTCTAGAATCACTGCATTTAGTGTTTTAACATTCACTTTTCTTGTCAATTACAGTAACTCAATTAGTCTTTTATTAATAGCAGTAATCGTGCACTTCTTTTTGTTTTAGAGAAAAACAAGAGCCACTCAAAAATACATATTGTGCAAAAAAAGGGGTCTCAACAGTGTTAAGAGAAACATTCTTTGAATTCCCTGTCAGAATTTGTTTAAATGTAACATAATTAGTGCTTTAATACCTGCAGTCATATTGTCATGTATGTCTTTTGTTCCAAAAACAAACAAAGAACAGCTCATAAACCCTGAATTGTGCAAAATGTAAATCAGCCCAGCTCAACCTCATTTCACTGAATGCTCAGATCTTTGTGTTTTGGTTTGTATTTATACCGAGTGTGCTTTGGTTTTGTAAATTCACAGTTTTCCCTCAGCAGTTGCAAGTGAGATGCTATCACGAGGTTCTGTAAGCAAACTTTGGGCTTCTGTTCTCTTGATAAGAAACAAAACATTGCACGCAACACAAACAGCCTTTATATTGGTGCAGATGAAGAGAGGCTTTCCAGTGACTCATTTGTACATCCTGCTATGAATAGAATACCCTCCTTCTGAACCTACCGCCACACTGATCTGTCTCTGGATGTAACAAAAGCCTCACAATGCAAAAAATATATTAATTAAAGGGCATAAAGATCCTCCTCTTGGTCAATAATACTGCACAGCCTAATCACTTAGTACAGCAGAACAAGCCCAGGCCCTATTAAATGTTCTTATCTTTCCTCTGCAGATCTGAGGAGCCTCAAAGTATTGTGTTCTTCCTGTCGAAACAGTGACCCCTCTTGGGATCGTGCAAAATATTCTAAATGATGGAAGAACAGATTTTCCTTCCTAGCTACATTTTCCTGTTTTTCTTTCCTTCTCTTTTGTTTTCATTCCGATGACTTCAGCGTGCATGTATTTTCTTAATCTTTCATTTTTCAGCATGTTCTATGTTGGGGGATTGCATTTCCTGTCTTAAGCACTATTCAGACCGGATTAGTTTTACATGGGCTCGTGGGGGTAATGCCACTTTACCACAGGATGTCGGTAATATTAATGGCCAATTCGCACGGGATAAGAAATGTCAGTAAAATTACCACAAGTAGGAGAGGTAAATACATTCACACACCGCCGTCCCCTCCTGTCGTCATGTGCGTATGACGTTGCTTTCCCATTAGGCTTGAGTGTCCAAAATAGAGCTCACCTTGGGACGCATATTTCTGTGTATTTTGCTTATTTCTGTCAAAATATACCTCAGAAGTATAAAAGTTGGTATGTAATGAAGAGCTAATCTTTGAGCATTTCTGCAGTTTTTTTCAGTTTTCATTCTGGACCAACCTGTGTGCTAAAGTGTGTACCTTTAAAAACCAGAAACAGCTGATAAAATGCAGATTTCAGGTGCACACACTTTACAATTAATGGGTGCAAATCATTCTTTGGCCCTTTCAGCCTTTGATCTTCTTAACTGATCTACAGTTTAGTGGTGGGCAGATCGATCCAAATATCGACAGTATCAATACCAAGTTGGTATCGAGTCATTCCATGGAAATTCAACCAATGGTCCCCATATGACCCCCTCAGAAAATTCAGAAAAAAATCACACTTGTTCACCTACCAGATAAACGAACACATCCAAAATTTTAATGTCATATCTGTAACAGTTTAGGAGATACAGCCTTTTGAAAATTGTTTTTTTTTTTTATTTTGCAAAGTTGATTTCGGCCAACTTTGAGGAGCTATATCTCCTTAGATATTCAAGCCACACTGCTGAAACTTTCTGTCTTGGGTTAAATCCCCCTGAAAAAATCATATTTTGAATCAAAATAATTGTAGGTGCCTTCATGTTTGGTCCATGAGGCCTTGAAATCAGGCCAAAAGGCTAATTCTTCCAAATGTCCTCTCTCTTCAGGCTTGCACTGTGCCAGAATGGATGAATGTAGAGACCTCTTTTTTTTTGCATGGATTCTTATGGTCAAGATGCAACAGTATACTGCAAAAAGACTGTATTTCAATGAAAAGTGTTGCTGTGAGGCAATGAATAAAATGGGTCGATTTCAGTTTTTTCACAAAAATACTCTTTATTTGAGCACCCAAATTACCATGTGGCCAGTTAATGAAAATTTTGAAATTTTTACCATGTCTTTATATATGTTTCAAGATGTTGTGGACAAAATTTTAGCTTTGGGATAGAACTGGTTCTATTTTTAATATTTTTTTTTACTGCATGACTATATTTTCCTCAAATTGTATACAAACGTAGGTGTAAATGACATTTTTAACAGTATAATGGCATTGATTATTGCACAAGTTATGATAGTACTTGAGATATTTGAACTAGGGTGTGGAACTGCATGATGGTTCAGATAGAATAATTATAGATTTCCCAGAATTGGCTCAGGTTGATGCCTGTAGTAGAGACTTCTTGGAAATTGGATGGAGCTGGTCAGTTGACCCAATTTCACCAGGCCCAATGACATAAATGTAGCTAAGATTTCCATGATTTTTTTATGATGCTGGCCAGCCCTGGTGAACAAGTGTGAATTTTTTCAGAATTTTCTGAGGGGGTCATGCGGGGCACTTTCTGAAATTTGGTTGATTTGGGATGGAATGACCCTATCGGTATCAGATCCATACTAGTCAGGTGAGATCCATACTTAGTTTCAGTTTTTCTCTTGTACGCATTGTTGTGGTTTTGTCAAAGAGGCGACAACCAGGTCGCCAGACTCGCTGCTTCCGTCTTAGTGCGAAGCAGGCACACTTTGCTTCTCCTCCCGCCTCTTGTCTTTCGATGTTGTGCTGTCATGTGACTCAGCAGCGCAAAGCAAAACAAGCAAGCCGCCGGCTCAGGTGCACCCGCCCACCAGCACATGTACAACACATTCACACACTGAGACACGGAGCAGAAGAATGGCATGGAAGAGCAGCGCCATGTGGTTATATCTTCAGACCGAAAATGAGGCAACGGCAAGATGAATAATTTGTAAAAAGGCTATAAGGTACAGATAATTTTGATTTAATTTTTGTATCGCAGATTGTGAACACTACCTGAAAAAAATTATTTGTTTTCTGGTGATCATTTTGTGTACTTTTTTTATTCAAGAAAAAAATTCCAGACATGACAATGTATGGGGAAACATTGTTTTGTTACTGTTCTATTGTTTCTGAAAAAAATGTATTTTGATAATAAAGTATTTTCTATATAATTATAAGCTTAGTCCAGATTCTATCCTGGGTTTTAACTATTAAATAATAAACTAGAAGAGCACTTGGAGGGTGCAGACCTCCATCAAGGCAGATCAGTCGTGCTCCTCCCAATCACCACCAAAATTTTGTCATCTATTCCTTGTGCCAATATCAACATTTTCTGAAAATTTAATCCAAATCCATCCATAACTTTTTGAGTTATCTCGCTAACAGACAGACAAACTGACAAACCTCAATGAACACATGAGGAAACATCACAAAACATGTAATGGTCATGAAAATTGATTGAGATCTAGCAATTCAATGATGCATCCACTTTAACCCTTTCATGCAAACTGGTCACTCCAGTGGACAGTTCTTCTCCAGCTGTTCTCTTGTATATTCATGGGTTTTGTTGTTTTAGTTCCATATCAGCCAACACAGAGGACACTAATGCACCATCCCATAATAATACACTGACATTCAGACAATTATTGTAACTTGCTGTTCTTGATAAACCTGATCTGCACTAACATGTTTGAGTGTAAATCAGCTACTAATTGTTATTAGACTGTAATTAACAGTTTTCTGAAACAAATTTTTTTTTTTTTTTTTTTTTTTTTTGCTTATCATCCTGAGACCCAGCAATGAATTTTGTCCTCTGCAGGGGACCAAAGTTTGACAGTTTTACTTTAAAAATGCTGTTCATTACAAAGGACATTCCATTAAAAAAATCAATCAATCAATAAAAATTATTTTAAAAATGTATCTGAAAAAACTTGCATTATGCAGTTTCCAATCAAGACAATTTTTTTTAATGTAAAAAAGCTAAAACTGTCCATTTCCTGGGTCTCAGAAGGATTTTATCTTCATGAAATGAGTAATGACTAGTATTAGAGTATGATAAAATGTGTGAAAACGTCAGATTAGTGGCATTAAAAATGTTTTTATTTCATAGTTTTCACACAGTATATCACTTTCTGATGGTGATTTTTAAATAAATGTTTCTTTGCTTCAAAACTTAAACACATGGTGTCCAGCTGAGTGGACATTTTTGTAACTCCATGAAAAATAGGTTCATAAAAAAATGTCAATCGCATTGTTGTTTTCATGCCTAAAGAGGAATAAAAACACTCAAGAAAAAAATATTGACTAAGGTTCTGATCGGCGATACTGGCCCTGTATTTACTTTGTATCAGATCAATATCAAAATATGCAGAATGGCACACCACTACTACACTTCTGCATTAGTCATAAACTCTCTGGGCCTGACTTTCTGAAAGGTTGAGCCTCTGACTATGATTTTCCTTACTTGCAACATTTTTCTGTTTTTCTTTCCTTCCCTTTTGTTTTCATTTCAATGATTTTAACACACATGTATTTTCTTAATCTTTAATTTTTCCTAAGCGTGTCCTATGTTGTGGAATTGCATTTCCTGTCTTACACTCCCTTATTTTTTCCTGACCGGTGGTCTAAGAAGCACAAACCAAACATGACATACCACACAGAGGAAGTGCTTAAAGGCAGCACAGCAGCAAGAACACAAGAAAAACCTGTCACAAACTCTGCATGGTCAATATATCACTCAGCACACTGTGTTCCTGGTACAACCTCATCCGGACGCAAGCCAAGAAATCTGGGCTCGTGCGACCAAGGCTGAACACAGGGATCTGTTATTTATCACCATAACCGTAAAACATGGAGGCAGACCCGGGGAGGAAAGGAAGGAGGGGAAGAGGGAGGATGCAAGTAGTCATGTTAGGAAGAAGCCCATATCTCCATAGGAATGATTGATGGGGATGAGGAATCAGTTCTGTCACGGTGCAATTACAGCAGTCTGACCGGATGTGTTTGAAGGACGGAGCTGGAGAGAAACCGACTAGGAGGATGAAGTGGTTCATGCTGAGGAGAAAAACAGGAAAACAAATGATGTTATGCTCTTGACCTTGTAACAGTGACAAGATATCATCTTTCTTGTTCATTTCAAACAATACTCCTATGGAGACCTATTTTCTGTACTGCGGATCTGCTCATTAAAACTGTCAAAATGTAGTCGTGGCTGCTCATATGTATCAGAGGGTCAGGGGGGTTAAGTATGTTCGCTTAACCCCTTTTTGACCCCGTTTATTTTTCTTTGGTAGGCTGTCAGCTTGCTTGTACTCAACATAGATAGAACATTATGTCAGAAAAAAAACGTGGGAAATTTAATCAGCTTAACCCTTTCATGCATGAATTATGAAAACCTTAGTCAAGATTTTTTTCCTGAGTGTTTTTATTCCTCTTTAGGCATGAAAAAAAAAACAATGTGATTGAAATTTTTTTAATGAACCTATTTTTTATGGAGTTACAAAAATGTCCGCTCAGCTGGACACCATACGTTTAATTCAGGGGTGTCAAACTCATATTAGTTCAGGGGCCACATTCAGCTAAATTTGATCTCCAGTTGACCGGACCAGTAAAAAAAAAAAACATAATAATATATAAATAATGACAACTCCAAATTTTTGTCTTTGTTTTAGGGTAAAGAAAAAAAACTTTAAATTATGAAACTACTTACTTTTATAAACTATCCAAACAAAAAAGATGTGGATAACCTGAAAAAACTGAAATTTCTTGAGAAAAATAAGTGTAATTTTAACAATATTCTGCCTCAACTTATCATTTCTACATGTGCATTATGGATCAGATCTACAAAGACACTAAACACTGAGGAACAGGCAGAAGATAGTTGAAATCGAGCTTAATTTTCTTTAGACATTTCAGGTTGTTCATATTTGTTCAGGTTATTCACATTTTATTGTTACAGGATAGTTTGTAAATGTAAATATTTTCATAATTTAATGTTATTTTTTGCACTAAAACAAACAAATTTAAAATTGTTAATTCAAGATTTTTTGCTTAATTCAATATTATTTGCTAAATTGAAGATTTTGTTTTTTTTACTTAATTGAAGATTTTTTTTTTTTTTTTTTGCTTAATTCAACATTTTTTCCTTAATTGAAGCAATTTTTTTTTTTTTTTTTGCTTAATTCAATTTTGGACTTTGCAAAAATATCCCAAGGGCCAGACTGGACCATTTGGCGGGCCGCACATTTGACACCTCTGGTTTAATTTTTGAAGCAAAGAAACACACATTTAAAATGCAATAACAGAAAGTGATAAACTGTGTGAAAACTATGAAATAAAAACTGTTTTTAATGCAGTTAGTCTAATGTTTGCTCACATTTGATCATACTGTAATACTAGTTATTACTCACTTCATGGAGATAATATGCAAAAAAAAAAAAAAAAAACTTTTTGTTTAAGAAAATGTTTAATGTCTAATAACAACTAGCAATTGATTTAGACTCAACATGTTTTGCAAATCAGTTTTATCAGGTTTATGTAACAAGTGTAAGTGTTCTATCTGCACTCTTCTCTTTTATTTTATTTTAATAGATTATTATTTATGTTTATTAATTACGTTTTAATTGTAATTGTGTGTTTTTAACCGGTCTCTTTTCCATTTTTGTAGAGCATGTGTATGAATTGTACTATACGAATAAATTTGCCTTATCGAGAACAGCAAAGTTACAGTAATGGTATGAATGTCAGTGTATGAGATGATGCATGAGTGAACGCTGTGTTGGCTGATATGGAACTAAAACAACAAAACCCATGAATATACAAGAGAACAGCTGCAGAATAACTGTCCACTGTCGTGGCCAGTATGCATGAAAGGGTTAATCTGAAGTGGAAGGATGAAAAAAAAAAAAAAAAAAAGCTGCAAAATGATCAAGGAGTAACACAGTGGTTCCCAACCTTTTTTGGCTTGTGACCCCATTTTAGCATCACACATTTCTGGCGACCCCAGACTTTCAAAACAGAGACATTTTTTTGCTGATATTAATTTAATTTTCCTTGGTCAGGATATGTACAGTCAGTCCAGCTTGTGTTTACAAGGCTGACAATTAAAACTGAACAAACAAGAACTCAAAATGTGAATTATGAAAGAGCTGCAGCATCTTAACCGTTAGGGGTCTGAGCCTATTTTGGCTGTTTTTGAGTTCTTTTGATTTTGTCTTTATATACTATATAAATAAATGTTTACTATACCCATGTTTAGTATCTTCTTTTTCAGCACAACTTCATCTATCTCATCTACCTATTATTTTCTCACTTTAACCTACTATATCAACACAACAGGCCAAAAAACACACAAAAAAATATAAAATCTGATTTGAAAAATGTATATAATTTATTGCATAAATGACACAAAGATGCTAAATGAACCTTTTCAAAGATTTTAAAAGTGAATATTGCTTCCAAATATTAAGTATATAAAATCAAAATTGTAATAAATTTAAAATATACTCAAATATTTGACCTAAAAGCATATGTTTACATAAGCGTTTTCTCCAGTTTTCTCAATGAATTACTAGAAATTTCAGGTGACCCTATGTGGGGTCCCGACCTGAAGGTTGAAAAACACTGGAGTAACATATGGGCTTTAATCTCAGCAAAGGCAGCAGCTAAGAAAGTTCCAAAGTGGGTGAGGCTATTTTTACTGTATGCGGACCTAGTGTTGGGAGGTAAATCCAGTACATATTCTCCATAGACTACATTGGGTCAATGACAGTTAAAGTACCCTCAAGGCTTGAATCAGTTTGAAACTTTTCTGGCTGACTCAACAGAGCAAATCACAAACTAAATATCTGCATTACAAAACACTTGCTTCTGTAAAAACAATCTAAGAGTGAGGTCGTTTCATCTACTTTTTTCTTGGTCCAAAGAAAAAAAAAAACAAATGCAGCCTTCAGTAAATGAGATGCAAAAGCTTTTACATTGCGATTAGGTCAAACTGAGTTGGCAGAGGCAGTACAGGCATAAAGTCTCATAGTTTTATTAGTTGCCCAGTAGTTTCTACCATGTCCTGGGTTTTATAAACTTAGTGTTGATCTCAGTTGTCGAAGGGGCAGCCAACCCTGTAGAGCAGGGGTGTCAAACTCATTTTAGTTCAGGGGCCACATACAGCCTAATATGATCTAAAGTGGGCCGGACCAGTAAAATAATATAAATAATAGGATAAGAACGTATAAATAATGCCAACTCCAAAGTTTTTTTTCTCTGTTTTGAGTGAAAAAAGTCAAATTCTGTGATGAAAATGTTTACACCTACGAACTGTACTTGAACATAACATGAAAGCACTCGGAGAGTGCAGACCTCCGCCAAGGCTGATCAGTGCCCCCCCCCCCCCCCCCCCCCCCGTGGGCCCCCCCATGCCAAGGAGGTTATGTTTTTGCCAGGGTTTGTTTGTCTGTCTGTCTGTCCGTTAGTGTGCAACATAACTCAAAAAGTTATGAACAGATTTTGATGAAATTTTCTGGTCTGCGCCCCCCCACCCCCACCCCCCACCCCCGATCACCACCAAAATTTAATCATTTCTTCCTTATCCCATTTCCAACAAGCCCTGAAAATTTCATCAAAATCTGTCCATAACTTTTTGAGTTATGTTGCACACTAACGGACAGACAAACAAACAGACAAACAAACAAACAAACCCTGGCAAAAACATAACCTCCTTGGCGGAGGTAAATATGAATGTGAAAATTCTTAAGAAAAATAAGGGCAATTTGAACAATATTATGCCTTAGTTTATCATTTATACATATGCATCACAACGTACAGATCACAATGGATCTACAAATAGAGGGAATGCACATACGTCACTTCCCCCCTGGGCCACGCCCCTCTAAGTCAGACCGAGTTGCAAAAACAAACCGGCTCAACATGGCGGAGTATAGCAGTAACTACAGCGAGACCCGGAAAAATGTGGAATATAACATGAAATTAAAGACAACTGGACTGGACATGGATCCACACAAGCAACCAAACAACAAGTGGTCTACGAACATTGATATGTGGCTGAAAATCACGTATCCTGACATTTATATGAACCTGATTTCAACGCCGGGAAAATCCACAATGCAAAGGCTGAAAGCATACAAAAGATAAAGAGTTGTTGACATCCTCGTCATTGTTAATTAGAGGATTACAGCTGGCGAGTGCTTTCAATTCAACATAGTATTGTTTTTGAGGTTTTGTGTCAGTGCAGACGTATTTTCTTGGCGGTGATTGCCAAGGTAAAGGCCCAGCAGTAGTGCTCACAGTTCACTACTGATTTACTGGAGCTGAACCCTTAGTATTGACCCAAGTGAGTGGATGATCTACTGGTACTGTGGAGATTTAAGTAGAGTTTACATCAAATACTTGATACAACACAGCTACAACAGCTTTGTGCTAGAGTACCCCTTTATCTGGAAAACTAGGTTAGCCTCAGTTTAAGCTAGTTTACAAATCATGTAGAGCACAAGGTTCAGAATCACACAACTGAAGACAAAAACGTTTCAGTTCTGAAATATAGAACTAAATGACGGATGCTAACATTAAGAGCGTTACTAAGAAGTAACATTAGCCAAAACGATATGTAATTTAAGGTATGATTTTACGCAAGAATACAGCATAAATTAATGTTACCTGACACAAATTCAGGTTTCGTTGCCTGGATTCCAGTTATTTCTACAAATTGCAGCGATCCATCAGCTTCTTCTGTCTTTGGCTTTAGGTCGCCTCTAAAACAATAGCTCTGAGTGCTTTTTAAACCTATTTGTGCAATCAATGGCACAACAGCTCTTCCCCATTTTTTAGATTATTCTAAAGTTTTCGCAGTATTCAAGCCAAAGCCGCTACTCATGTCCCTCTTTCTGCCACTCAGTGGACGTAACCGTGGTGACTTCCACTAGCGGTGACATCACGTGCATACCCTCTTTACACAAAACATTTAGTAAGAGGCAGAATATTAGTACAATTCTACATACTTCTCTTAAGAAATTTCAGGTTATTCACATTTTTTGCAAAAGACTAGTCTGTAAATGTAAATATTTTTGTGTAATTTAACTTTTTTTTTTTTACACTACAACAAAGAGAAAAATTTGTAGCTTTCATTATTTATAAGTTTTTATGATAGTATTTTACTGGTCTGACCCACTTGAGATTGAATTGACCTAAATGATTCTAACATCCTTGACTGTTAATATCATCAGTGCAGTGGCGGCTGCTCGTCTTTCAGACAGGGGAAGCTCATTGTCGGCTTACATCAAAAAAAAAAAAATTAAAAAAAGTCAAGGTATTTAAACATACATTCGGCCCTCCGTTCCTTTTTAAGAAAATGGTCAGTGACCTTATCGTACCAAGTAGGCGTCTTTTCCAGGGACTGGACCAGTGTCTTCTCTGCTTAGATTGCCTTGGCCCAGTGTGTTGCAGGTGTAAGACTTCAGCCTTTTTAAACTAGAGATGCTCCTTTCACTCCGACCTAGCCGACAGTATGATTGATTTAACTATCTACAAAACGATATTAAACTCGAACAAGAAATGATTAAATTATGGAACTGAAACAATAAATCGCTGAAATTATGTTAAATTGAAACAAGGAAGGACAATGAGTGTGTTTTATTTACAGTGCAAGAAATGAACGAGTAATTTCGTAGTGGTTTCTCTCTCGATTTCACAGCAGAATGTGCGATGGTATTAAACTGAACTGTGTCAGTGAAGAAGTAGATCTGAAAACAGCTGTCAATCAAACGGGATTCAGCCTTTCAACTGATCCTCCAATCAGCACGTGGGATTCTGGCGTCCAGCCCGGCCGAGCTCCACCCACAGCTCCATTCACCCCCAGAGACACCCGGGGGCGGGACAACATCATGGCATTTATCCAATTACCGTCCAGTTTTGAGGCAATGAAAAAAACTGTTCCACTCAGTCCCATTGAAGCCCATAGACGCCCGCAGTCTACGGACAAATGCACTGAGCAGAGATGGAGGAGAAAACAGCGCAACAGGAATGTATGAGAGGTGAACAACATTGCGTCCGTTGATTTGTGATAAAGCTGATTCTGAACAAACTCGTCTGTGAGATGAATGTGTTCTAACACATTTGTAGTCATGAAATGTCAACACAACCGAACACATTTAACCATTTAATTTTCGTAATTTTAGGGGAAGCTGGGCTTCCCTTGCAGTCTATGAGAAATCGCCACTGTTCAGTGTAATTTCTGCATTTCATAAATTCATCCCAGGGGCCAGATTGGACCCTTTGGCGGGCCGGTTTTGGCCCCCGGGCCATATGTTTGACACGTGTGCTGTAGAGTAAACAGCCCACTCAGCACTTCTACATGGATAGAAGAGTTTCGAGTGACGTCTAGATGAGTTCAGTTGCCAAAGTGATTTTGGGGAATTGGTGCTGGATTTACACCATCCTGCTCTGAATCTGCTCGATACCTGGCATTTCTTTCCATTAATCCTCTTTCTTCTGTGTCACATACCCCTATAATTTAAATCCACCCTCAGCTTTACTTCCTTCATGTACATTCATTTTTTCTATAAGCACTAATCCCTGTACTCTCAGTTGGACTCGGGCCACGCAGACATACCTTTGCCAGTTTCAACCGAGAAATTACCGAATGAACATTGATCTTTATATAGATCTGAACTCTGCTTCATTTAGCTTCAAAAGCATTGTGATGTTTCACCGCATATTAACACTTGTACATGGCGTTATATCAATGACACTAGTGAAATTATAGGATTATCTGAAACTGCAACGTGGAAAACATTAATTTGATTAAGTATTCACGGAATTATACCAGAACTTTATGGTTTTCTTTAAGGAAAATATTTGTAATTCAACATCAGTTACACCTGCAGCTTCAATAGGGACAGAAATGTACAGCTGCATAGGTCTGACACATTCAAATAAAATACTGGTATATACAAAACACTGTCTTATAATGTTTGGCACATTCACCTCTTTATCTATTACAGTTTTTTTTTTATTTTGCAATGCGACTTCAATCTGCTTTCATTCAACCTTTACGTCATTGAAATGCGACAAATCTCACAATTCTACTGTGTTTCACTGTTTACATTTGTATTTTACTCAATATTTTTGTTTTCACTGATTTTATTTACTATATTTTAGGTATTTTATGACTTAGGTACTTGATAATGTTCTTTACTTTTTACCATAGAGTACTTTGGGCATCTGTGGTTGTTTTAAAGCAGGGTGTCAAACTCATTTTAGTTCAGGGGCCACATACAGCTTAATATGATATAAAGTGGGCCAGACCAGTAAAATAATATGAATAATAGGATAAGAACTTATAAATAATGTCAACTCCAAAGTTTTTTTTACTATGTTTTTGAATGAAAAAAAGTCAAATTCCGTAATGAAAATGTTTACATTTACTTGAACATAATATAAACAAATATGAAGTATGTGGAATTGTACCAGTATTCTGCCTCTTACTAAATGTTTTGTGTTTTTGTAGATCCACTGTGATCTGTACGTTGTGATGCATATGTATAAATGATAAACTAAGGCGTAATATTGTTCAAATTGCACTTATTTTTCTTGAGATTTTTCAGGTTATTCACATTTTTTGTAAAAGGCTAGTCTGTAAATTTAAACATTTTGAGTAATTTTACTTTTTTTTTTACACTACAACAAAGAGAAAAATTTTTAGTTTTCATTATTTATACGTTATTATGATAGTATTTTACTGGTCTGACCCACTTGAGATTGAATTGACCTAAACTGATTCTAACTATCTCTCTAATCCTTGATCGTTAATATCGTCAGTGTAATTTCTGCATTTCACAAATTCATCCCAGGGGCCAGATTGGACCCTTTGGTGGGCCGGTTTTGGCCCCTGGGACGCATGTTTGACACCTGTGTTTTAAAGCATTCTGTAAACAAGTGGTGTCAGGAACAAACCCCACCCCTCGCATGTATTGTAGCTTATTTTGACATCGATCCAGCTGATGTCATCATTTCTTTGTCTATGTGCAAAGTTTGAAGTAAATTGAAATAAAAATTATGTTTTTGTAGACATTTGATATTTTGCCCATTATAAGTAAATGGGAGGAAAAAAAGAATTTAAGCTATAGAAATACAGGTGAAGAGGGAAAACTCAGGTATTCATACATTTTGTGGTGAATGACATGTTTCTTCAAGCAAAAGGAAATTTTATGTTTAAAATTCAATTAAGCTGGTTATATTGGGGAGTTAGTGAAGACGGGTCATTTTGACCCGGAGGACACGGGGTGTATACAGAATATGAGGACAACAGGAGGGTTAAAAAATCATAAACAATTTTAACTTTAAAGGTAGGTCACTTTTCCTTAAATGTACTGACATCTATTTTGGGTCACTGGCAATCTATAAACCACATTTGGTATGAATTCAAGCTATGGTTTTGCTGCTAGAGTGTTAAACAAACAAACAAACCGAACCAAAAACAATACCCCTTGCATCCCCTTGGGGGGGCGGAATAATTATTGGCCAGATCCACAAGAGGATTGCATGAATTTTGTGGTTCCAATTAGACAAAAATACAGCATGTTATTCGCAAAGACCCCACGAAGGGTGAAATTTACTGCAAACTGCACTGCCAAGCAGGTTGCATCAGTGTTTCACCTGAGTCATTTGCATGGATGTAATTGAGGGAATACTCAAACACTCGGCACAAAATCAGGCTTTTTCTATGCAAATTAGCTTTGTTGGAAAAAGCATCCAATTCACAAAAGACCAGTGCAAATTTCGGTTCATCTGGTGCAAATAATGCCTGCTGAAAGCTGGTGGTAACTGCATACAAACTCATCTCTCACTCATTGTCTCTCAGTGTTTCTGCATATCTTCAAGTTTCTGAGGCTTGAATTATATTGAATTAAAGTTAAATAATTATAATCATGAAACCTGTGCTAATAGAGTTAAGCCTGCCTTCTTATGAGCCCTTCACTTTATTATCCCCTAATCCTACAGTGTAATAGCTGCAGAATGCACATTTATGACCAGAAGATCCACATAAAGTGTTAATGAAGTTACAACTGCAGAACCATGCACTTAAACAGACTGCACACAGTCTCTTTTGGAGTTCGGAAATGCCGTGACATCAAACAGAACATCAGATATTTCCTCAAAATCTCAGATATATTCAGTGACACATTACATTGTGTTAAGAGTCAAACGGTAGCCCATGTCAGTTCCCAAATAATTTTTTCTCTATTTTTAACTACTCTCAAGTTATGTATCACCATTTATTCTAATATTAGGCTCAGTATGTTGCATTCTTAGGTGAAAGTCAGGAATTTTCCTACATTTAATTCACTGATCATGACTGATGTTCATAAAAGCTCAAATTAAAGTTGAGGGTTATTATATCAAAAACAGAAAAAATGGAGGAAAAAGTGACTTTTTCAGTAAAATATATCATTAACTAAACATAAAAACAAGTGTCTCCATCCACTGTCGTTTATTCAGCTCCATGGGTTTTACTGGTGAATCAGTTTCACAGACGATGGCTGTGTTTCCACATTCACTTCGGAGGCTCTGAACGTCCATGAAAAAATGACAAACTGGATTTTACACCAATTATTTACATGGATTGGGAGGATTAGTGGATCAGAAGTTATTTAACTTTTTATGTCAGTAAATGATTTTGGCCGCTAGTGGATGTTTGGGTCTTTATGGGATAATCATAAAGATTTTCAGATATCAACTCAGATAGAGGTCTCAGAACCTGGTGTAGCAAATATGATACAAATGCTTTTGTGTTAAACAGACTGCACACAGACTCTTTTGGAGTTCTGAGATGCAATGACATCAAACAGAACATCAGCACTGATATTTCCCTAAAATCCCAAAAATATTCAGTGACACATTACCTTGTTTTAAGAGTCAAACAATCAAAAAGATTTTCAGGCATCAATTCAGTATATAGTTTTATAGATGCAAACTAAACTACAGAAATCTAAAAGTTGGTTTGTAATGAAAAGCTAAAGTTGGAGAGCCTGATTTACTAACATTGCAAATAACGGGCGCAAACTTGCTTGCTCATGCTAAAAATTGCATGTGCTATTGATTTGCGTGTTACGGGTGATCAACTAAGATTGCCTGCACAAATGACAACAGGTGCAAAGTCTTGGAGGCCACCCTATTTAAATGAGGATTTTGCATGTGCTACTGGTTGTCGTCATGGAGACAGTACGCTGGAAAAACTGCTCTGGGATTCACCAGCACTAATGGTAACAGTGACTGGAATGATCCAGATGCAAGGAAAAGTAACGTTGGAGGAGTTTAGTCATAGAAGGTACGGTATGACTCCTCCTTGTGACTGGCCCCAAATCATCCCCTAGTTCATCTGGAACAGGGGTGTCCAATCCTGGTCCTCAAGAGCTACTATCCTGAATGTTTTAGATATTTCCCTCTTCCAGCACACCTGACGGCTATTATCAGGCTTCTGCAGAGCTTGATGATAGACTTAGCACTTGAATCAGGTGTTTTGGAAGAGGAATACATCTAAAATCCCAGCAAGCATGTTCATGTGGGCCCCAGAAGGGTTACATTTGGGCTGCATATAAGGGTCCTAAGTGGGTTTGTCCACAGTTTCCATGGTGGCCCCACATGTTTGCCCATATCAGAATCAGAGATCTGAATATCTCGTATTATTTATTTTTCACACTATTTATCCCACGATATTTGTCTTTCATGTCATTTCCACTACTCCTGTTATTTGCACTACTTAAATTCTATGTTTTACAAATATCTTAGTTTGCAATACTTTTTATTTTTTAATGTAAATAACTGTGCCTTTTACTAGAGGTGTGAGAAAATATTGGTTCTGCAATATACCGTGATATTTCATTTCACAATACTGTATTGATATTAAAAAGTACTGTATTGATATTTTTAGGTATTCATTCAAATGCAGATATTGTGGAGGTTCACTTTAGTTTTTCTTCACTGTTTATATTTTATTTATTTTTAACACTGTTTTATTAAATAATGTTCGTTCCTTTGTTGGGATTGAACTACAATAATTTTCTGATGTTAGTTCTGAACTAACAGAATATGGACATTTGAACAGGATCTTAAACTATAACGTCTGTAAAACAGAACTGAACACAGGAACATTTTGTGATATAGCATTAGATCCTGTTCTGATCAAATAAAAATGTGTTTAGTATTTGTGCAGATTTCTGGTGTAATTCAGTTCTTCAAGGAAATAATCATTTTTAAAAAGAAACAAACAAAAAAATTGCCTTTTTAACAGTATCATGATATATTGTGATATATTGTATCGTGATCCTAGTATTGTGATTTGTATCGTTTCGCCAGATTCTTGCCAATACACAGCCCTACCTTTTACTGATATTTGTTGTCTGCCTGTAAATTCTTGCACTGAACCGGAGAGCTTTACCTCAGTTTTGTTGTACTGGTACAATGACAATAAAGAGATTCAGATCTCTGATTCTGATTCTGATATGGGCAAACACATGTGGGGCCACCATGGAAACTGTGGACAAGCCCAAATGGGACCATTATATGCAGCCCAAATGTAACCCTTCTGGGGCCCACATGGACATGCTAGCTGGGAATATGCAGGATAGTAGCTCTCAAGGACCAGGATTGGACACCCCTGATCCAGAAGTTCTAAAATGGCATTGCTGGGTAGGTGATACGTCTATATTATTTTTTCTTCCATTATTCCAAAAATGTTGAGGCAATCAGAACAGATTGAACTGAGTGTTGTCTCTGGTCGTGCCCATGCCGCCTCCTCGCCACAACAACTGCAGCCAATTTTGCACAAAGCTGTGCCAGTTAAAACCTGCTTTTCAGATGTCCTAAATATAGACGCAAAATCAGCCACCACAGTCAGTTTCAGATTTGGTAAGTCACATTCTGTGCGCTAAATAAATATTTGCATCTACTCCTCCCAGTAATTTTGTGCATTCTGGCAGAATCGCCCATATTGCATATTCATCAAAGCAAACATGCTAAATAGGTTGGGTGAGCTATTTTGCCCATTTGAGAGACACAACCCTTGGGGCGTCCTGTTAGTAGATAAGCTTTGCGTGCGCAGTCAAGTTTGCACATGTTTTTACACATGCAAACTTTAGTAAATCAGGCCCTGAGTGTTTTTGCATTTTTTTTTTCAGTTTTTATTATGGACCAACCTGTGTGCAGATAAAAACCAGAAGCAGTATTTAAAATGCAGGAGATTTCACGTGCACACACTTCACAAGTCCCTGCACAATTAGAGGGTGCAAATCATTCTTTGACCCTTTTAGCCTTGGACTTCTTATCTGATCTACACTTCTGCATTAGTCTTGAACTCGCAGGCCCAGACTTTCTGGCAGTTTAAGACTCCGACTATGACTCAGGACCCATGGATCATTCTCTCACAAGGTCTCTACACTCTCGCCTCCTACAGCCCTGACCAACATTTTGACTTTGTGTTTATCAGGGAAGTGTGTTAAAACATCGGGGAACCTGAAGGTGTACATTTCATGTGGCTTTGCAAACACAACATGTCATTACCGAAGGGTCTTTTGTACATGTGCAGGATTTCCATCCCTGCTCAGACGCATTTTTCATTTTTGGAAAGGATTAGGTGATTCTACAGAACAGAAAAGTCCTATTCTGAGGCATCAATAAGAAGTGATGATGGATTCAGCTGTGTCAGAGTTATGGTAATATTTGCTGCCCTGGCTCTGATCCTGTTGCTCTCTATTGGATTTCAGAAACTCCAGACACCCCATCAAACCTGTGACCCAAGATAGCATGACATTTGCCATTCTCTTAAATGCTTTAGCAGTTGTAACCTGTGCTATATCTCCCCAAAAAATATCAGCATGGACAGGTTTACCCAAGACATATTTCTTATCGGGAGGGCGGAATGATACAGCAATTTGAATGAGTAATGCTTTTTCCAACTGCTGGAAGGAGACAGGAGGAAATATGCAGCGCATTCGTTCAGTTACATAGAGCGATGTTTGAGGTACGGGAATCCATCTGAAGTAATGAAGATTCATTTAACAAAAAAGAAAAAGAACAGTCAGCAGAAGATTTTTTTTCTCGTGTGCTTTATTTTTATTGCATAAAAATATAAAATAATGCATATTTTATGTGACATCGCTGTTTCCTATAAAGTGGGAACTTCCCTGAATAGGTTTGTGATTCCAGCTGGGCATGCGACAGACTAACATGTCGCACATGTTAATTATTTTATGACAGTGGTTTGCCGTTGAAGGGCAGTTATTGCTCTTCTGTATGGCTCAGTAGATTCAGGCATTAATATGTAACACTCTTTTAACTTTCATTATTAACCTCTGGGCAAGACCACTGTGTGGATGACACATAACAAAGGAAACAATCCCCATCAACCATGTTGAGCTTGAGTGAGAAAATTCAATAGTAGGCTTAGGAAATGAAAAGAGCAGTTTGATAAGAGAAATGAGTGGGAATGGTTATTTTTTCTATCCTTTATTGTGAGCTGTCTGTATGAAAGGCCACAAGTGTCTGTCATGAGTGATTCTGTTTTCAGAGTAGTCTAATCCAGGCTCTCCATGCTGTCAGGTCCACTGCCTCTCATTGTGCTCCAGCCTATCTGATTATCTACAGCATTACAAGTGGCCACAGCCACATCACCTCATTGTTGAGTATGATACATTCTGCCTGGATCTGAGCTTTTCAGAACCGTAGCTGTGAACTAACTTTGAATGGGTTCACAACAACGTCCACAGAGGACTGTAATGACATTCATAACCTTTCCTGTGTCCCCTACAGCCGCCGCTGATGATGTATTTCCCTTTGGGTTGCCTGTATTAAAGTGCCTCGGCTAAGTTAGACTGGTTTGCACATTTTAAGATATATAGCTTTATCCTGGCTGCTGAATGAGCAGCTCTCCCTTTTGTTCCGAGGCTTTAGGATTAGCATTGATTGAGATTAAATTACCTGTAATAGCTAGCACGGGATCAAGCTCTCCTTAGAATTAAATAGAGAGTGAATGTGCGTAATGACACTACTGGCAGATGTGAAATATGAGGAATGAAGCTGGTTGAATTTCATAATTATATAAAAAAGAAGAAAACCAGTCTGGCCAATCAATAGCCTCGTCAGATCATTCCAATGCTACCTCTCATTTTTCATGTCTTTCACACACCGGTGTTTGGAGTCGTCGCCATAACAACCCCATTATTTGGCGTGATCACCACCGACAGCACAATAGACTCTGCATCAATAGGAGCCTAAACATCACCCTGCAATCAGCCCCATCACTGTACAAGCCCCTCTTAACAGGCTGCGTGCACTGACAGGGCCTGAAGCGCAATCAGATCCACCTCATGAATGAACAAACCCAGACGCTGACTGACACTTTTAATTTGATTGGGCAAACAGTGAATTAATGGGGGCACACTGGGAGTTAGACTAGTTCGGAATAGGCGAGCACGAGAGAGGCTCATGCAAAGTGTATTATGAATGATGCCTTTGCCCCTTAAAGGCAGTCATTAGAGCACTTAATCATAAAATATTGCTCCTTGGATACCCCACATATCCTGCTGCGTTAAAGCAAAATTTGCTCCCTGGTGCACTAGCCAAGCATGCATTTTTCAGAGTATCAAGTCTACTTAAAGGACAATATCCCCATAATTTAGCTTCGGCTCATTTGTCATTCTACGCCTAGTCTGTGCGATCTCTGTTTCGCACGCATTTCTACATTTATTTTTGCACTTACTGCATAATTGTGTGGCATCAGAAGTGTCACAGTGTGAAATATCATCACACTCGATCAGACGTTTTCACATACAGAACACACAGTCGTGCTAGTTTTCTTTTGTACAGAAGCTCAGTCGTGTATAGGACATCTAAAAAAAAAAAAAAAGGGAAAATTACATAGCATGATGCAGCATCTTTTCAAGGAAAGAAAAGTAATTTCGAATGGCCTTTTCATCACAGGAATAAAGAGCTCTGTTGTCCTCTAAGCTTCTCGGTATAGAGCTTGGATTTTGTCAGGAGTTGCAGCACCTTTGAATTCAAAGTGATGATGGTGCACAAACTATTTTTCTCCTCAGGATGGAAAACATCCTCCGTTTCCTTTTGAAATATGTAAAATATCTCTGAGACTCAATAAGTTTAAGTTAAAAAAAAAAAAAAAAAAGGGGAAATGTTTGGGGAAAATATTTCATCATATTTCCTAAAACTCGAGCATTCCTTCTAATTAACAGCTATTGCAGAAGCTGCGCTTGAAACCTGGCTGTCAGAATGTAAAATATATACAGCTTTGAAATAATTTAGTGTGTTAGTAATAGGCACTCACACACGACTAAAATAAAGCATGCATGATACAGTATGATCAGAGTGGGGATCATATACTAAAACAAACTTTATTCTTTAAAATGCATTTGCTCCAACCTGAGTTCTTCCTCCATCCTATTTCTATGCACACACATTATTTCTGCCTTTGATCTGACTTCAGTCTATCTGAATATCTGTTGAGATTTCCTGCTTCCTGTTATGCTTGCCGCTGTGGCTTCTATGGCTGAATTGAGACTCTCTGAATCTTAATTAAAACTTCTTCAGTCTTTCCTGGAGTGAAAGCCAAATCCGTGTTTAGCTGCGCAGTCACCGCGCTGTGTATTGTGACTGATTGATCATATCAAAGTCACTTCCTGTGTGCTGCTCCGCGGAACTTCCTGATTGGTAATACAGCTTGAAGAGAGTCATGCAAATGCAGAGGCATGGATGAGTTTGTCTTTGTTATTTTGCAGCTGCTGCTTCTTCTGCTCCCTATAAAAGACTTTAGCCTGAGATCTATTCCTCTGGTATTTTTAGTGTAATCGTCTTTATATTTTTGTTATCAAACACCAAAATACCCACATAATGAACCCTATTACTTATTTTTACTTCATATTTATCATAAAACAACCTTAGGCAATATTTTAAAATGACAATATACTTGTATTCGAAGCCACAAAGTGATGCTGTGATGACAGAATCGCATCATTTCCAATTTACAGCCAAAACTCAAACGTCAAATATGGACATTTCTTCAGCCATTTCTTTTGTACAATGACAGATGAAACTGAAGCAACATTATCCTTTAATCTGTCCATCAAGAGACCTTTTTTATTTTATTCTCTTGCTGTTTTTGCTTTTCTTTGATCAGCCACAGTAGTAGACAAACACGTACTGCATGCATTACAGCACAGGTGTCAAACATAAGGTCCGTGGGCCTAAACCGGCCGGCCAATGGGTCCAGTCTGGCCAATGGGATGAATTTGTCAAATGCAAAAATGACACTGAAGATAAGTAACAATCAGGGGTGTTAAAATGTCTTTAGTTCATATTCCATATTAGGGGTGTAACAATATAGAAAAATTTTGGTTCGATACATTTTCGATACGTTTTTAGTACAGTGAAGGGGACCAATTTCTTTTTTTTTTTTTTTTAATTTTATCTTATTTATTTGCACATCATAAACAGCAAGAGAAAAAAAATCACCATTTAAACAAGTAAGATCATTGTGCAGGAGAGGATAGAAGCCAAAAAAGGCTTATGTGAATACCTCCCTGGAAATAAACAATACACAGGAAGAAGAAAAGAAAAAACAAAAAAAGACTTAAAAATACGATATAATTGAAATAAGAATCTAAAATAAAAGCAATAGAAATACAAATCCAATTAAAAATCATCAAATACAAATCTAATAATATACAGCTTTACATTTTTTTGTAAATTAGAGTCATTTTCAAATGCTTTTTAAATAACGATAAAGATGTTGATTGAAGTTCAGGTCGTAGATTATTCCAAAGATGTGGTCCACGATATTTTTCAGAATACTGACTGACAGAAGTTTGGGAGTACGGAGGATAAAATTTGTTTGAATATCGTGTAGGATAATTGTGAATAACAGAAGACAACATAAAGAAGTTCAGGAAAACTTTTGGAAGGACATGAGTTAAGTGAACATATTTGTACATGAAGACACAGGTCTGGTAAACATTCACATCAAAAACTGAGAGAAGCTAGAATTTTTTGAAAAGAGGAGCAGATGAGTCGAGACCAATTTCTTTTTCTTCTTCTTACTTGTTTAAATATAACCGATGTTCACGAAACAATGCCGACTCGCCGCTCTTGTTTTGTCATCTTTTCTCTCTCTCCATTGACATAACTGACAGGGAATCCAAAATGCTCCTAAATGGATGGACCTCCTCCCCCCCACCAGATG
The DNA here is from genome assembly GCF_902148855.1 of Sphaeramia orbicularis. NCBI lineage: Eukaryota > Metazoa > Chordata > Actinopteri > Kurtiformes > Apogonidae > Sphaeramia > Sphaeramia orbicularis. The sequence goes on along the minus strand of NC_043976.1, from coordinate 14,677,668 downwards.
TACCCCCTCAGCAGTCTGCATGTACCCCCACCCTACTGCATCCTTACAGACTGGAATCTCATCAGCAAATGGATGTCCGTCAGTCCTGGTCTCATCTTCAGCCTGACTGTCCATGGGAATGGCTTTCTCCTTCATTGTGGTTTTCCTTGAGGATTCTCTTTTTTCCGCTGGGTGTTTTGGAGTTTTTTCTTGCCAAGAAGGAGGGTCTAAGAACGGGGGATGCCCAGAACATTAATTAATTTGCTTCATCAACTGTTTACTGTTTACTAACTGATTATACTAACTGTTTATTTTCATTGTGATTTTTTTTTATCAATTCAACAATTTCTGTAAAAGCCCTGTGAGGTGACTTTGTTGTCATATTGGGCTCTATAAATAAAACTGAATTGAATTGAATTAAATCAGAGACCTTAGAGAAGATGGAGGGTCTTATAGCTCTGGCTTTGTACCTGTGATGCTGTTCTGAGCTGCCATACTGGTTCACCTTCAGCATGTGGATGGTGCGTGCACTGCTTAGACATCCATCTAGGACAGTGTTTTCCAAGCAGTGTGCCGAAATCATCAGGTGTGCTGTGAAAGATGATCCAATTTCACCTGAATGGTACTGTAAGCGAGCGGCGTTATACAGATACATACGACTGCACGCACCAATGATCCACTCTACAACAACAGTCTCCTATCTCCCTTTGCAAAATAAAAGTGAAAGTGAACCAGTCCCGATGTGGTGCACCTTCACTAGTGATGCGTGGATTAGTGGGTTGGGGTGCGGGGGGATATGCCTCCCATACAGTGGCAGCTGCTCGTCTTTCAGAGAGGGGACGCTCATTGTTGGCTTACATAAAAAAAAGTCAAGTTATTTAAACATAAATTCGTCCCTCCGTTCCTTTTTAAGAAAATGGTCAGTGACCTTATCGTACCAACAAGAAAATATTGAAATTATGTTAAATTGAAATAAGGAAGTACAATGAGTGTGTTTTATTTACAGTGCAAGAAATGAACAAGTCATTTCATAGTGGTTTCTCTCTGGATTTCACAGCAGAATGTGCAACGGTATTAAACTGAACTGTGTCAGTGAAGGAGTAGATCTCAAACGAGCTGTCAATCAAACGGGATTCAGCCTTTCAAGTGATCTTCCAATCAGCACGTGGAAGCCCAGCATCCAGCCCAGCTTAGCTCCGCCCACAGCTCCATTCACCCCCAGAGACTGTGAAGCCTGCTACCGGACGTTAGTCTGGTGTTGTCTGTCTTTTATGTTTGTCTGTCACTTCCTGTTTTATTTTGTTAAGTTTTCCTCATGTGTCTTGTCTGTTGTCTTTACTTCCCTTCCTGGTTCGTGTTCACCTTTTCCCTGATTACCTGACTCCGCCCTGATGTGTTCCACCTGTGTCTCGTTGTCTTCCCTCCCTTTTGTGTATTTATACCCTGTCCTTTCCCCTGATCAGATGCCAGTTCGTATTCTCTCGTAGTCTACTTACCAGCGTTTTGATCCTGTCTGTTCGTTTGCCTACCTGTGTTTCGACCCGTTTTGTCATCCTGTTTTTGCCTGTTTTGCCTGCTCCCTGTCGGTTTTGTCTGCCTCCATCTGCCTTCCTGGATTTTGACCTCTTCGCCTGGTTTTTGGTACGTGAGCTAGCTTTACCCCTATGTCCTGTTGCCTGTCTGTTTGCTCTCCCGTGTTTGACCTGTTTCCGTCCCTGACCTCCCTTTGCTTCTCCCTAGTCGGCGTGCCGACTCAAAACCCGGAGACTAACCGTGGGTTCGTGTCCCTCGCCCGGAGGACGAATCCCTCGAGGACTTCCTTGGCTGCTGTCCTCAAGATCCTGTTCATTATCACAGCCTGTATTTTTGTGATACCTGAATTTAATAAACTCTGTAAACTTTTACATCCGCCTCCTAGTTCTGCATTTGGGTTCTGGGTTCGTACTAGCAGCATTACAGAGACGCCGAGCATCCAGGGGCGGGACAACATCATGGCATTAATCCAATTACCGTCCAGTTTTGAGGCAATGAAAAAAACTGTTCCACTCAGTCCCATTGAAGTGCATGGACGCTGAGCGTCTACGGGCAAATGCACTGAACAGAGATCGTATGAGAAAACAGCACAACGGGAATGTATGAGAAGTGAACAACATCGAGTCCGTTGATTTGTGATGAAGCTGATTCTGAACGAACTCGTCTGTGAGATGAACGTGTTCTAACACATTTGAAGTCAATGAATTGTCAACACAACTGTACATATTTGACCATTTAATTTTCGTAATTTTAGGGGAAGCCGGGCTTCCCATGCAGTCTATGAGAAATTGCCTCTGCTCCCATACTGTTACATGACGGACCTCAATCCGTAAGCCAGGGGGTCGCTAATGTGCCCCCCTCAACTTTCTTGTTCCAAACGCCCCTTGATCATGTCGACCCCGCACCCCGATGTGCGCCCCCCCCCACACACACACACACACACACACACACACACACACACACACACACACACACACACACACACACACACACACACACACACACACACACACACACCCCTCACCCCGGTAGAGTGTCCGGTGACTGCTGCCAAGGAATTCCCCATTCTTGAAAACAAAACTATTTCAGTTCTGTTCCGTTTCTCCACAACCTACTGTATCTATACGAGGTGGGCTTTTCAAGCACGACTGATATAAAGACGAAAAAACAGAGAGACTCAGAGCTGTTGAGGAAGACTCATGTGTGTCTTTCTTCAATTCCTGCAAGAATATTAGCTTTGTATTCAACTAAACAGGCCCAGGTTTCACACTGAGTAAGTAAATTAAGACTAGATTTGCATAATTTTACAATATACTTTTTGTGACATTTTTGTTTGGTGGTGTGCCTTGTGATTTTTCTAATGTAAAATAATGTGCCATGGCTCAAAAAGGTTGGGAAACACTGATCTAGGATTTCAAATACTGCACATGGGCTCCGCTTGCCACCTGCTCATACTGTGTGCATTTTGCTTCAAGGTTCTTGTGGAAACTTAAGGCGTGTGTTTGCGATCTTCACATAGGCTACATGTATTCATTCGGTACACCTCTATATCGTATTGAAGGCTCTGATCCAAAATGGTTTGGTACAAATGAGTGCACTGTTACACCCCTATTCCACATACAGAACAATATGATCTCAAGTGGGTCAGACCTGTAAAATACTATCATAAAAACCTATAAATAATGACAACTCAAATATTTCTCTTTTGTTTTAGTGTAAAATGTAAAATTCCATAAAAATGTTGACATATACAAACTATCCTTTTTACACAAAATGTGAATAACCTGAACAAATATGAACAACCTGAAATGTCTTAAGAGAAATAAGTGTAATTTTTTTTTTTTTTTTTACAATAGTATACCTGTTACTAATTGAATTTTGTGAAATGCAAAAATTAAACTGACATTAACAATCATTTTAGTTCAGGTTCCACATTCAGCCAAATTTGATTTCAAGTGGGTCAGACCAGTAAAATACTATCGGAAAAACCTATAAATAATGACAAGTCCAAATTCTTCTCTTTGTTGTAGTGTAAAAAATGTAAAATTACATGAAAATTTCCTATTTACAAACTGTCCTTTCATAATTTTACCAATATTCTGCCTGTTATTAAATATTTTATGTCTTTGTAGATTCACTATGATCTGTGAGTTGTAATGTACACGTATCAATGATAAACTGAGGCAGAATATTGATAAAATTGCACTTAATTTTCTTAAGAAATTTCAGATTGTTCATGTTATTCACATTTTTAAGGAAATTTTATAGATGTAATTTTACTTTTTTCACCGTTTTTAATGTTACTGGTCCATCCCATTGTGCCTAAAATGAGTTTGACACCCCTGCATTACAGCGTACATGTGGGTCACACCAGTAAAATACTATCATAAGAAATTATGAATAATGACAACTCCAATTTTTTCTATTGTTTTAGTGTACAAAGTAAAATTACATAAAAATGTTGACATTTACAAACTATCCTTCCACACAAACTGTGAATAACTTGAACAAATATGAGCAAGAGAAGTAAATGCATTTTTATTTATTTATTTATTTAGGATGGAATAATGCATTTTAAAACATTTCCCTGTGGTCTACATAAACTGTAAATGCTATGCTTGGGTCTGAATTCTTCATTAATTCAACTCCACAGGTCCATCTTCAACCCTATTTCTGAGTTATGACACCAGAAAGGTCATTTTGAGCGCTGGCCCTTTAAATCCACATGAGCTACTTCAGGCCCCACCCCCTCCAGGTTGTTGGCTGTGTTGCTCTGTCCAGTCCAACCAACAACTGAACATTTTAAGTAATTGCCTCGAAGTTTGGACATATTTTCAGTACAGACTACAACCGCTGCTGCTGACAAACAATTATGTCGTACTCAGAGAAATGTTCATCAGAAGTCTTGACCTTATATGTGCAAATGTCGTGAAGTAACTAGTTGTAGACGTAACAAATTAAGCAGGAATTAAAACAGGTTGTAGAAATCCACTCGATTTTTGCTGAAATGAATATAAAGATAGCTTTGCAGCACCTGGAGGGTTCAAATTCAAACTTTATGAACTATTAGGGTCCAAATACACAAATAAATGAACCAAACACTAATAAAAGTAGGTTTAGCAAAATATGACCCCTTTAAGGAATTTCAGGTTGGCCATGTTATTCATATTTTTAAGGAAATTTTGTAGATGTAATTTTACTTTTTTCACTGTTTTTTTTTTATTTCTGGTCCTGCCCATTGTGCCTAAAATGAGTTTGACACCCCTGCATTACAGTGTACATCACAAATATACATAGAAGCCAAACTCTATATTATTTAAGGCATGTCATTAGTGAAATATAAATTAAATAAATGCCAGAGGAACACATCAGGTAGATGAATAAGAAGCACAGGTCAACTAAATTACCATTTTTTGCTCGGTGCTTACTCTACCTCTACACGGACACTGAGGCGTTAACATTTTAACTGACATCTCTGAACAGCTTCAGGCACTAAGCTTAGAGGCTGGTTTCCAAGGTAACAACATTCTGTTGGGTCATCCATCGCATGCTGACAGGTTCTACACAGGATCACTAATCTCGAAACGCCAGCAATCACTGTGATGATACACAACCGCAATAAATATGTTTTGTTCTTTCATTAGTGTAATGCAGTTATGTGGCCCAGCTGATAATTTGGAAATGCAGTATTAACCCTTTAACCCCTGACGTGTCTGTGGTGAGTGTTTTGAATGTAGGATTTTTTTTATAGATACTGATAAAAATTCAACCTTTTGCTCAATAAGAAAAATTTAAAAATGTGCAGATAGAATAGATGTTGTTCTTTCCATAGACATGTGACCCACCACCACCACCACCACCTATGGAATTGGGGGTAAAACACAGCGCAAGAAGTGAGATTTTTTTTTTAATTAAAAAAAAAAAAAAAAAAAAAAGATGGTTTTGGGGGTTTTTTTTGTTTGTTTTTTTACACTGTTTTCCTTGTGTTTTTTTGTTTTTACTGTCGTTTGCAGTGTTACCTTAATTGCTGGAATTCAACCAGGTGTCAAAAAAGTGCTGGACTGATTTAGAAAAAAAAAAAAGACCCCCAAAACAAAACCTACTGGGACAAAATTCAAATCCTTGTTGTTGTTCAGTATGTTCCAGTTCACAGTTCATGTTCAACATCCTAAATCTCTTATTGATGTGCATTCTGAGTGCCTTATTTAGTAAAAACCCGCAAAACTTCAATTCTTCTCTTTGTCTTTTTCTGTTATTCCTCCTGTTTTGACCCTAAAACACACAGTGAAACAAAACCACTGAAGAAAAGGAACACAAACACATACTCACAGCAGCTTTTATGAACCTGAAACAGATGACAATTCACAGCAGCACGTTTACCTGAAATAATGTCTCAGGGGTTAAATCAGTGTTTTTCAGCCTTGGGGTTGGGACGCTCCGTGGGGTCACCTGGAATTCAAATGGGGTCACCTGAAATTTCTAGTAATTGATAAAAAAAACAAAAAAACTTACTGATAAAAAATATATGATGAGCTGACAGAGGCTTTACTGCCTCTGTCCATGATAGATAGATAGATAGATAGATAGATAGATAGATAGATAGATAGATAGATAGATAGATAGATAGATAGATAGATAGATAGATAGATAGATAGATAGATAGATAGATAGATAGATAGATAGATAGATAGATAGATAGATAGATAGATACTTTATTAATCCTGAGGGAAATTCAAGTATAAGGCAAGGCAGGTTTATTTCTATAGCACATTTCATATACAAGAGAATTCAAAGTGCTTTACATGAAACGTTAAAAGCATTACAGCATGGAAGCAATAAAACATATAGGCATGAGAAAAACAAACAAAACAAAACAAAATCAGATAAATAGATAAAACAGATAAACAGATAAAACAGACAAAAACTTTTAGCTTAAAAGGAACAGTGCAGATCTGAACTGATGAATAAAAACTCTATTCAAATGCAGCTGAGAACAGGTAGGTCTTGAACCTGGATTTAAATAAACTGAGTATTTCAGCTAATCTATAATAATATAATATACATTATATAGCCTAAATGTTGTCTAAAATTAACCTTTATTTGCAAACTATTATATGATCAAAAACAAATTAATTTTAGCTAAAAAAAAAAAAAAAAAAAAAAAGTCTCCATTTTGAATGTCTGGGGTCGCCAGAAATTTGTGATGTTAAAATGGGGTCATGAGTCAAAAAAGGTTGGGAACCACTGGGGTAAAGGGTTAACCTACCTGACTTCTGCTGTTCCACTGTCTCATCATAAATTAGGTTTTTCTCTCAGTTGATCCCATCTCTGAAACTACACATCCATACAAAATCCTTTATTTACACAAAGCTGATATCAAGGCATCCCGCACTAATGCAGTGATGCTATTTTGGGTTGAAATAAGAGGGGAAATGAATCAGCACACCCTAAACTGGAGAGGCTCCAGAACGCTGGGATTAATTGCTGCAGTGTAGGTGATTCAGCACCTGCAGGTAACTCAACGACAATTTTAGTATGCACCTGACGCTACAAAATAGAGGTTGCCCAAAAAAAAAACATGTTAACCTGGTTTCATGTGTGTCATATTAATGAGGGATTTACTCGGTTTGCATTCTTCCTGCTGCTATCAGCTGTTTTCTGCAGGAACAGTTACAAATGAGGCCACAAGTTATAAAAGTTGGGAAACTTATTTTATTAATGGCATCATGAGCCCGAAAATAAAATAAATGTAGTGTTTCACTGACTGCATTTAACCTTGATTTAACCCATAACAAATGAGTCTGAGCATTCACACTGTTATAAACTGATTTTATCACATTTATTTCTTTATTTGTTTCTGCCCTTTATTGAACTGTGGAGTTCTTTAATGTTAGATTCTATTTTTCAAGGGGAACCCAGTCGTACAGATACACCAATAGTATTTAAATATATAAAATCAAGCTTTAAAAATAAAAAAATAAAAAATTTTTAGTCATGTGCAGTATTTAGTTTCACGCTCTGCTGCAAACACATTGATTAATTACTTTGAGCTTGATTATTCAGATTTATACATTTAACCCTATAAAACCATTTGTGTCATATTTGCTACACCAGGTTCTGAGACTTCTATCTTATCAACAAGATCAATACTTTACTTAAAAACTTGTTGTATATTACCCCATACATGTTTTCTGCCCCATGGTGGATTATCATCCCACTGCAGCCAGTGGAAGCTGCCCCCCCTCCCATTTTTGCAGGAAAAAAGTTGATTGATTTTTGATTGACAGATATCTTTATTTTGTAGTGACAATTTAAAAACAGAAATGCAAATAAATGAGAATCAAGAGAATAAGAACAAAACAAAACAGTAACTTAAAACTGCAACGTCTTCAGAAATTTTACTTTTTTCACTGTTTTTTATGTTACTGGTCCATCCCATTGTGCCTAAAATGAGTTTGACACTCCTGCATTACAGCGTACATGTGGGTCAGACCAGTAAAATACTATCATAAGAAACTATAAGTAATGGCAACTCCATTTTTTTCTCTTTTGTTTTAAGTGTAAAAAGTTAAATTACATAAAAATGTTGACATTTACAAACTATCTTTTCACACAAACTGTGATTAACCTGAACAAATATGAACAACGTGAAATGTCTTAAGAGAAGTAAACGCATTTTATTTATTTATTCTTTTTATTTTACAATATTATACCTGTTATTATATTGAATTTTGTGAAATGCAAAAATTACACTTAAGATATTAACATTTTAGTTCAGATTCCACATTCAGCCAAATTTGATTTCAAGTGGGTCAAACCAGTAAAGTACTATCATAAAAACATATAAATAATGACAAGTCCAAATTCTTCTCTTTGTTTTAGTGTAAAAAATGTAAAATTACAGGAAAACTTCCTATTTACAAACAGTCCATTCACAATTTTACCAATATTCTGCCTGTTACTAAATGTTTTGTGTCTTTGTAGATCCACTGTGATCTGAGTTGTAATGTACATGTATCAATGATAAACTGAGGCAGAATATTGGTAAAATTGCACTTAATTTTTGTAAGAAATTTCAGATTGTTCGTGTTATTCACATTTTTAAGGAAATTTTATAGCTGTAATTCTACTTTTTTTCACTGTTTTTTATATTACTGGTCCATCCCATTGAGACCCATGCAGCGTACGTGTGGGTCAGACCAGTAAAATACTTTCATAAGAAACTATAAATAATGGCAACTCTTTTGTTTTAAGTGTAAAAAGTAAAATTACATCAAAATGTTGACATTTACAAACTATCCTTTCGCACAAACTGTGAATAACTTGAACAAATGAACAACCTGAAATGTCTTAAGAGAAGTAAACGCTTTTTTTTTTCCCATTTATTTATTTATTTATTTTTACAATATTATACCTGTTATTATATTGAATTTTGTGAAATGCAAAAATTACACTGAAGATATTAACATTTTAGTTCAGATTCCACATTCAGCCAAATTTAATCTGAAGTGGGTCAGACCAGTAAAATACTATCATAAGTAACTATAAATAATGACAAGTCCACATTTTTCTCTTTGTTTTAGTGTAAAAAATTTAAAATTACATGAAAATTTGAACATGTACAAACTATCCTCTCACAGTTTTAATAATATTCTGCCTGTTACTAAGTGTTTGTCAGTAGTCTGAACGGCCTGGTGCATTGGCTACATGAACTCATGGTGGTCAGGCAGTGGAGCAAAAATCTCCAGAGAAAGTTACAATTTCGTTTTTACCAAAATTGCACTGTACTGTTTGATTGTTCCTAACACACCCTCTTCCGTGGCCCTCCTGCCACATAGACGCGCTCATGGGACGACACCGAAAGACCTGACATGATCTGGTGAGAAAATAACCTGTGTGCGGTGGAAGAAAATGGAATGCCACTTCACCAGCACCAAGTGTCTCCCATGCACTGTCGTAAAAATAGAATCCTCCGTCCTTTCTTTCAGATGTGTTTTGAAAACCTGCACAGAGGATCAAAAAAAAAAAAAAAAAAAAATTCAAAGCAGGAGTTGGTGAGAAAAGGCACTTATCTCACCTACAGTGACTCCACACCTGAGTTTATAAGCAAACAGTGATGCAATGGCAGTGCAGTTGTTACTCATGTACAGTCTTTGTCCCAGTGATCTGAATGTTTGTACAACTGTGGAATATGTTACAGATATGCAGTAAAAGTAAAGTACTGATACCACACTGAAAAAAGTTAAAGTGCTCAACAAGGTTATAATAGTTTTGGATTTTTACCTCCGCCGGGAGGTATTGTGATCACTTTGCTTTGTGTGCATGCATACGTGTTTGCGTGTTTGTTTGTTTGTTTGTTAGCAAGGTAACTCAAAAAGTTATGGATGGATTTTCATGGAATTTTCAGGAAATGTTGATACTGGCACAAGGAAGAAATGACTAAATTTTGGCGGTGATCAGGGATGGGGGTGGGGTGGGGGGGCAGATCTGTCTTGGCAGAGGTCTGTGCTCTCCGAGTGCTTTTCTTGTTAATTATAGTTTAGTTTTATTTAGTTTTGACTTTTTTTCCTCTAATTCAGTTAGTTTTAATTAGTTTTTAGAGCAGGTTTGCTAGTTTTTATTAGTTGTTGTTTTTTCTGAATGCTTAGTTTTAGTTTAGTTTAGTTTTAGTATTAGTTTCAGTTTTTTCATAAATTTTATTTTCCTCACCATCCTATTCAAAGAAAATAGTGAGGTTACCCTGGACACTTTATTTGGAGGTCAGGTTAGGGCGGCTCTGACTGAGCACAGACGCAAACATATGTGCAGTACCATGGATAAATTCACTATAGCAGGTTAGAGGGGGTAATGTAGGTGGGGGTGCGATCCATACACAACTTCATTTACCTGAAAACAAAACTGAAACTTTCCATACTTTCACCGTTGGCTTCCCAACTTCTATACCTCCATTTTCACGTTCTATCCTATATCAACATTGACAAAGATGAAAACTAAGGGAATTTTACACATAATTACCTCCGCCAAGGAGGTTATGTTTTTGCCAGGGTTTGTTTGTCTGTTTGTTTGTTTGTTTGTCTGTCCGTTAGTGTGCAACATAACTCAAAAAGTTATGGACAGATTTGGATGAAATTTTCAGGGTTTGTTGGAAATGGGATAAGGAAGAAATGATTAAATTTTGGTGGTGATCGGGGGTGGGGGGGCCGACGGGGGGGGGCCACTGATCAGCTTTGGCGGAGGTCTGCGCTCTCCGAGTGCTTCTAGTTTTCATTTATTTCAGTTAACAAAAATATTTTTTCAATTCTAGTTTTTGTCATTTCGTTAGTTTTCATTAACAATAATAACCTTGGTGCTCAACACTTCACCTAAATAAAAATATGTGTGCATTATAAGCAACTACACCAGTGTTTTTCAACCTTGGAGTCAGGACCCCATGTGGGGTTGCCTGAAATTTTTAGTAATTGATAAAAAAAAAAAAAAAGTAAATAAATTACTAATAAAAATATTTTTTTAATGATTCAATATATATTTCAATATAATGAAAACACCACACATTTTTCCTAATAAAAATCAAGTTCAAATAAAAGAGAACCTTAAGAGAACCATGTGATGATGAATTTTAACAATATTCTGTCTGTTATTAAATGTTTTGTGTATTTGTAGATCCACTGTGATCTGTACCTTGTAATGCACATGTAAGTGATAAACAGAAGGAGAATATTGTTAAAACTGCACTAATTTTTCCTAATAAATTTCTGTTTGTTTATGTTATTCACATTGTTTTAAAGGATAGTTTGTAGATGTAAACATTTTCATAATGTAATTTAATTTTTTCAGTCGAAAACATAGAAGAAAGTTTGGAGTTGACATTATTTATATATTATTATGTTAGTATTTTACTGGCCTACTTGGGATCAGATTTGGTTGAATGCGGCCCTTGAACTAAATGAGTTTGACACCCTTTTATATCTAAAATATTAATTCTTCATGAGTTATAACAACACAGATAACAGCTAATCCAAGAGGGTTTAAAGAATTTATTTAGCTTAAGAAGAAAGAGATTTTTCAAGCCATAAAGGAACAATTAATCCTTCAGCTTTTGACAAATATTCACAATCAGCACATGAGAAAATGCAGTTCCTGTAAAAACTACAGGAGAAGATGCTTTACTGTATTTATAATTTAATTCAGATAAATCGAATATACATATCTATGCCCTGACTTATACTTTTCAATAACCTTTTCTCTGTGCTGCTCACAGTGTCCTTTCATAATGAAGACAAGGTATAATTGTAACCAGTGATATTGATTAACCAATATCTGGATCTTCTAGACACAGGTTTTTTTTTTATTATTATTGACATTTCATTCTAGAAATTAGCTTTCCTATTTTATAGGTACTGTATGTGAGTTAACTAAAGAAGCTGACAAATGTAGAGGGACAAAAAGGACAATATTTCCCACTAAGATGTAGTACAATAAAGTAACAGGTTCATTTTAAGCATCTGTGAGCATTATACTTATATAGCTGTAATGACTTTTTAATAATTGATTATTCCATTCATATTGAACAGCCAAATCAATTAACTGATAACAAATATGTTCACCTTACCTCCGACAGCATTTGGTGAGTTTAATTTCCCAGGTGGCTCAACATACCTCATTTAATTTTTCTGATTGGTTGTTGGTCTTCAATTCAATCCAATTGTGTTTACAGACATTTAGATTAGATTAGATTAGATTAGATTAGATTAGATTAGATTAGATTAGATTAGATTAGATTAGATTAGACTTTATTGATCCGATAACCTGGAAGTTCAACGGTCAATGCAGCAACAGAATAAAGTGCAAGAAAAAAGTGTACATAAGGATAGACAAAAAACACGATAGTGCAAAAGCATACGATGGCGTATTAGTAGGGATGGGAATCGATAAGAATTTAACGATTCCGATTCCATTATCGATTTTGCTTATTGATCCGATTCCTTATCGATTCTCATTGGGTGAGGGAATAAAAGAGTACAAATGGGTGTGTTTGTATTAACTGTCTTTTATATTTCCATCTCTGCATAGAAAATATAACATATACGGGGGGAGGGGACAGTGAAAGTGAAACTAAAGACGCTTTACTAATTCCTCTATTGCAGCATTTCTAATACGTGGAACTGGTTCGACTCTGCTCGTCTCCCGTTGTTGTGCACCTCATTTCCTTTCCCCTTCCTTCGGAAACTTATATTTGAGGGGGTATGACATTTGTTGCCCGCACCAGAACAGGAACTGGGCCCAGATGACAGCCTGGTGTTCACTCTGCCGCTAGATTCACAAGCGCCGCTAAGTAGTGTATCAAATGAATGACATGCTGTGGACAAATGTTAGAGTATATTGGAGGGATTCCACCCTTTTGAAGAAATGGAAGCTTTGTCAGTGTTCCAGTGGACCTGGTGTCGTCTTTTTAGACCGTTTCTGCCTCAACGCCATGTTGGCTACGTTCCGACCAAAACAGTGCAGCGTATGTGTGACGTCATTGTGCATGCACAACGAAGGTGGAATCGATAAGCAGAATCGTTAAGCAGGCAGGCAAACGATTCCAAGGAATCGAGCTACTGGGATCCGGTTCTCAAAAAGAACCGGTTTTTGATTCCCATCCCTACGTATTAGGGCCACATAAGAAAATAAAAACACCAGTCACTATGAGAATACAGTCATAAAATATTGAGATAAAACCCATAATTAATTAAATTAAAGTCAGATACAAAAAGAGACTAAAGCCATAATATTATGAGAATAAAGTCGAAGTTTTCTTTAAAAAAAAACAACTCATAATTTAACAAAAATAATGTTGTACTTTAATGAGATTAAAGTTGTAATATTTTGAAAATAAATTCACAATTGTGCGATAAAAAGTAATAATTTAGAAAATGTAAGCCTTAAGCCTTGTTGATGACAGAGTTTCCGGTTACAGCGAACGCAACAAGCAAAGCAGCAACTTTCACTTCTGTTGGACCGGACAACTAATGCTAACGTGTTGATAGTGGGCGGGGCTAATAGGCTCAGTATTTCTCCATGTGTAAACCCCAAATGAAAGTATAACCTCACAAAATGTTCTTAGTTCTCCATTATGCGATGAGTGGGTACGACTTTATTCTTGTAAGTTATGATATTTTTCCACCTGTTTTTAAATTGCAACATTATTCTCGTAATATCATGGCTTTATTCTCGAAATATGACGACTTTAATCTATAAAAGTACGACATTATTTTCATTAAATTATGAGGTTTTTTAAAACTACGACTTTATTCTCATAAAATTATGACTCTTTGTATTTGACTTTGATCTCATAAAATTATTTTATCTCGACATTTTCTGACTTTATTCTCATAGAGACAAGTGTTCTTACTTTCTTACGCAGCCCTAATATGCCGTTGTAAAAGCAAACAATATAAAATAAAAAATAATAATAGCAAGGTTAGGTTTTTGCCTGTGAAAGAAGTCCTTTAAAAGCAAAACTCAAAGAGGTTCAAAAATTAGTCAAGGCTACAAGTCAAACTCAAACACCTCAGATTGTAGTACTTGAGTAAAATTTCTCTTGTATTCCACCTCTGTCAATATGTCACAATGTGAAGTAAATAATGTTTTTGCATCTTAGATTCACTGTAGAATAATGCATGTCCCGTCCACACAGTGCAGTGCACATCTGGGGTATATGCATTCTACTGTGGGAAGCACAAACACAGATTTCCGTTCCATCCCATCCAGCCTCAGCTCTGTTGTCAGTGTTTCACTGCTGTGTAATCCTTGCACAGGGTCACTCTCTGCAGGCCACTCAATCACTCCTTCATGCATCGTGTTCTCCATGACAAATAAATGTGTTCCTGCCTTGCTTTTCTTTAACAAATGAATGTGTTTTCTACCGTGTACCATCAGACCAGACCTGATTTTTTTTTTTTTTTGCTGAACCAGGAAAATCCCCCCGCTGTTTGTCACTCCTCAGGTCTATATCTCACTCCTCTGCTGAAAGGTATTTTTCAGGAAGACAGATTGATACATCAGTTGCCTATTCTCTTTTCACTGCACTACAAATAACCTGCACATATCTATACTTAGCCAGCCTTGTGGACTTGTTTCAGAAGATAAACCACAGATAGTTCTAGTATCACTGACTTTCTTTCATTTGTATCTTTTATATCCCTATTACACAGGCAGAAATGTTTTTTTTTTTTACATGGTTAACCCTTTAACCCCTGAGACATTATTACGATGAAACAGGCGTGTTTCAGTGTCATGAAAGCTGCTGTGAGTATGTACTTGTGAAATTAACCCATAAAGACCCAGTGCTACTTTTAAGGCATTTCTAAAATTGTTTTTTCTTTCTATTTCACTTTTCTTAAGGGATTTATTGCTATTTATTATAATATCATCTTCTGTATTTTGTGGTTTTTGTTTTTTCCAGTTTTCATGTATTTTCCTATATTTAATTCAATGATAATGTAGATCTTCATAAAAGCGCCAATTAAACTTGAGGGCTATTATATCAAAAATAGAGAAAACTGAAGAAAAAGGGAGTTTTTCAGTGAAATCTATTAACTGAACATAAACCCAGTGTCTCCATCCGCTGTCATTGATCCAACTCCATGGGTTTTACTGATGAATCAATGTTAGTAGAAGATGAGGGTGTTTCCACGGTAACTACAGAGCCTCTGAACGTCCAAATGGGTCATATCTGATGACCATGAAAAGATGACAAACTGTGTTTTACATCAATTATTTACATGTAATTGTAGGATCAGTGGATTAACAGGTATTAAACAGTAACATCAGTAGATGGTTTAGGATGCCAGTGGATTTTTGGGTCTTTATTGGTTGATTATTAATATGTTTGACAGGTTTTAACTAAATAAGGTACTGAAAATGCGCATCAATAAGAGATTTAGGATGTTGAACATGAACACTGAACTGGAACACACTGAACAACAACAAGGATTTGAGGTTTGGCCCAGTAGTTTTTGTTTTGGGCTCTTCTTTTCTAAATCAGTCCAGCTGCTTTTTGGTACCTGGTTGAACTCCAGAAAGTAGTTACATGGTCAAAACACAGTCAAAACAACAGTAAAAACAAAAAACCACAAGGAAAATGCAGCAAAAAACCCCAAAAAACCCAAACCTGTTTTTATTGTGAGTCAATTTCACTCACTGCTCTGTGTTTTGCCCCCCATTCCACAGGCGGCAGGGGGTGCACTGAGCATGCTCAGATGTCTATGGAAAGAGTATGGTCTATTCTATCAGCACGTTTGGAAATTTTTCCTATTGAGCAAACAATTGAATTTTTATGAATATTTAAAATAAATCATACATTCAGAACGATCACCACAGACACATCAGGGGTTAAAGGGTTAAAATATGTAACGCGATGCAAGCCTGTTCCTCTGCACATATATATGAGGTAATAAAACAGAAGACAATAGTTATAATGTAACTCTGTACAAAGACACTGATGACGTTTTCAAGAACACCATAGAAATATTCATATATACTATTTATACCTGAATAAGGTACCGGTGTTAGTGTTGTTTTTAGGACAGAAAATCCATTATTGTTGTTATTATCTTTCAAGTGTCTGTTTTTGTTTTGTTTTCAAGATTAATACTCGTATATAATCAAAAGCAACTGAATATAAGTGATATAATCTACAGAGACATTATCTATGAGGTAAGAATAAATAACAAACTTATAATGAACTGTAAACAGTCTGACCTCTTACCAATTACCTGTATGTGAATGGAGCCTCGCATGCACAAAGTATCTGTATGTTTCATGTATGTTTACCCACTGCGTCTGGGTTGTTAAAGACTTTTTACTTGAGAAAAAAAAAAATGCTAGCAGAACTTTTAAATTAGAATGCATCGTTGCTTTTTCATATATCAAATAGACCTTGAAATTATATTTCCAGTGGGCGATGTTATTGATGATATAGAGCCTTTGATTGTGTTTAGGTGCAAAAAGCTTAATGTTGTAAAAGCAATCTCCATCATTGTGTCTTCTCAAGCTGTTCCTAAAAAGGCCATCTGTGGAGCAGCTCAGTAGGGGTGTCACCTGCTTATAGCCTCATAGAGAGGGGGATATTTTTATCAGTGGAATGTCTAAAGAAATGCAGTTTGACTATGCAGAGGTCCCCAGGTATATGCTGAGGTCCTGTTTCTACATATACAGTAGGAGGACGGTTCTGGAGCCCACCTGAAAATAACGCATATGGGTGCATCTATGAAACTGGGTTCATTTTGGTACCTGACACTGTGCAAGCTTTTTTAGACTCAATACTAAAAGAGAAATTTAGACATATTTCCCCCCAGGATGTACTTAATGATGACCTCAGCTAAATGCAAAAAAAAAAAAAAAAATTCTCTTGCTCTGAGCCATCCCAAAATTAAAGAATTTTTAATCAAATATTAGGGCCAAAAATAGAACCTAAATTGGGACATGAAGAGCTGCCGAGGTGTCAAGGGTGTTGTGACTTTATTTGGGAAAGATAAAGTACAAGTAATTTGTGTTTGGATTTATTATAATTTCATGATGCATATGCAATTGTATGTTAATTTATTTCTGAGTAAAATATACAGTGTATTTCATTTGTGATTTATGTTTAAAGTTTAGTTAAAATAAGCAATAGTGAATGCTAAGAAGACAACTACGTTTCCCATGAGGCTTAGCATTACCCAGAAAGGCTTAGGAATTTTCACGGAAGTAAGATGTATGTATGCCACGAGATGTGAAAAGTTGTATGTGTGTTTCAAGTTGCCGCAGTAAAGTGGAATGCGTCTTTTTAAACCGAGAGTCTCGCTTCGTTATTTTTGGACGTAATTTGGATAATTACAACACAGTGCATTTGATTTGGAAAACTTGGCTTGAAATGGTCTTATATAACGCTATGAATAAAGACACTGTGTTAAATTTGATGATCCAAGTGGTTTTTCTAATCCAGACATGCAGGTTTTTTATGAATATCAGTCTCATTCCAGGTTTTGCGTGTAACCCATTGTGTCCATACATGTTACATGCAGAACCTGCCCAGTTAAACACATAAATCGTGAGTGATTTTGCAACAGCGGCCATTTTTGTGAAACACTCTGCCTTGCATAATTAGTTTGATGCCCAAAATGTACCTGTGAGAGAATAAAAAGATATTTAAAAAAAAAAAAAAAAAAGTAGCACATATTTTCTTTTTTTGATTAATTATATTTATTTATTTTCATTGTGTTTCTCCAAAAGTACAATACAAAAAAAGAAAGAAATTCACATTTTGTGATATAAGATTTTGTGACACACAAAGTAAAAACCTCACTCCCCCAGAACCAATGATGACCCCCATACCAACCCAACCTGGATCTCAAAATACAAAAACCACTAATAAAAACAAATTCATGTATAAAGATGAAAGAAAAAGAAACATTTACGGATATAAAAAGAAAGGTGATCAGGATAGTCATAGATAAATATGTTGCACTCTTTCTTTAACCATAATGTAAACAGCATCCCACAAACTAAGGGTTTTTCGACTGGCTGCATGCATCCGGGCCACAGTAGCGCGCAATTTTTGTGTCCTTTTTACTGTGTTACACATGGATTTTTGTATAAAAAATAATTTTAGAAAATATAAAAATGGGTTTTATCTGAAAAATACTTTATTTTATCTCAGTAAATATTTATTTTTAAAATTCCAAACTTGCTTCATAACATCAGTCTTCATCTGGTTTGTATTTTTAGCCCCTCTGTCCTGTTTGTAGGACCTGTTTCGCAGAAGCACCCGTATGTTGTGTTTAGGGTCGAAGCAAAAACTGTGGATTGAATTAACAACCCATAAAGTGAATAAGGCTCCAGCTGTTGAGGCCAAATATTCCTGTGACAGACTGTTTCTATTAAATAAAGCTCTAAATCATATTAGCTCTTGTTCACACTGTTCCAAATATATGGATAAATCTACTAAAGACGACACAGGCAGTAAACACGATCCACTATTTGTTTTGACCCCTTGACTATTCTAGCTCGATTCAGATATAATGAGTGCATCTAGAGATGTTCTTTAAAAGGCGAGCTAGCATTTCATCAATTGCTTATTGATGAAAACATAACAGCTAACTAGCTTTAGCTCAGGTTGTGTATTGCAGCTGGGCAGTCTCGTCAGTTCTCCAATATTCTGCTAATGTTTACAACAGCCTTGTTCTACAGCAGAGCAGATTTTTCTTTTGTTTTGTATGTCAGTCCTGAATGCATGGAGGTAGACATTCCTTTTTGGTTATTATGTTTATATTGTAGAGCTGCACAGTGGGGCAGTGGTTTGCACTACAAGAAGGTCCCAGGTTCAATTCCGGTGTCCAGGGTATACCTCACCTTCACCTAATGGTAGCTCAAATAGGCTCCAGCACCCCATGACACTCCAAACTACTAAAGGATTTAAAAAATATATATTTTTTAAAAATTAAATAAATAAAAGAGTGTTTATACTGTGTATAACTATGGAAATCATTTAAATTCACCCCAACATTTTATTGGTCTATAGCAATGATTCTCAAACTTTTTACAGTGGAATACTCCCTGAAATATATATTTTAGCCAAGTATCTCCAACTCTCGCGTCAGCAAATTTGATTTTAAAAATGTGGCAAAATTTGTTCCTGTGCCAAAGGTGTCAGTTATTATTTTCAAAACGTTGTAAACAAACAGCATACTGTGTATTACAGATAACAAATCTTTATAAGCAAATTTTGTACTAAATATAAACTGAAAAGCTAACTCTTTCATTGCTAAGAAAAAG
Organism: Sphaeramia orbicularis; assembly: GCF_902148855.1. Lineage (NCBI taxonomy): Eukaryota > Metazoa > Chordata > Actinopteri > Kurtiformes > Apogonidae > Sphaeramia > Sphaeramia orbicularis. The sequence goes on along the minus strand of NC_043976.1, from coordinate 14,658,357 downwards.
AAATTAAATGGTCATTAATGAATAAATGAACCTTTCAGTATCAAAAAATAAATACTTAATTACTCAGATAAACTCATCTGGAATAATATAAAATAGAAATGTTCTTAAAATGTTACCAAAGCTTAAACAAGATGACAGACAATGATAATAATAATAATAATAATAATAATAATAATAATAATAATAATAATAATAATATTGAAATGAAATGAGGTCAGGAGTGTCAATTTTATTAAATGAATGTATTTATTGTATTTTATATTTCAGCATTAATTCTCATTATTTATTTTGTATTCAGTACATGATGACTTATTTAATGTATTCCCCAAATTACCCTGGGGGTACACTTACCCCACTTTGGGAAACAAAGAATTTATGAAAGGCTGGTGCAAGATTATGACGACCACCGAGATTAACCAACTAAAACTTTGTGACTGCCACTTAAAAAAACAGAGCTTAATGGTTTACTGAGATGGAGGACATCAGGTCATTTTTACAGGCTGCAGCTGTCCCACCAGCCACAAGCTAGCAGCTAACATTAGCAGCTAGTGCATGGGTGCTGACAGGACAAATGTTGGAAATCACTGTTTAGTATTTAGTATCTTTTGAAAACATGTGGGTTTTAACAAAAAACCCATCAGTGTCAAAGTAATGTACATTTTGAGCACTGTGGGTGGGTGGCAGCTGGTGGGATCAGCCCTATGTCCCCCAGTCCAGCATACATGACAGGAATGTAGTCCCATATGTAGGGATGAAGGCCTACAAACCATAATTGTAGGCGGATTGTTTTACTAGTTTCACCAATAATTGACTGATGACCACTGAAATGTAATACTAATTTTTTTTTCATTTAATTAAAATACTCAGCACAATATGTTATTAAGTTAGAAGGTACAGTGATTGTTGTTGTTCATTTTCAAAACAAAAACTTTGTGAAACATGATTCATGTTTGAGCTGTAAATGTTATAAATTCTTTCTTTTTTCAGTACTCTTATTTATTGTGTGGCCTTGGTCTGATGAATACAGCACAGTGTAATATAATTTAATCACACATGTGAATGTTTTTCCAAGGGGAGATATAGGTACAGGGGAACATAGCTACACACCCCAGCTAGTGATGTGATCTGACATGGAGCTCAGACTATGTGTAAATTAGTGGACAAAAACCCACTGTCACCCATTGTTTTCCAAATTATCATTTTGAAGCCAGTAGGTAGTGATATGGTTGTCACTATGTTGGCATGTTTTACATATTGCCATTTGAATTTCTATATACATAAATAGAAAAAGACTACACATCACAAAGCAGTGAAGATGACATCACCCCAAATTTCTCTCTCCATGATCTTGTCCAGAGCTGCTGTAGATGTCTCTGCCACTCAAACTTGACCTTTACTGATTTTTTTCACCTCTTCTAATACTTTGTTACATCACTCTCAAAGACGGAGGTGAAATATCCAGCTGTAACGGCTATTCTGGTGTTGGGCATGTGTACGATGTGCAATGAGAGACGCAGTCCACTGAGTCATTTCACACAAAATCTGACGTTAATCTCCCACCCCCCGAAGGGAAAGCAAGTGGTATTGTTTTTTGTTTTGTTTGTTTGTTTCTATGTTTGCAAAACTATTGGTTAAATTCATACCAAATTGGGTTTATACATTATCAGTGACCCAGAATAGATGCCGTTACATTTTATGAAAAGTAGTTCAAAGTTACACTGTAACAAATTACTGTAAAAAAAAAAAAACAGTAAATTTTGTACAGCATCATGCTGTTATTTGTAAATACAGTATAATGCTGTAAATAATGAGGTCTTTAAGGTGCAAATTTAAAACAGTAAGCTACTGCAAAATTTGACAGTATTCTACAGTATTTTCTTCAGTTCCTCCACTGCTGTCCGCCCAGAACTGGTCTGAACAAAATCATCTGGCATCAAATCCCACCAGCTCATTTAGAAAAGATTCAATCTAACGAATGTTAACTATAGACTTGCGGCATCAAAGGTAAGTGGTTCTTTTTCGAAGCAGAAGGATAAAATAAAAAGAGAAAATAACTGAGGATGACTATTTTCACCCGGACTTAACCCCATACAGAACGGGAACGGAGGTCACCTGATGCTTCTACCAACACTGCCATAACTCCATCCTGCTCCAGTTGTTCATTTATCAAGGTAATTGTGATTTTATTATAATAATAATAATAATAATGATAATAATAATAATAATAATAATCTTTATTTATATAGCACTTTTCATACATTAAAAACTGTAGCGCAAAGTGCTTTACATATCAGTTTAAAAATCAGTACCGCCCCCCACCCACACCCACCCACTCACCCGCACACACACACACACACACACACACACACATATATATATATACAAACCCACAAGCTCACACATACTTAAGAAGACTGACTGAGCACGGGTAGACCAGAACAAAAATGTAAAAGTAAAAGTAAAAGAGGAGGCGCTGTCTCAGGGAGCCATCTGCACCAAGAGGCAGCCGCCGACCTCGGCGACCAGGCACCAGCAACACAGCCCCGCATCCCAACCAGTGGGAGAGGGCCAACTGGGACCCCCACCCACCAGAAAGGAGCGGACCCCAGTGAGAGAAGGCGCCACAGCCCCTGGAGTCCGCAGCCACCCCCCGGCATGGAGGGCTCCCTCTGATGAAACACCAGAGAATAAGAAACATTAAAAAGATATAAAAGAATTGATTAAAAGAAGCTAAATTTAAGACATATATGAAAATAATAAAAATATTAAACATTAAAATGATAAAACAGAAGCCCTGGTTAAAAGAATCTTAAGATATATATATTAAATATAACTATAAAACTTTTGAGTAGATAAAACAGAAGCATCAGTTAAAAGCCAAATTAAAAAGGTGGGTCTTGAGCCTGGTTTTAAAAATTTCTACATTCTCTGCGGCTCTGAGGTTCCCTGGCAGGCTGTTCCAAAGGCGAGGAACATAATGCTGAAAAGCTGCCTCGCCATGGGTTTTTGTGTTAGCTTTTGGAACTTTTAAAAGGCCAGTGCCAGAGGACCTCAGGGTCCGCGAGGGTTCATAGGGTAAAAGCAAGTCTAAAAGATACGAAGGCACAAGACCATTAAGACATTTAAAGACTATTAAAAGGACCTTAAAATCAATCCTGAAACACACGGGGAGCCAATGCAGTGATTTTAAAACCGGTGAAATGTGAGCCCACCTTCTGGTCTTCGTCAGCACTCGAGCGGCTGAATTTTGAAGAAGTTGCAGTTGTGAGATTCTATCTTTGGGAAGACCACAAAGCAGGGCATTACAGTAGTCAATCCTACTGGAAATAAAAGCATGCATCAGCATCTCCGTGTTGGCTCGAGAGAGAACTGGACGGACTCTGGCTATGTTCTTAAGATGGTAAAAACCTGTTTTTACAATAGATTTAATGTGTGGGATGAAAGTGAGCTCAGAGTCAAAGATAACGCCCAGGTTATCAATGTAACTGTGGCATTTTGAGTTCATTAAACTTCTTCTTCTTGCAAGAATTTAAGAAAATGTGTTAACTACTGAATGGATTTGATGTGGTAGTTTCAATCAATTTAATGTAATATATGATCTCTTGTTAAAGTTCAAGAAAAAGGAGACTGAATTCACAACACATGTACTAAGCTATGCACTTTGAGCCAACGTTGAACCAAATCACCAAATGTGATTGACAGTGAATTTAATAAAAGCTCAGTGTTATAATGCCATCTCTTGCCATCTCTTTTTCGTGCAATGCTCATGGTTTTGTATTTTAAAATGTAATTTGAAATGTTAAAATCCAAGCTTTTTGCTGTGTTATACTGTAAATATTACATTAAATATGTTTTACAGTAATATATTGTTTCTTGGAATGTGGTAGTTACTGTAAAATGCAGCAACTGTGGCTAACAGTATTTTACTGTAAAAGGTACATTATGTACAGCCCAGTACTGTAATACTTTTTACAGTAAGAAACTGTAGTGGTAGATTACAGCAGAGTTAGTGTAGAATAACAATAACATGCTGCCAACTCTAGCTGCCAGTATTTTACTGTTATTTAATGGTAAAATTTGTTACACTGTAACATTTTTTATGAATTTTGAAAATCTTTTTTTCCCCATTTACTTATAATGAGCGAAAATTCATGTCTGTAGCAGCAAAACTATTGGTTGAATTCCTACCAAATTGGGGTTTATAGATTGCCAGTGACCCAGAATAGATGTGGTTACATTTTGGGAAAAGTAGGTCAAAGTTCAAATTTATTATGAATTTCAAAAATCTTTTTCTTCTCACATTTACTTATAACGAGTGAAATTTCAAATGTCTATAAAAACATCAATTTTGTTTCAATTTACTTCAAACTTGATACATACATAGAGGCACTTGATATGCTAACATCAGCACATGCGTAGATATGATGACATCAGCTGGATCGATGCCAAAATAAGCTACAATACATGTGAGGTGCCGATCACCACCATCATTTCATCATTTGTTCCTTGTATCAACATTTCCTGAAAATGTCATCCAAATCCATCCAAAACTTTCTGAGTTATCTTGCTAACAGACAAACAAACAGACAAACAACCCCGGATGAAACCATAACCTCCATTGTTCCTTGGTGGAGATAACAAGATGGATGTAAATGGTGGTATAATTCAATCAGGACCAAAAATTCACTTTTTATGGCCACTATCCTCCATAACCTGTGCTTTTTTTTTCCAGGAGTTCCATGTTATGGAGTCTGAGATCTTATTAACAGAGGAAAACTTTAAAAATGGACAATGCTTATTAGATTCAGGACCCAAATAAATCTCAAATTGTCTTAGATACTTAGTTCAGGTCTATTGGAAATAGAGCAGGAATCATCAGTGGTATACCATTGTTAAGATATGTTCTCACTGGCCTCCTTTTCCACCTGAGTTCCTCCCTCTTGTACAAAAGACATAAACATTTAGCACCTTTCCATTGTAAAGAATAACATCTGGAATCCAGTTCTTATTATACATCCATGAGCTATAGGACCACACGTATTCAAAACTGTTTAAACAATTTCCATTCTTGCCTAAACAAAAAAAATCTTAAAAGTACATTCTGTGATCTAATAATAACTGTATTTTGAGAATTATAATGTATTTCTCCAAAGCTAATGTCAGTGTCTCAACTGCCAACATATACAGACCTGCACTATGACATGATGGTGTGGTTCTGTGGTTGCTCTCTAACTCATGGAAAAGCAGTCTGGGTCCTTTACAAGGGCCAGCCAGGACTAGAACCTGTACCAGGTAAATGTTGGTACATGACTAATCAGGTATTGTATCCAGGGTGCGATTTGTCAAAAAAACAGGGGGGATGTTTTTTTTTGTTGTTTTTTTTGTCGGACCTGGGGTGGGAGTGGATGGGCAGTTATATACATGGGGGTACGGTCCATAACTAAAGTAACTAATGCTGGAGTGAAACGAAAGTGAAACTTTACATACTTTCAACGTCCAACTCCTGGGTTCTATTCCTCTATTGTACAGCGGATTTTACTTTTAACCTGTATCCACTGGACACACAAATGCTGGGTTCATGAATTTGTCACGTTTAACCCCCCCCAGTTCAGGAATTCTGAGACCGCTGACAGTTCGCTTCAGGTGAACATTTGTGCCAATAATATAGGTGGAAGAAAACTGTCACAACCTGCCTGTTATTTCAGTTGGTTGGTTGCCCACCCCCTCACCCCCCCCTCAAGGATGAAATTCATTGAGCAGAAGTAGGGATAAAAACCGTTGATCCCCCCCATCCCCCCTGTTAGGATTTTCATGTTCATTGATTGGAAGCTCCAAAGATGAGTTCAGGATGCACTTGGTCTCAGTTTAAGAATTTATTCTGATCACATGTCACATATAAAAGCCAGCGCTGGTCTCTCTGGACAAGAGCTCCCACAGGAACTCCAGTCAAAGAGCCCCGAATACCGGGTGTGGTTGACAATTATCTTCTTGGGTGACTCCACCCCGAACAATGGGTTGGACTTTGTAACATCATCTGACTCCGTCTTCTGATTGAGCCTCACCTATTGACGTGACCTGTCAACCGTCAGTCCACATCTCGTTGCTGGGATGTGCTACGCCCGTGTTTTTCAACCTTGGGGTTGGGACCCCATATGGGGTCACCTGGAATTCAAATGGGGTCACCTGAAATTTCTTGCAATTGATAAAAATAAAAATAAAAAACTTACTAATAAAAAATATATGGTGAGTTGACAGAGACAATCCCAATCCGTAAAAGACATGACAAACTCTGAAGCTGAAACTGAAGCACTGTGGTACTGTTTTCAAATGTTCATTGTGGTCGGTTTAAGATGCTGCAGCTCTTTCATAATTCATAGTTTGAGTTCTTGTTACCTCCGCCAAGGAGGTTATGCTTTTGTCGGCATTGGTTTGTTTGTCTGTCTGTTTGTGTGCAAGATAACTTGAAAAGTTATGGACGGATTTGAATGAAAATGTCAGAAAATGTTGAAACTGGCACAAGGAACAAATTATTAAATTTTGGTGGTGACTGGGGGTGGGGAGGCCCACGGGGGGGCCCACTGATCGGCCTTGGCGGAGATCTGCGCTCTCCAAGTGCTTTTCTGCATAAGACAGCGCAGACCTCCGCCAAGGCTGATCAGTGGGCCCCCCCACCCCCGATCACCACCAAAATTTAATCATTTGTTCCTTGTGCCAGTATCAACATTTCCTGAAATTTTCATCCAAATCCGGGTCACTGATCTGCCTTGGCGGAGGTCTGCGCTCTCCGAGTGCTTCTAGTTTGTTCAGTATTAATTGTCAGTCTTGTAAATCCAAGCTGGACAGACTGTACATATCCTGACCAAGAAAAATAAAATTCTCACTTTGTGCAGTAATCTACACCTGGCTTTTCTGCCTCCGTCCATAATAATATACATTATATAGATTAAATGTCATCTAAAATTAATGTTTATTTGCAACATAGTATAGCAAACTATTACATGATCAAAAACAAATTAATTTTGCAAAAAAAAAAAAAAAAGTCTTCGTTTTGAGTGTCTTGGGTCGCCAGAAATTTGTGATGTCAAAATGGGGTCACAAGCCAAAAAAGGTTGGGAACCAGTGTGATGACTGTTGTTTAAGACGTATATCTACTGGAATGCAAGGTCCTAGCTTCTGTAGCCACAACATCTTCTTCAGTGAGCAGAACTGACCCTGAATCTTATCAGTACTGGCGTCCATGAGTTTACTTGAAGGCGAACTTCATCGGTAGAGAAATATGTGACATTTTAGAGCAGTTCAGAGCAATACTGTAATTATTCTATAATCATTCTTCACCCCCACCCTGGTTGTATCCAAATGCTACATAGAACATTACAAAGGAGTATAGTCAACACTGCTGATTTTGCACCAATATTTTATGTTCCTTATGTTTCTATGTGAATGCAAATGTCTTAGAGGAAAAACTGGCATATTGATGAGCACAAGACATGGTTACATTATGATAAAAACAGAATCCTCTAATAAATGACACCATGCTGGTACCTGCTTCCACTTTGTCTTCTTTTGTTTTTTGGCACTCCACACACAGCATTTGCATAGAGCTGCCACTCTGCCACTGCTCGGGGACATATAAAAACAGCATCAAAGCCGTCATTGTCAAAATACCCTGATGTACTGGTGATTACTGTTGTATTTTTGTTTCTTCTTGCTTAGAAAATGGAAAATACACAATTGAATGAAAAAAACATGCATTCGGTAATTTCTGCAGCTCTTGCTTGTTTGCCAACAGCCTAATAAAATGACTGAATTCACTGTGTTATTTTCAGATCATCCAGTGTAATATCACTAAATGAGACAATAAATGTCTAGACTAGTATTAAAAGCATACACTTGAACAGTTATTCACGACTCGAAGCCACCATCTCCAGCCGTGACATCCTCATAATGGAAAGCTCTTAACTTCAACAACACCACACTAGGTGATAAATAGAGGTGTCAAAGGCCCCGGCATTACTTGGATTAGGTGAGTGTTTGTTGACGCCTGGAAGCTTCGAGTAAAGTAGCCATTATTTAATAAATGACTTGTCCTCTCTTTTTTTCTGTACTGGCAGTAATCTGTCTAGCTGTTGGCGTCTGTCTCTCCATCTGATAATGAGGTGCCTCCAACTTCGCCCAGGGACGTTTTTGTAGCGACTTGGCCAAATTTGCACTTCTGAACAACTTTTAATTATACTCTGTGGTACGAAAACACACCACTGGTGGTCTGCAGCAGTAGCAGTTAAAAATAATAGCCATCTCCCGTCTATCTATTTATGTCTTTAATGTCGGACGTAGTTGCAAGAGATACGTTTTTCATGGTTTTTACATGAACCCTACAGGCTCCCATTTCCAAAGTATTGGTTGGTTGTTATCTAAATATTAGTGGAGTCAATGATAAATGGCATATCGGTGGATAAAAAAAAATAATGAGTGATGATAGTCATTACAGTTCATGACAAGGCTTTGTCATTAGGAGATTTATCCTATTGATTTTAGAGAGGTCACTGACATTAATTATGCAGAGGAAAATCTGATGATTAAATCACACCGCCAAGCTTGATAAAATTTGAATTATAAGTATGTCAGTGAGATTAAATGCAGTGCAGCAGTGCCAGGACTGAGAGTATATAGAAATTAATGATATGGATAACCTTTAGTGTTGATGGAGATATTGTGCGGTGAAATAGGTTTCATGAGCCTCTTTAATTATGCTCCCTCTCAGCCTCCATTTGAAGAATATCATTCAGAGCTGTATGTGCTCTGCAGTCACATGTGTTTTGCTCCTAAGAGCGCCCCGTCCATATGGTGCGTTGTAGACGTTTGAGCGTGAACACTACCTTCATAAACCCCATGGATCATAAAACTTAAGATTCCCTTAAAAACGCGGCTGTGATTTAATTAAGACCAAAAAACCGCAGTCCACTTCAGTACAAAGAACATTACTGCTGACTCCAGCTATTCCAGACATTTTTACCACAGTTGCACTACATTGCCGTTTTGTTGTTAAAGTCTGTAATTGTTTTTAACATTCAGGGAATGGGAGGCTGAGTGGGTGTTGGAGAGCAACAGACGCACAAACAGGGCACACAGATTTTGGAGCCTATTGAGTTCCAACGCGAGGTATTTCACATTATTCGTTGTTTTTCTTCGAGAGAAACAATTCAATTAGCATACCATTACCACTGTGGACTGTATAATATCGGAGCCATTGTCTTGGTTTATTGGAGGCTGATGATAAAACTGTGTCATTTGAAATAACTCAGCACTCGGGGTGTCATAATGCTCTGAGCAATAAAAAACATAAGGCAATATAGCTATCTAAACATGATCATTTATCTATGAGGGGGTGTTTAATGTAGCTCCAGGAGCTATACAGCACAACACAAAGGTAAGGTAATAAAAGAAAAACAATGAAATAATGCATCAGCGTCTTTTTTTTTTATTTCTGTAATGACTTCGCTTGTTGTAAAGATGTCACTTTGCTTTTGTATCAGAAACAATGGATGATGAAAACACAACATTTTCAGTAAAGAGGTAGAGTTTCCAGGTATCTGTGATTCACTTCTCTATTTCATTTTCTAACCTTTTTTTTATTTCAAGTTTTTATTGGAGTTTTCACTAGGTACATGACAATCATACAATGTTGCTTTTATACATAAATGAAAAGTATTAAAAATGCTACAAAGTGTGGAAGTTCTTAAAAACATAGATGGATGGATGGATGGATGGATGGATGGATGGATGGATGGATGGATGGATGGATGGATGGATGGATGGATGGATAGATAGATAGATAGATAGATAGATAGATAGATAGATAGATAGATAGATAGATAGATAGATAGATAGATAGATAGATAGATAGATAGATAGATAGATAGATAGATAGATACTAGAGGGAAGTAGTTCAACTGTCATCCTATGGCTCCCAAACTGGTGCTGTGGTCTCATCCCTGTTGTTAACCTTATGCAGCATACATTCATCTGAAGCAGTCTTTATCATTATGTTTACCCGTTCTTTAACCCTTTCATGCATGAATTATGAGAACCTTAATCATAATTTTCCCCTGTTTTTATTCCTCTTTAGGCATGAAAAAAAAACAAACAATGTAATTGGCTGCTTTTTATGAACCTATTTTTCATGGAGTTGCAAAAATGTCCACTCAAATGGATACGATGCGTTTAATTTTTTTGTCGGGTTTCTGTAAATTGGCTTAGAGTCTGGTTTTGACCAACTATATGTAAGGTGTCATTAGATAACTTTTTTGTTGTGATCTGGTGCTATATAAATAAAATTTGATTGATTGAGTGATTTATGTTTACGCATTTGGCAGACGCTTTTTTCCAAAGCGACTTACAGGGGAAAACCAATTAAATCACTCAATCAATCAAATTTTATTTATATAGCGCCAGATCACAAGAAAGTTATCTCTTGACATTTTATATATAGAGTTGGTCAAAACCAGACTCTAAGCCAATTTACAGAAACCCAACAGAATCCTCCAGGAGCAAACACTTGTGACTGGTGACAGTGGCGAGGAAAAACTTCCCTTTAACAGGCAGAAACCTCGAGCAGACCCAGACTCCTGGAGGATGGCCGTCTGCCTTGACCAGTTGGGGTTAAAGAGAGAGAGTAGAGAAGGGGAAAAAGAGAGAGCGATAGAGATAGGGACTGGGGGAGAGGGGGAGAAGGGGGGAGTAGGGGGAGACACATGGAGGCGGTTGAGGATAAGTGAGTGGTGATGATGAGGGCAGGGAAGAGGCCGGACCACCGCAGCAGGTCCAGAGATAATCGTGAAAGAATCTGTGGTTGTCCTGGGAAAAACCTTATTAGAATATTTAAAATGGAATGTTTGAAAGTGCTAGGACAGGAGGTGCTCTCGGAAGAGCTGGGTCTTCAGGAGCTTCTTGAAGATAGGCAGGGATGACTCTGTTCTTGTAGCACTTGGTAGAGCGTTCCACCAACGTGGAACGACCCATGAAAAGAGCCTGGATTGTCTTGTACAAGGTCTGGGGACCACCAGACTACGTTCCCCAGACGAGCGGAGTGGTCGTGGGGCGACATAAGCTTTATTAGTGCACCTAAGTAGACAGGAGCAGACCCACGGAGAATTTTGTAGGCTAGGATTAAAGATTTGAATTTGATGCGGGCAGCTATGGGTAGCCAGTGTAACTCAATGAGTAAGGGGGTGACATGTGCCCTTTTAGGCTGATTGAAGACCAGACGCGCTGCTGCATTCTGGACCATCTGTAGTGGTTTGACAACACAAGCTGGGAGGCCCGTTAGAAGAGCATTGCAGTAGTCAAGACGGGAGATAACCATAGTCTGCACCAGGAGCTGGGTGGCCTGTTCGGTTAGGTATGGCCTGATCTTTCTTAGGTTGAACAGAGTGAAACGGCATGATCGGGTGACAGAGGCAACGTGATCCGTGAAGGTCAACTGATTATCAATCATGACTCCCAAGTTACGTACTACACTGGTAGGAGCCAGAGGTATGGAGTCAATAGTGATGGAGATGTCCAGCTGTATGGTTGGCTTAGCTGGGAAGACCAGCAGTTCAGTTTTGGACAGGTTCAGCTGAAGGTGATGGGCTTTCATCCATGCAGATATGTCAGAGAGACAATCTGAGATCCGCACTGAGACTGTGGAGTCATCAGGTGGGAATGACAGATAGAGCTGGGTATCATCAGCATAGCAATGATATGAGAAGCCGTGTGAGTGGATGATCTGACCGAGTGAGGTGGTGTATATGGCAAAAAGGAGGGGGCCCAACACAGAGCCTTGGGGGACCCCCGTGGTGAGGCGGTGAACTGCTGATGTGTGCCCTAGCCAGGACACACTGAAGGACCGACCAGTAAGGTAAGATTGAAACCAGGAGTGTGCGTGGCCTGTGATGCCCATGTTCCAGAGTATGGATAACAGGATATCATGATTGACAGTGTCAAATGCTGCTGATAAGTCCAGTAGAATGAGTACTGAAGACTTGGCTGCTGCTCTAGCCTCTTTCAAGGCTTCTGTCACAGACAACAGAGCCGTTTCAGTGGAGTGGCCGATTTTGAAGCCAGATTGGTTGATGTCCAGGAGGTTATTTTGGGAGAGGAATTCTGTGACCTGTTTGAAAACAGCCCTTTCGATGATCTTAGAAAGGTATGGGAGGAGTGAGACTGGTCGATAATTCTCCACTTGAGTGGGGGTGAGGGAAGGTTTTTTGAGTAGTGGTGTCACCTGCGCTTGTTTAAATACTGTAGGAAATGTTCCTGAAGTCAGTGAAGCATTAATCACATGTGTGATTGGTGCTGTGATAGTAGGGGCAACAGACTGTAAGAGGTTGGATGGAATAGGGTCCAACAAGCATGTTGTAGGACGGCTAGAGGAAAGGAGTTTAGACACCTCGTTCTCTGTGAGGGGAGTAAATGAGGGGAATGACGCAGTTGGGCTTTTATCAGTTGAGTTAGTAGTAGCCATAGTCAGGGGAGAGGAAGCAGTGTGTGATGATGATGATGTTGAAGAAGGAGGCGTGCAGTCTATGGGTGGATCAGTGAACTGACTGCTGATAGTAGACACTTTATTTGTGAAAAATGAAGCAAAATTGTCTGCTGTCAGATTAGTAGTGGGCGGTGGAGGTGGAGGGTTGAGTAGTGTTTTAAAGGTTGAGAATAGTTTCTTGGTGTCGGTGGCAGAATGAATTTTGTTATTATAGTAAGCCTTCTTCGCAGCAGTGACACTGGATGAGAAGGATACCAATAGTGACTGGAATGTGATCAGGTCAAAAGAGCTTTTTGTTTTGTGCCATTTTCTCTCTGCGGCTCTGAGGTTGGTACGCAGCGACCGGAGGTTATCACTGAGCCATGGGTGGGACTGGGAGGATCGAGCGGGTCTAGTAGATAGAGGGCACAGATTATCCAGACAGGAGCTAAGTGTAGAGCACAGAGACTCAGTGGCATCGTTAACCTCTAAGGAGGAAAAAGTGCTGGGGGGAGGGAGAGCGGAGGCTACGACAGTGGAGAAGTGGGTGGGGGACAAATTGCGGAGGTTGCGGCGGAAAGAGACCATGGGGGAGGGAGCAGAGTGTTTTTCATGATTTGATTGGTTTTCCCCTGTAAGTCGCTTTGGAAAAAAGCGTCTGCCAAATGCATAAACATAAACATAATTTTTGAAGCCAAGAAACATGTATTTACTGATATACTGTGAAAACTATGAAATAAAAACACTTTTAAAGCTGCTAATCTGATGTTTTCTCATATTTAAACACACTTTAATACTAGTTATTACTCACTTGCTGGAGTTAATATACAAAACAAAAACTATTTTGTTAAAGAAAAAATGATAATTAAAGTCTAATAACAATTGATTTACACTCAAACATGTTACGGCAGATCAGGTTCATCCAGAACAGCAAAGTTACATGATGCATGAGCGTCCACTGTGTTGGCTGATATGGAACTAAAACAACAAAACTCATGAATATATAAGAGAACAGCTGTAGAATAGCTGTCCACTGTAGTGACCAGTATGCATGAAAGGGTTAAACTGTGGGGCTTTAGGCGTTTTCCAGTGTTTAAGAATAATCCTAACTGCCACTGAGACCCCAACCTTCTAACTTTTTAAATGTACTATGTTTTACCACAATAACACATACTTTCTACCTCTTCCATTTTTTAAAATAGACCCATTAGTTGGCTTTTAATCCATCTGACTTGAATTATCAGTGTTTTTCATTTTGCATCAATATGCATCGTCCCAGCTAAGACCACTTTCTAAATCATGGGTCTGCAACCTTCCCTGTCCAAAGAGCCATTTTAGAACTGAAATAGAAAAAAAAAAAAAAAAAACTGTCTGCAGCCAAAAGATACCCCGATGTGTTTTACCTCAAAGGGGTGACTGTTTAGGATTACTTCGTATGGAATACATCAAAGATAAATCAGAGTTTCTGTGTATTTACAGAACTACAATATTGTGTTTGTACAGCAAAAATCGACTGGTACATGAAGCAAATGGAGGAAACAGATGAATACCTTCATTGTTGTAAAATAAAACAGTCTACTTTTACTACTACCAGTACTATTTTTTTTTTAATTCGGAATGATTTCATGGTTGCAGCACTAACAAAACATGTAAAAACTAGAAAAGCACTCAGAGAGCGCAGGCCTCCACCTAGGCTGATCAGCCCCCCCCCCCCCCCCCCCCCCCCCCAGCCCGATCACCACCAAAATTTAATAATTTGTTCCTTGTGCCGGTATCAACATTTCCTGAAAATTTTAGCCAAATCCGTCCAGAACTTTTTCAGTTATCTGGCTAACAAACAAACAAACAAATCCCGATGAAATCATAACCTCCCTGGCAGAGGTAAAAAAAAAAAAAAAAAAAAAAGGGGTCATACATTTCCATATATTTTTTACAACGCCACACGGAGCCACTCGAAAAGGGTCCAAGAGCCAAATGTGGCCACAGATACCTACCCCTGTTCTAAATGGATGGAGCACTGAGACATTCACGTCTCCACTGCTGACAGATAAACAGGAGTAAGACCAGAAAATATCTGCACCAGAACAGATCCTGTGTTAGGGTTTGTTTCAACCCTGAAATTTTGATTAACATTGCTCTAGAGCAGGGGTTCCCAAAGTGTTGTACATGTACCCCCAGGGGTAGTTGGAAGAAGCCCAGGGGGTACTTAAATTTTTTTGGGGGGGAAACATACATCAAATAAGTCATCATATACTGAATACAAAAAACAAACAAACAAAAAAAAAAACAGAGAATTAATGCTGAAATAAAAAACACAATAAATGCATTCATATAATTTTTTTTTTATTGTCAGTCATCTTGTTTAAGCTTTGGTAACATTTAAAGAACATTTATATTTAATATTATTCAAAATGAGTTTATTTGAGTTGCTAAGTAATTATTTTTTTGTTGATGAAAGGTTCATCTATTAATTAATGACCAATTTATTTTTCTTATCAGTTAAAGAGGGAACTTTTCAGTTTATTTTTTGCACACAAAATTTTATTTAAAAATGTGTTTGTTTGTTTGTTTGTTTTTTGTTTTTTTTTAATATTACAGTTAAATATATGTTTGTTTACAAAGTTTTGAAAATATAAACAGACACCTTTGGCACACAAAAAAAATTTTTTTCAATCAAAAAGGCTGAAACGATAGTTGGGGGGTCTTTGCCAAAAAAAAAAAAAAAAAAAGCATATTTGAGGGGGTACTCCACTGTAAAAGGTTTGAGAATCATTGATCTAGAGAAACATGTAATGTGTGTATTAGGTTGCGTCAAATGCAGGAACCAAATTTCCCGATGGGGATAATAAAGCAAGTTGACCTTTAACCTTCTTTAGGTCCCATATAATAGTAAACATTATTATAGAGATGCCTCATGTGTATTATACTGTATGCCACACCTCTGTACATATACAGGATGTCCACAAAGTCTCTTAATATTAAAAAATATATATTACGAAAGCAATTAATGAGATATGTTAATCAGATTTGTTCTATGTACTCAGTGGTTATGAAAGTTTTCAATCACATTGTTAATAATAATAATAACAATAATAATAATAATAATAATAATAATAATAATAATAATAATAATAATATCTTTACTTTTATAGCACTTTTCGTGGTACTCAAATACACTGTACATACAGCAGATAAAAACAGAAACCAAACACATTGAAAACATAAAAAGCAGGTGCAAAAGGCAGGTATATGAATATAAAACAGTTCAACATTAAAAGCAATCTTAAATAAAGGAGTTTTTAAAAGGGATTTGAAGGTGTTGAGGTCAGAGCAGTGTTGGATGGTAGGTGGGAGGGAGTTCCAGAGGGTTGGAGCAGTAATAGAAAAAGCTCTGTCCCCTGAGGTTCATAGGTTTTTGGCGGTGGGGGTGAGGAGGTGAGCAGAGGAGGATCGGAGACGTTGTTGGATCATGTGCAGATGAACCACTGGTCCATTTTTCTTCAACGAGAGATCAATTCCTGCAAATGTTGACCTTGACCTTCTGACTGAATAGGTGTCACCACTAGTGGATGACCTTCAACCATCCATCATTGTCCAGGTAGATGGTGCATCAGCACATTGGGGACTGCATGTTTGTGGGTTCCTAAATCAAACATTGACACACCAGTGGATTGGAAGGGATGGTCCAATTCCCTGGACACCTCATTCACCAGATATCACTGCTGTGGATTTCTTTCTATGGGGTTATTTTAAAGATATCGTCGATCAAACAAAGATACAGGACTTCAACGACCTGAAGGAAACGATCACTGATGCCATTGACACGATTGATGAGGCTACGATACGGCCAACATAAGGATGCGCTTTATATAATAGCGTCCATATAGAGGTGGATTAACCCTTTCATGCATAGTGGTCACTACAGTGGACAGTTATTCTACAGCTGTTCTCTTGTATATTCATGGGTTTTGTTGTTTTAGTTCCATATCAGCCAGCACAGTGGACACTTGTGCATCATCCCATACATTTTAATTCATACCATTACTGTAACTTTGCTGTTCCTGGTGAACCTGATCTGCAGTAACACGTTTGAGTGTAAATCAGTTGCTAATTGTGATTAGACTGTAATTTACAGGGGTTTTTTTGTTTGTTTGTTTTTTTTTGCTCATTATCTCCATGAAGTGAGTAATAACTAGTATTAGAGTACGATAAAATGTGAGAAAACATCAGATTAGCTGCATTAAAAATATTTTTATTTCATAGTTTTCACACTGTACAGGGTGGGGAAGCAAAATTTACAATGAACATTTAGTTGTTTTTTCTCAGCAGGCACTACGTCAATTGTTTTGAAACCAAACATATATTGATGTCATAATCATACCTAACACTATTATCCATACCTTTTCAGAAACTTTTGCCCATATGAGTAATCAGGAAAGCAAATGTCAAAGAGTGTGTGATTTGCTGAATGCACTCGTCACACCAAAGGAGATTTCAAAAACAGTTGGAGTGTCCATAAAGACTGTTTATAATGGAAAGAAGAGAATGACTATGAGCAAAACTATTACGAGAAAGTCTGGAAGATACTGTTAAAGAAGAATGGGAGAAGTTGTCACCTGAATATTTGAGGAACACTTGCGCAAGATTCAGGAAGCGTGTGAAGGCAGTTATTGAGAAAGAAGGAGGACACATAGAATAAAAACATTTTCTATTATGTCAATTTTCTTGTGGCAAATAAATTCTCATGACTTTCGATAAACTAATTGGTCATACACTGTCTTTCAATCCCTGCCTCAAAATATTGTACATTTTGCTTCCCCACCCTGTATATCAGTAAATACATGTTTCTTTGCTTCAAAAATTAAACACATGGTATCCAGCTGAGTGGACATTTTTGCAACTGTGAAAAATAGGTTCATAAAAAAATATCAATCACATTGTTTTTTTGTTGTTGTTTTTCTCCCCATGCCTAAAGAGGAATAAAAATCTTGATTAAGGTTCTCATAATTCATGCATGAAAGGGTTAAATGAGTCAACAAAAAACCATCAATAACTAGTTTTTATTTTGTAATAATTTCCATAGATTTGTCAATTAATTTGCTTTTGTAATACATTAGTTAAAGGGGTCATATTTTGCTAAACCCCCTTTTATTAGTCTTTGGTTCATTTATTTGTGTATTTAGACCCTAATAGTTCACGAAGTTTGAATTTGAACCCTCCAGGTGCTGCAAAGCTATCTTTATTTTCATTTTGGCAAAAATCAAGTGGATTTCTACAATCTGTTTTAATTCCTGCTTAATTTGTTATGTCTCTAACTAGTTACGTCACAACATTTGCACATGTAAGGTCAAGACTTCCGACAAACATTTCTCCGAGTACGACATAATTGTTTGTCATCAGCAGTGGTTGTAGTCCATACTGAAAATATGTCCAAACTTCAAGCCGATTATCTAAAATGTTCAGTTGTTGGTTGAACGGGACAGAGCAGCAAAGACAACAACCTGGAGGGGGCGGGGCCTGAAGTGGCTCATGTGCATTTAAAGGGCCAGCGCTCAAAACAACCTTTCTGGTGTCATTACTCAGAAATAGGGTTGAAGATGGACCTGTGGAGTTGAATTAATGAAGAATTCAGACCCAAGCAGAGTATTTACAGTTTATGTAGACCACAGAGAAATGTTTTAAAATGTATAATTACATTTTTTTTTTAAAGCTAAATATCACTCCTTTAACCAATAACGACCCAGTGTTACTTTTGTGGCAGTTCCCAAATGAATTTTCTCTATTTCTAGATTTCTTAACTGATTTATCACTATCTTTTAAAAAATAATATTACCCTCTGAATTTTACATTTTTTGGTGTAAATCATGTATTTTTCTATATTTAATTCACAGATCACGTAGATGTTCATGAAAACCCAGAGTAGCTTCAAAGTTAATTATATCAAAACAGAGAAAACTGAAGAAAAAGTCAATTTCTCAGTCAAATCTATCATTATTTGAACATAAACCCAGTGTGTCCATCCACTGTCATTGATCCAACTCCATGGGTTTTACTGGTGAATCAGTGTTGTAGAGGATGATGGTGTTTCCATGGTAACAACAGAGCCTATAAATGTCCAAATTGGTCATATCTGATGACCATTAAAAGGTGAATAACTGCATTTTACACCAATTATTTACATGTATTGATAGGATTAGTGTGGGATTTAGGTACTAAACAGTTTATATCTTTGTCTTTCTGTCTTTATGGGTTAAATTGTGAAAAGACTTAATGGACACCCTGTTTTTTGTGTATATTTTCCTTGTTTATATTTTTACTATTGTACTGTAGGACATACATCATTGCACATTCTATAAATAATCATTTCCGTTTTTCTAAGTCATTTTGTCTGGGAATTATGTATATATTCATTAGACATTTGATAACTTGGGATGTTTATGATGGCTTCTTATTGTATATTTCTCTAGAAGTCTGACAAGGAAACGTCAAAGCTGAAATGAACCTGGGAGCTGTACTGCTGTGTGGATTATTTTTTTCTTCTCCTATTCCTTAATCTAAATGGATCAGACAATACCACATAGAAAAGACCCCTTGCCGTATCCATTACTGTATATCAGACACAACAGAAAGTAGATGAAAAACAAACAAGAAAGGCGGTTGCTGACATTGAAAACTCATTTGCACATTGGAAGTTAATTATTTATTGTTTATTTCGAGTATATTGGTTTTGATGAGAGGTTCAGTTAGCTTTGCACAAAAACAGCTACAAGAAACGTCCTTCAAAGACATTTACTTTATGTGTTGAGTCAGTGTTTGTAGAGAATCTCTACTTTTGCCACCTCTGCTTTTTATTCATTAGTTTAACTTGGAGTTTCTAAATGGCCTGGAGTGATCAGTGCCTAGAAGCAGCACTAATTCATCCCACACAGATTCATTATCCAAGGGAACTAATGGAGAATTTTAATATCCAAAGTTATGGTCTAACTGTTGCTTCATGTTGGTTCTTTTCCATCCTGCCATCCTGGTTAACTGTAATTTTACACAATTAAAATGATGAAGCATGATGTTTTTTGATGTTTTGCAACATTTTAGGCACGCACAATCTCACTCGGAACAGGCCGGTGTACATACAGACTGTCAGAAAGCATAAAGGTCACAGCACAA
This sequence comes from Sphaeramia orbicularis, assembly GCF_902148855.1. Lineage (NCBI taxonomy): Eukaryota > Metazoa > Chordata > Actinopteri > Kurtiformes > Apogonidae > Sphaeramia > Sphaeramia orbicularis. The sequence goes on along the minus strand of NC_043976.1, from coordinate 14,638,688 downwards.
CTTCTGAATTCAGTCAGTGGTACACGACTAGACTGTGTAAAACATGGACACACACACTATTCTCTTATCAGACTCAGTATGCAGAACTACAGCCAACAGTGAGTAGCATCCTCCCTCCTCAAAGATCAAACAGAATGCCTTCATTTCTCTATCCTTGCCTTTTGTCAGAAGGGCAGAGCTTTCGTAGCCGCCACTTTATCTTCCTCTTCAGCCACCCGACAGGGCGATGGGCTGTGTCCGTTGACAAATGCTTCACTTGTTACAGATAACAGGAACATGTAAACAGGAAATGGCTACTGGGTCAGAAATATTTCAGAAATGCTCATTCGTAACCCAGTCATGGAAACCAAAGATTTCAAGCACACTGTGGTATCAAATATGATCTAAAATGTGTCACTACCAGAACAAGACAGAAAACATCCACACATGTGCGTAAATGTCTGTTTTCTGTAAAGTATTTCTCTGGGATTCAACAAAAATAAATATGCCAGCAGTGTAATTTGTCTTGTCTCGGTTTTAGCAATCCAGACACATAAGATGCACTTTTTTATCAAATCATGTGTTTGGGTTTTTTTTTTCAACCCATCAAAACTAAGCGCTACTTTTATGGCAACTAATAAATGATTTTTCTCTTTATATTTAACCTTTTTTAACCCTATAACGCCAAACGTATCATATTTGATACATGACTTTTGAAGCCCTCTACATGATCAGTGTGATTTTTTGTTTTTGTTCTTGAAAAACCTGATGTATACAATTAGATACATGCTGTAATGGCAAGTTTATATACACTCAAGGAAAAAAGAAACGCACCACTTTCATTTTCTTGATTTTTTCAGAAATATGACAGTTATTGCAAATTGCAAACTACAATGAGTTCAGTACTATTCTGAGTCAAAATGAAATGATTGTTTTCCTGGTTCCGGTTGATTGATTTTGATTAGCAATAAGAACTGTATTTTTGTATTCCTCACCCATTTCTGCTCATGAGGGAAATCCAGAGATGAATTGGACCTCCCCTCAATTGTGCACAACCATTCCCTATAAAAAGACACCGAAATGGAGCAAAAACACATTTGTCCACAATGCCACGACTACTGCAACTGGAGACCTATGTATATTCCATATTACATATAAGATTGTTTGAACTCTGACCTCAGTGTTATTTGAGACTGGGGTCAGAGTTCAAACAATCTTATATGTAATATGGAATATATGTAAACTTGCCATTACAATGCAATACACAGATAATCCACCAGGGGGGAGGAATCCGTTCACCAGAGGCCTTTCCAGTGACACTACAAGATTGTCATTAATGAGGAAGGAGGCAGAACTTTGCCAATTTTGAAAAGGAATTATCAATTTGTTAGACATGTTTGTGTTATTTTATGTTTTTGTTTGTTCAAAAATAATAAAATTTGATCTTTGAGACCTGATGTATCACATATGATACAAAATTGAAACAACATACATGGAAATTGATATTTGGAGAAAAAAAAAGGGGTTATTCAGAAGGACCAATAAAAGCCCCAGTTTCAAAAAACTGGAATTTTCTGTCAATAATTTAATGGTTCAGGCTTTACAGGGTTAAGTGATTTATCACCATTTATCGTAATATTATCTTGTTTATTTTGCATTTTTTTCATGAAAATCAGTTATTTTCCTATACTTCATTTACTGATCATGTACACCACCAGTCAGAAGTTTGGACACACCTTCTCATTTAAATGACATGAGATGGACCGCAAATGGCCAACAGGTGCTCAGCATCACTGGGAACTCCTTCAAGACAGTTGGAAAATATTTCAGGTGACTACCTCATGAAGCTCATCGAGAGAATGCCAAGAATGTGCAAAGCAGCAATCGAAGCAAAGGGTGGTTATGTTTTGAGTTATATCACACTTTTTTTAACTACATAATTCCATATGTGTTCATTCATAGTTTTGATCCCTTCAGTGAGACTCTGCAATATAAATAGTCATGAAAATAAAGAAAAACCACGTGTGTCCAAACTTTTGTCTGGTGGTGTATGTTCATAAAAGCTCAGATTCATTTTGAGGGTTATTATATCAGAAACAGAGAAAAGTGACTTTTTCAGCAAAAATATCATTAAATGAACATAAACCAAGTCTCTCCATCCACTGTCATTGATCCAACTCTATGGGTTTTACTGGTGAATCAATGTTGTAGAGGGTGATGATGTTTCCATGTTCACTACGAAGCCTCTGAACATCCAAATGAGTCATATCTGATGACCATGAAAAGACAACAAACTGTATTTTTCACCAATTATTTATACTTATTAAGGTTTATTTAGGTTTAATTCTACATCAGTATGATTTTGGTTGATCCTGGATGTTTGGGTCCTTATGGGTTAAACAGTCCCAACGGATCAATTCAGCTAATGCGTTAAATCCAGCTAATGCTAAACCTCCAGTTATTGATGGTTTTTTGAACGTCACTGGGCCAATATTCCACTGAACTGGTCTGAGAGAACATGATGACCTCTGCATCTACTTCTTGCCTGTTCTCAAGCTGCAGAAAATCATTCCTGTGATGCAAATTTTGGTGAGTGTTTTCAGATAGGTAGGAGGGTTATATACATGATTGACAACTGTAATTACCAATCATTGATCAGATTCAGTCAGACGTGACCTATTTATGTGACTTTATAGCTCTTATGCTGATCAGCCATAACATTCTAACCACTGACAGGTAAAGATAATTAATATTGATTATCCCATTACAGTAGGACCTGTCAGTGGGTGGATATATTAGGCATAAGTGAAGTCAAAGTTGATGTGTTAGAAACAGCAAAATGAGAAAAAGTAGGAATCTGGTCAGATAGTGATGGTCAAATCAGATGAATTAGATCATCTCCAGATCTTGCTGTTCATTCTTGATGTAAAGTGTTTAGTACTGACCAAAGTGGTCTAAAGAACAACCAGTCCAGCATCTATGGGAGCAGAACATGATTACCACCTGTCTAATATTGTGTAGTTTCCTCTTTTTCCACAAACCCAGCTTTGACCCGAGGCCTGGACTCTACTAGACCTCTGAAGGTGTTCTGTGGTATCTGGACCAAGATGTTAACAGCAGATCCTTGAAGTCCTGGAAGTAGAGAAGTCGGCCTTCATGGATCAGATTTATTTGTCCAGCACCTTCCACAGATGACCAATCCTCCTGAGTTTGGGATGTCATTCGTTAGTCCATGTTTGGTCAGTGCTAACCACTGCAGACCAGGAACACCCACCAAGACCTAGAGTTGGAGATGTTCTGACCCAGTCATCACCGTTACAATATGGACCAGGTCAAAGTCACTCAGATCCTTATGTCGATCATTTTATTGTTTCCAACACATCAACTTCAACAACTAAGGCCATGTCCACACAAAACCACATTTTCCCTATCCAATCTTTTTCTTTGATGTTTTACAAAAAGTGCTCCGTAAACATGGAGTCATTTCAGGAAATATCTGTGTCCACACCAAACCACTGAAAAAGACGTAGTACAAATGCCTGGCCTGCATGTGGCGCTGTAATGCTCTTGCAAAAAAAAAGACAACGACGTGGAGCATGCGCATAAAGCTTACTTGGTTCTATCGGGTCAATATTTCCTCCTGGTTGCCTTTGTGGTTGTCCCTCTCCGCTGTATAGCCAAGAGGATGTAGTGAATATTGTTAGCTATGGTTTTTTGTTGCTCATTGTAATGAAAGAGTAGCTGAAGATTTGGATTCAATATTTCCAATAAGCTCAATAGCTGTTGTAGCATGGGCAGTACTCTGTAGTCAGCCGTTGTTGTTGTTGTTGTTGTTGTGAAGTGCTGTCTTGCTTCCAGGGCGAAAGGTTAGAGAGGTGGGGCTATGACATCATTTTAGAAAAGTTGTGGTTTGGTCGTGCAGACGAAGATGCAAAACCGGCATTTTCAAATTTATCCACTCCCTGGTTTCACAAAGTTGCGGTTTCAGTGACTGGAAACGCCAGTTTTGTGTGGACGAAAGGCTTATCCGATCCAAAACTTTTGTGGATGCGACTGAAACCATTTTCATCTGGACAGAGTCTAAATGTTCACTTACTGCTTAATACATCCAACCCAGGTGCCATTGAACTGAAATGATCAATATTATGATCTTTTCTCCTGTCAGAATGTTATGGTGGTATATGCAGCAACACAGAAGCTTGGAAAAGTCAAAAAGTCATTTTTCATAAACAATATGAAACAATGTCAGCTCTTATTGTTATGTTTCATTTTTCAATTTGGACTGAGAGGGGAGGCAGGTGTGTATTGTCAAAATGTGGTGTTTTTTTTCTCCCTGATGATTTCTGCTCCTGCAGCTTTAACTACCAACTCAAACTACGTTAGCTTGTTAGTTATTAACAGCTTCTCAGTCCTGTTAGCCTGTGGCGATATTACAAAAAGAGTTGAAGTTATTTGGAAAACTTAAATTAGTCAGAGATTTTCACTCAACTTTTTTTTGCCTGTAACCCATGTTTAAAGAATATGTGTGAAAAGCATGCTTTTCATTTTGAAAGAATCATTTGAAACTTGTATTATATCACATCAAAACTAACACCAACTTAATTAAATTTAGAGCACATTTCATTTTGAAATACAAGGGAAGTAATATCTTCACACATGAATAAAAATTGGGTTTCTGATTCAGATCAGGTAGTGATATGATCACTCTTGGTGATATTACAACATATTCACATAGTTCCCATAATATCACCAATGATCTCTGTGTTCCTCAAAAAGTACTGTCTCACAATTATGATGTTTGTACTGTAAAATTACTGTAGTTTGCACAGTTTGATATAATTTAATGTTTTTGTGAATCTATAGTCTGAAGTATGTTTCCATAGTTATTCCTCTTTTGTCCAAATATGATCACTTCTAGCTACAAATTGCATACATAATGACGACTAAATCTTATACTACTGGCTTAAAAACAGCAGGTCAGAAACCAATGGGTGATGTCACAGTACCTCTGTCCACACACAATCTATGAATAGTACAAAAGGAAAGTAAACAATAAAAGCAAACATAATCTATAATGATATTTGCAACCAGGTAAATTGTTCATGTTCATATTCATTTTCACTGGAATCAAGTTTTCTCTGTTTTGCGCTGCATGACCACATGCCCATGAGCCAATGTCTCTCCAGGTGTTTGTACTAATACTTAAAAAGTTAACTGTGTATACTATATATGTGAACTAATGCTATGTAATGTGTGTGTGTAGCCTTAATTTTTTAAGTGTTTCTAATTTTATGAATGCTGGTATTTTACATTGTACCCCGAGACAACAGTTGAAAAATAGCTTTTTTGCTAATACTGGCACATTTACAGAAATGTTCACTAATGTGTACTATCCCTGCTAAAAAATAAATAATTAAATATATACATACATATATACATACATACACAGTAATGCACATTCTCATAATGGGATCCGGCACCTCCAATGTCAGATCTGGAATCTATTTCATTGGATCTGGCACCTCTATGAAAAAATAGCCTAAATTAATTTTTTTTTTTTTTTTTTTTTTTTATCTGTCTTGTTAACCTTTATTTTCTGAAGTTACACAAAAATCTTGTGTTCAGATGTATTTAAGGTAAATTTTAAGGGAAACACAGACGTAACAGGGATAGTCTAAAACGCTTAATATAAAAAACATAGCTTAACATAGCTTAATGTCCAAAAACAGCAATCAGTCATCATCAAATTATGTATGGACATTTCTAATTATGTCCACTTTCACCTCTGCAAAAATCAAAATGAAAGCCCTAATATCATGGATGTTGTTCACGTTAAGCCTTATTTTTCTCTTAATAAAACACTTTCCCTTCAGCACCGTGCATTTGAGTCCAGTCATTCACTCCGTCTTGAGAACTGAAGAGAGAGAAATAGACAGACAGACAATTTATTGAATATACTTGGTGATGATTGATCACAGTTTTTGGACATTAAGCTACGTTAAGCTTTTTTACATTAAGTGTATTAGACTCTCCCCGTTACCTCCACCCCCTTCTCTGCATTCTGGCACCTCCCACTTCACAAATTAAGCACTGCATATTCTTATTTATCATAAAATCTACAAGTACTAATTTGTAAAATAGAAAGATACTCAACAATAAAAGCAATATAGCAATCAAAATTAAAGTATGACACTTGCAAAATCAATAAATATGGTAAACTTTTTTAAAACGTCACACAGAATCCAACCAACCTGGCGGCAAAAACAATTTAATAATGTCTTTAATGAGCAAAAGCTGAAAAACAGCGTCCTCCTTTGTTTTGACTGGACGGTGGGACAGTGAAGAACAACTGATCTGAGGATCTGAGTAATTTTGATCCAGACTATTTGAAGATAACATCAGACATATAAAAGCATACCGTGACATTGAGGGCTTTGAATGTGATCAGGAGGATGTGGAACTGAATTCTAAAGCGCACAGGAAGCCAGGGTAAGTGAGCCAGAATGGGGCTAATATCCTCTCTGTGTTCAGCGTTTGTTAAAAGCCTGGCTGCTGGATTCTGGACCAATTGAATTTGAGCAGTTTGCAGCCTTGCTTGAGCAGGAAAATAAGGAGTTACAGTAATCCAGGCAAGAAAAGATAAAAATCACGGATGATTCGATCAATGACATTTCTTAGGCAACGGATTTTGGCAATATTTTTGACTGGCAAAAGACTGAACCGATTATTTTAACCCATGAAGACCCAAATATCCACTGATCTGAAATGTTTAATAACTTTAGCACCACTAATCCTATCAATACATGTAAATAATTAGTTTATCATCTCATCATTTCATCATATCATTTGGACATTCAGAGGTTCCGTAGTTACCATGGAAACACCATCATCTTCTAAAACACTGATTCACCAGTAAAACCCATGGAGCTGGATCAATGACTGTGGATGGACACACTTGGATTATGTTCAGTTAATGATATATTTTACTGGAAAAAGTCACTTTTTTCTCAAATTTTTCTCTGTTTTTGGTATGATAACCCTCAAATGCAATCTCAGCGTGATGAAAATAAAAATACATGATCAGTAAAATAAATATAGGAAAATATAATACAATTTTCACTGAAGCAAATGCAAAATAGAGAGTATAATATTATGAAAAATGGTGATAAATCACTTAACTCATACAGAGCCAGTGCTTCTTTTATGACAGTTCCCAAATGAATTTATCTTTCTATTTAACCTTCTAAAGTGATTTATCATCATTTTTTTTGTAATATTATCCTCCATATTTTGCATTTTTTCTGTGAAAATCAGGTATTTCCCTACATTTAATTTACTGATCATGGTTATGTCCATAAAAGCTGAGATTAAAGGTTAAGGCTGTTATATCAGAAACACAGACAGCCTAAGAAAAAGGGACTTTTTCAGTCATATATATCATTAACTGAACAGAAACCCAGTGTCTCCATCCACTATCATTAATCCAACTCCTATTTGATGAACTATTTGATTTTCACTGAAAAAATGCAAAACATGGAGGATAATATTATAACAAAAAATGATGATAAGTCACTTTAGACAAGTTAAATAGTGAACTGTCATAAAATTAGCACTGGGTCTTTATGGGTTAAGTGATTTATCTCCATTTGTCATTATATTATACTCTCCATTTTGCATTTACTTGAGTGAAAGTTATATTATATTTTCCTTTATTTATTTTACTGATCATGTATTTTTATTTTCATCATGCTGAGATTGCATTTGGGGTTTATCATACCAAAAACAGAAAAATTTGAGAAAAAAGTTATTTTCCAGTAAAATATATCAATAACTGAACATAATCCAAGTGTCTCCATCCACTGTCATTGATCCAACTCCATGGGTTTTACTGGTGAATCAATGTTATAGAAGATGATGGTGTTTCCATGATAACTACAGAGCCTCTGAACGTCCAAATGGGTCATATCTGATGATCATGAAAAGATGACAAACTGTATTTTACACCAATTATTTACATGGATTGATCAGATTAAATGATCAACATGTATTAAATAATTTAGAGCAGTAGATGGTTTTGGTCGCCAGTGGAGGTTTGGGTCTTTATGGGTTCAGAAAGGTTAAATAGAGAGAAACATCAATTTGGGAACAAACACAAAAGTAGCACTGGGTCTTTATGGGTTAATGCAGTGTTTTTCAACCTTGGGGTCGAGACCCCACATGGGGTGGCCTGGAATTCAAATGGGGCCGCCTGAAATTTCTAGTAATTAATAAAAATAAAAACTTACTGATAAAATATATATGGTGAGTTGAGAGAGACAATCCCGATCCATAAAATACATGACAAACTGTGAGTGTGAAACTGAAGCACTGTGGTTCTGTTTATCTGTCAAATGTTCATTGTGGTCGGTTTAAGATGCTGCAGCTCTTTCATAATTCATAGTTTGTGTTATTGTTTGTTCAGTATTAAAAAAATAAAATTATCACTTTGTGCAGTAATCTACACCTGGCTTTCCTGCCTCCGTCCATAATAATATACATTATATAGCCTAAATATCATCTAAAATTCATGTTTATTTGCAACATAGTATAGCAAACTATTAAATAATCAAAAATTAATTTTAGAGAAAAAAAAAAAAAAGTCTCCATTTTGAATGTCTGGGGTCACCAGAAATTTGTGATGTTAAAATGGGGTCACGAGCCAAAAAAGGTTGAGAACCACTGGGTTAATGGGATAGTTAACGTACCCATTTCATCGTGTCCCTACAGCAACACTAACAGATGGTTTCATATTGAACATGCACTCAGTCACTTGTCAATTGTCTGCAGTTAATGTATGGGTTTTTATCGCAAAGACGTGAGGGTTCAAGATCAAAAGAGATAACATGTTATATTAATAACCCATGTTTCATTTTAGCTGTTGTTAAAGCCTTATATATGCTAATGCGTCACCACCAGCTCTGATTCACTCAATAACACCTACCAAGTAAAACCTGCATCAACACGTTGCCATGTTACACATCCACAGGCTACAGAATTTCAATGAAAGATGGAAAATTGTTACAAGGTCATTTCTATTCCCTGTAGGTAGACTTTGCATTTCAGACATGTATGTCGCTCTCTGTCTTGGTAACTAGGCAGTGCTGTTGCTAGTCATCTGCAGTCCCCACGCTATTGTCTGTTACTTATCGTGGCCAGACATGAAAGGAACCCGGTAATGGCATGGCTAAAGGAAAAACCTAAGACTGTGTTCTTTCGTTGGTAAAGATTGTCATAGTTGCAGGTGTAACAGAGGAGGAGGATGACACCTGAGTGCTGTAACCTTCATTAGTGGGTTGACCAGGGGTGGTGGGTTTAAATGGACTAATTACAGGTGATATAGTGATGACGCACGGTAACAAATGGTACTAATATGAAGCATCTGTCAAATAGGAACTTCCCCTCATCCAACTCTTTATTGACACCTGACCTTTTAATGATCAATGCACCTGCTTGAACTTGGCACAAGCGCATTATGCTCTTTTTTCCTCCTTTTTTTAAACGCTGCTGTCAGAGGAGATTTTATTTTTCAGCGGGGTGATGTGAATTTGCATATCTGCACTTGCTGCCGAGAGACTTAATGCCACATCGTATTCAGATATGCAAGCAAAACGCTGGTGAATGTATTTTGCCTCTGATGCAATAGCGTTGACACATTGGTGGTTGTGCTCGTGGTGGGTGGTTGACAGTTATGTCCATATTGACGTATAGCCCCATTAAGAACAAAAGCTGCACTCTGCCAGAAGAGACATGACAACAGTATCGCCGCAGATCTGACAGGGCGGCACACATCTTTCCCTGTGTCATCTCTGACCTCTATATCTCTTAGCTTAAGATAAATGCATTTTCATGGCTGGCTTCAGGCTCTAATAGTCCATTGATTCATTCGCAATATGGCCCAGAGTCACCCAGGTCTCTGATTATTTATTTTCCTCTTGAAAACACTCTCCCCCCTCTCTCTCATCTGTCTTATTAAAATGTAATGGCAAACAAAACCCCAGTCTCTTTCTATCTGATGGTGCAGAGAAAAACAATTTTAAGGGATTTGCGACGGTATATAACCCATGGCTCCAAAAGGAGAAAACACTCAGAGGTCTTAGATGAGATAGACCTCCAAATCAATCACTACCGCCGGAGGATTCCTCACCTTGATGCCGGTGCTGATTGACAGAACTCAAATCTTCTATGTGACATAAAACAGAGCCGAGTATAACCACCTGCTATGACAGTCTAGACTTCATGGGATGAATTTAGAGTCAGGTTTTTTGGATTGTTGACAATAAATATCGTGGCTTATAAACAGGGTCATTCCATATGAAATCAACAGATTTTAAGAAAATTTCCCACCTGACCCTCTCAGATTTTTCTAAATTTTTTACATACTTATAGAACATAATATATGATGGGAAAATCCAAAATTTCAAGGCTTAATTGTGAATAGTTCCAAAGTTATGACCATTTGAAGTAGGTAGGGGGTACCCTAAAATTGCAACCAAAATTGTGACAGGAAATTTTCGGCTATTTTCAGGCTTCTATAACTTCTGAACAACAAGAGCTAGAGGTCTGAAATTTTCAGAATCATTTCACATGAATCTATAGTCCTAAGACATCTGAAAATATTTACTTAAAATTTATAACTGCATGTTACAGAGAATGACAAATTTGAGATTTTATCCGTCGCGAACTTCTAAAATGCTACATTTGGCCACTCATTACAGAAAAACTAATCATCATATTCATTAGAAATTTTATGTGCTATATCTTGGCCACTTAGGGAATGGATGTGTGTAAAATGAAGGTCTTATGTTATGTTATGTATGATATATGTACAGCTTAAAATCAAAAATATCTGTCTGACCTTCGGATTCAAAGGTCAGTATCAGCATGTGGGATAGATAGTATCACAAAATAAAACACACCATGTGAAAGTACAGGAATTGCCCTAAATTTTGACACCAAGCACAACTTGTTTCTATAAATCCCATATTTTAGCCAAAAACGTCCATATTTAATTTGAACATTTAACAGAGAAGGATTTATAGAAGCAAGTTGTGCTTGGTGTCAAAATTTAAAAATAAAAGACACCATGTGAAAGGACAGGAATTGCCCTAAATTTTGACACAACTTGCTTCAATAAATCCTTCCATGTTAAATGTTCAAATTAAATATGGATGTTTTCGCCCCCATATTTTAGCCATAACTGGCTAAAATATGGGATTTTTAGAAGCAAGTTGTCAAAAATACATCTGTAAAGTTCTATTTCCTGTTGGTGTTCAGCAAGTGGGTGAAGACGACAGAAGACGGTCCATTGTCCACATGGACGTATGCTCATTACTAACCCTAACCCTGCTTTAAGAAGCTAGTTAGCATGATCCCTGTGATCAGCTATGACAAGGTAAGCTAACGTTTCTATGACTAGTTAGAATTCTTTTATCAATTGCAGATTTATCTACCGGCGTCCTCGGCGCTGCACCCCCTGTTTGAAAATGTAAAATGCTGAGAACTATAAAGTCTATCAATCTGTACATCTGGGCTAGGGACTGTGAAAATTAGTTGTTCTACATTGTCATTGTTGTCTTTGTTTTATGATCTAGCACAGGGGTGTCAAACTCATTTTAGTTCAGGGGCCATATCCTCCCAATTTGATCTGAAGTGGGCCGGACCAGTAAATTAATAACATAATAATATATAAATAATGACAACTCCAAACATTTCAATGTGTTTTATAGTGAAAAAAAGGAAAATTACATTATGGAAATGTTTACATCTATAAACTGTCTTTTAAAAAAGGGGAATAAGATGAACAACGATGAAAAAACTGAAATATTATTAAGAAAAATTAGTGCAATTTTAACTATATTATGCCTCTGCTTATCATTCGTAAATGTGCATCACAACTTACAGATCACAATGGATCTGCAAATACACAAAATATTTTAGTAACTGGCAGAATATTAGTAAAATTACACTTACTTCTCTTAGGACATTTCTAATTTTTCATATTTTTTTGTGAAAGGCTAGTTTGTAAATGTACACAGTTAATTTAACTTTTTTACACTAAAACAGAGAAAAAAATTTGGAATTGTCATTATTTGCAGGTTTTTATGATAGTATTTTACTGATCTGACCCACTTGAGGCTAAAGTAGGGCTTTATATGACCCCTAAAGTTAAAGGATTGACTTAATATCTTAAGTGTAATTTTTGTATTTCACAAATTCATCCTACTGGCTGGATTGGACCCTTTGGCGGGCTGGTTTTGGCCCCCGGGCCACATGTTTGACACCTGTGATCTAGCAGAATGGAAAAAAAAAACAAATGTAACAACTGGAACATGTATTTTTCTGTGGCGGTATTGTTCAATAAAAAATAAAGTTGAAATAAAAAATTTTTGAGAAAATGCAAGCGTTCCTGCTGAGATTCGAACATCTTAGACTTACTTCAACTACCAATCCATATGTGCTATCGAGGCACAAATTTATGTGTCCCAAGTAGGGGTGGGCATTGAAAACCGGTTCTAACTTCGAACCAGTTCCAATTGATCAGTTCCATTGTAATTGTATACCTCCAGCATTATCAGTTCTTCTCAACGATTTTCTCATTCCCCAGCATGAAATTTTCTAGTTTTCCCTACATTGCATAGCAGTATTATGTAATTATGTCACACGCTGACCTGCTTCAACCTTGAGGAATCATGGAGAGGAAAAAGCGATCCAAAGCTTGGCTCCATTTCACCAGAAGACACGAGAATACTACCGTGTGTATTCAGTGTAAGGCTGTAATTTAATGTAAGGGTTCAAATATCAGTAACATGCGTAAGCATTTGTCAACCCGCCATGGAATTAAATTCCAGGAATGTCATGTGTTCGACCGCCTGAGTACAAGTGTTAGTATTGCTGATCAAACAAGCTCCATTAAGACCTGTGGAACTACTTTTTTTTGCCACTCAAAAAACCACTCAGGAATCAATAGAAGAATTGATAAGGAATTACACTGGTAAGCAGAACTGACAATGGCATTGATATTGATAAAAACTGTCAATTCCAACCCCTAGGCTCTCCTATCTCTTTTATTTTGGTGGTGGTGGGGGGGGGGGGCATTTTTTGACTTTGGGGTAGGGGGAGGGTTCTACTGTGCATGCGCCATTTATGACAGGAAGGAGTCTGTATGTAACTCAACAGTAATACAGGAGTCATGTAACACTGCACTTCTGACACAGTAATAATGTAAAATAAGAAATTACTTTTAAATAACAGTAACAAGTAATCTGTAATGGATTACAGTTTGGAAGTAACTTGAACAACACATTAAATAAGAAATTGGGATTTTTGTTAGAACTCCTTGACATATGAAATGGTGGACTCAAATGCACGACTCACAAAAACTGAAGATTTTAGCAAAAGTATTTTTATAATGAAAAAGTAATTAACAAAAAGCGCTCACAAGGAGGATATAAGAAAAACTATAAACAAATCTCTATGATGAACAAAACTCTTACAGAAAAACTTGAAGCATAAAACTGACAAACATGGAAAAACCTGGCAGGCAGCTTGACGTGAAACACAATGACGGATTCACACGAACTGGCACAAGACAAAGGGAGACAGGACTATTTATACATGAGGTAGGGGAACACAGGTGACACCCATCAGGGGTGGGGCTAACAATCACACTGGCTGGAAAACACACAAAGGGAGAAAGTCAGGGTCTGAAACGAGAGGGAAGAGATGTGTATAATTCGATACAGCTGATCACGTGATTCTGTTACAGAGGCTAGAGGACTGGGTAGGCATCTCTGGTCCTGCCCTGAAATGGTTTAAGTCCTACCTTGAGGACAGGAAGTATTTTGTTCAAATCGGAAACTGTGTGTTAAACCAAATGGCAGTGACCTGTGGGGTTCCCCAGGGGTCCATCCTGGGACCCCTCTTGTTCAATCTTTACATGTTGCCCCTGGGCCAGTTAATACACAGTAATAACGTGTCCTACCCTAACTATGCAGACGACACTCAGATTCACATCTCGCTGACAGCAGGTGAACATGGGCCTGTGGACTCACTCCGTGACTGCCTCCAACAGATCACTGTGTGGATGCAAAACAACCTTCTCCAGCTAAATTCAGACAAGACCGAAGTCATTGTCTTTGGCCCACAAAAACTCAGAGTAAGTGTCATCAGTCATCTGGAATCTGTTACTCTAAAAGCTAAAAACCAGGTTAGAAATCTAAGTAAGTAAGTAAGTAAGTAAGTAAATTTTATTTATAGAGCACTTTTCACAGACAGAGTCACAAAGTGCTTTATCAAATCAAATCAAAATCAAATCAAATTTACAGAAAACCCAACAGAATCCTCCAGGAGCAATCTAGGGGTAATAATGGACTCAGACCTAAACTTTAACAGCCACATTAAATCAGTTACATCATCAGCCTTTTACCATCTCAGAAACATTGCCAGAATCAAAGGTTTACTGTCTAAACCAGACTTAGACAGACTTATCCATGCATTTATCTCTGGCAGGTTACACTACTGTAGCGGCTTTCTCACTGGACTCTCTAAAGGAGCTGTAAGACAGCTGCAGTACATCCAGAATGCTGCTGCTCGAGTCCTGACTAGAACCAGGAAGTACGACCATATTAGTCCTGTGCTCAGATCTGTGCACTGGCTTCCTGTGGCTCAGAGAATAGACTTTAAAACAGCTCTGCTCGTTTATAAGTCTGTCCATGGTCTAGCACCTAAGTATATCTCTAACATGTTGGTCCCATATGAACCATTTCGGACCCTGAGAACCTCATGGACTGGTCTTTTGCTGGTGCCCAGAGTCAGGACTAAACAGGGTGACGCTGCGTTTCAGTTCTATGTGTTTCAGTTCTATGCAGCTAAACTCTGGAACAGTCTTCCTGATGACGTCAGACAGACCTCTACTCTGACAATGTTTAAGTCCAGGCTGAAAAGAGCTGTTCAACTGTGCATAGAACAACTGAAAGGGTTCTATCTGACCTCTGACCTTTTACTTTGTTTTAATTGATTATTATTTATGTTTTATTATGCTTTAATTGTAATTGTATGTTTTTAATCTGTCTCTTTTCCATTTTTGTAAAGCACTGTGAATTGCCGTGTGTATGAAATGTGTTATACAGGGTGGGGAAGCAAAATTTACAATATTTTGAGGCAAGGATTGAAAGACAGTGTATGACCAATTAGTTTATTGAAAGTCATGAGAATTTATTTGCCACAAGAAAATTGACATAATAGAAAATGTTTTTATTCTATGTGTCCTCCTTCTTTCTCAATAACTGCCTTCACACTCTTCCTGAAACTTGCGCAAGTGTTCCTCAAATATTCGGGTGACAACTTCTCCCATTCTTCTTTAACAGTATCTTCCAGACTTTCTCCTAATAGTTTTGCTCATAGTCATTCTCTTCTTTCCATTATAAACAGTCTTTATGGACACTCCAACTGTTTTTGAAATCTCCTTTGGTGTGACGAGTGCATTCAGCAAATCACACACTCTTTGACGTTTGCTTTCCTGATTACTCATATGGGCAACAGTTTCTGAAAAGGTATGGATAATAGTGTTAGGTATGATTATGACATCAATATATGTTTGGTTTCAAAACAATTGACGTAGTGCCTGCTGAGAAAAAACAACTAAATGTTCATTGTAAATTTTGCTTCCCCACCCTGTACAAATAAATCTGCCTTGCCTTGCCTATAAAACAAAACAGGAAGTGCAAGACAGGACCAAATGTGAACAACTCTAACTTAACATGAAGTGATTAATCAAACAAAGATAAAACACTGAAGACCAAAGACAAGACATGAAACACTAACATTAACATAATTAACATATCTGACATGATGATCTGACATGACAATTTTTTGGCACTACAAATAGAATTTGTACGGCATCAGTTGTGGTGTGGACAAACTTCTGTGCAACAGGCGATGGTTTAAGCACATGTTCTATTTTACTGTTTGGATAAATTGGAAGCCAGAAGCCATCGGTCATATGGAATCATTTCTTGCTAAGGTCATTTTGGCTTTTTCTGTGGAATGTTACTTATATACCCATTTGGCATGTGATCTAAAACTTGTACACATGGGTGGTTTTTCCAGACTCCGCTTGTGCAGCCAGCGGTGCAAGTCTGGCCTCTGTACATTCTGGTGGGGGAGATAGCTGCCGACCACATTGTTTGGGGCACACCCTGGCATTCCTGAAATGAGAGATGAGGGCAAACGTGTGTCTCTAATGCACATCTTTGAGTTCGGGAGTTCACTGGAGGATGGAACAGTTGACTTCATTTAAACCTTTAATTTTGCGCACAAAAATGTTAGAACAGATTTGGCAACACTGACAAGAAAGTCTGCCCTTTATGTAGACTCATGAGACATGTAGTGAGGGGAGGAATTTAAAAAAAAACGATACGTATTTTTGTAAACTCAGCGGCATAATCATTCCATCGACTGGGACTTGTTAAAATGTGTTTCCAGTTATGGGAAGTGTAAAGTCATATTGTCAGTAATCCCACTATAAACAAGAACAAAGAGAAATGCTTCAACAACAGCATCCTAATTTATGTCCTAATGTGAGCCAACACAAGTCTCACGCAACATGACACGTAACCTTATTAAAAAATAAAAATAGTGTTTTTATGATGATCCACCAGTTCTAATAACTTTTCCGGCTCTGCTTCATGACAATAGGTAATTTATTTTCCAAATGCAGAAATCATGTGAGGAGGAGGTTTATGCCAAGCATGACATTTACATGTAATATATCTCCAGCCTGCACAAACAGAAAAATAATAAACAAAATAGATCATTTCAACAAAGAAACATCTGATGTTTTGAAATGTACACGGTTGCTACAGGCAACATAGCAATGGATACTGGAGAAGATTCTTTTAAGGGGGTTTATGTCTCTTCCAAGAGGTGTTTTGAATATAACTGTCTTGGGAATCAAAGGAAAGGATTGTTGTTGCAGGAAATTATTAGCTTGCTTTTAATTTGATGTTTAACCCTTTCATGCATGAATTATGAGAACCTTAATCAAGATTTTTTTTTCCTAAAACGTTTTATTCTTCTTTAGGCATGAAAAAAAATGTGATTGAAAATTTTCTTATGAATTTATTTTTCACGGAGTTGCAAAAACGTACACTCAACTTGACACCATGCCCTTAATATTTGAAGCATATTTTTTTTTTTACTGATATTCAGACTTGCACATACTTAAAGATAGATTCTGTTAATTTAAAAGTTATTTTGTTTTTGTGTTAATTTGCTTTGTTTTGTTTTATTTTATTTCTTTGCATGTTCAAAATAAATAAATAAATAAAATAAATATAATGTGTGAAAACTATGAAATAAAAACTTTTTTAAGGCTGCTAATCTGTTGTTTTCTCACATTTTATTAATAGTAGTGACTACTCAATTCATGGAGTTAAAAAAAAAAAAAAATCTGTTACTTACAGTCTAATAACAATAACAAGCAATTCATTTACACTCAAACATGTTACTGCAGATCAGGTTTGTCAAGAACAGCAAAGTTACAGTAATGGTATGAATTGCAGTGTATGAGATGATGCATAAACGTCCCCAAAATCCATAAATATACAAGTGAACATCTTTGAATAGCTGTCCACTTTAGTGACCACTACGCATGAAAGGGTTAAATAAAGTGTGCAGAGGGATTATACAGCAAAACATTCAAACACCCAAGTCCAAACCTGGTTCTATTTGACACACTATTAAACTTTAATGTCAACATTTAACCACCTATCTTTCTGTCTTAATCTGCAGATAAATAATCCCTGTTTATTAATAAAGATGTCAGATTAACTTGACACAATGCTTTACGACACCCTGTCGGTGTCACTGTCTGTGACCGCTGTGGAAAGAAAGGTTAATTGCCGTTTCATCTCTGGGAACCAGTTAAAAATGGTTACGCTGGCCAAACACAACTGCGGCAGAATCTTCCCCGAGGCGACGCTGGAAATAAAAGAGAATAAACAACAACAAAAGAGACAGCTGTGGATAAAATGGGATGTTATGTTGTGCTGTTTGGCTACACTTGATCCTTGCGCTTTGTGAAAGCTAGATTGGGTAAGTCATCGTCTGGGGTCCCACAGCCTACACTGCTTAATGTGTTAAAATAAGTTCTTTTTATCACCTTTCTAAAAGACTATATTTAGACAGAAGAAGCGCTTCTTGTATCTAAAAATTACACACGATCAAGGCAAGAAAATACAAATTACCACAGGACGTGGAAATTACACATGCAAGAAAAAATACTGTAAATGTGTCTTTTTCTTTTTCAAAATGTGCAATACACTGAGAAACAGAGAAACAGAAATATGCAAGCCCTTTTGTAGACTTAATGGTAAATTGTTAACTGATGAAAATATGAAAAATACTTTAGTCAGATTTGTTTTGACATTAGAAATGGAAAGCAGAGGTAGCAGAATGCTCAGGAGGGTTTCGGGTAAAAGAATATGAATAATAAAGCAAATATGCAAAGCAGAAGACAATAGGCAGCTGTGCCAACGGAGCTAAATTAGTCAAATTATGAGCAGAAATTGTGCATTCTCTGCATGTCACGATCTCCTCATAAAGGCACACAATGTTGTCGAGCGATGTTAAACCTGCTGCAGCACGCTCCGCTATTCAAAGGTTCGATTTTCTTAGTTAAGAGGATATTATAACAGGCAAAATGGGCATGAATGCTTCAAAAAGTGCATTGTTACAAACGATAAATATTTGCCCATAAAATGCATTAAAATGAAAAACAAATACTAGTGTTAGAAAATGTGTTTAATTAAAATACAGGTATGAAATTGATCCTTTGCAGCCACTTTGACAAATACAGACAATGGAATAATATGAACTTTAATGGCTTTTCCACACAATCCACTCCATCAGTACAACAGAATCACGTCGCACTCATCAACACCAGAACACAAAAGACTTCAACAAACTTCTGAGCAGCAGAGCAGCGACTGGAAGAAATGAATGTAGCTGAAATTAATTTATTAAGACGGGAGTGGAACTTGGAGGAAGAGTTCAGTTTGTATTGACGGCAAATTAGAAAGAAGAGATTAGAAAAAGGTAATAAAAAGTGGAAATTAGAGTCGCAGTTGAGATAAATGAAAGCGATGGGATGTAGAAAATATAATTCCTAATGTACTGAAGAAGCTTTGAATACAAAAACACATGGGGATAAAAATGTGTGGTAGCACTCCTGCAGTTTGTATGAATTTATCAGCAGCCACAGTGTGTGATATAAATATGTATGATGTATAGTGACACGACGTGACTGTAGGGCTGTAACAGGTAGATGACAAAGGACGACGTCTCCCTGTGCGACTTTAGCTCCTAACAATGAGGCTAAGCTAATGGTCATGCTGTTACAAATGGTGTTCATATGTAGAGAAAAACCTCCTAAGTCGAAAGGGAGGAGAAGAATAAGCACTTGTATGAAAAATTTTGCAAAGCCTCTTGATATTACATTTTGTATTTTCAGCGACATAAACATATGTGCCACATTGATAAGTGTGTGTTCCCTACTGGATTCCTTGTGAATTGAAACTGGATTGATTATTAAAACATAAAGACTCAAACGTCCACTGGTGATTAAAATCATGTACTGATATAAAAGGGTTAATACCTGTTGATCCATTAATCCTATCAATACACGTACATAATTGGTGAAAAATACAGTTTGTCGTCTTTCCTTAGTCATCAGATATGATCCATTTGGATTTTCAGAGGATCTGTAGTTACCGTGGAAACACAGTCATCTTCTACAACATTGATTCACCAGTAAAACCCATGGAGTTTGATAAATGGCAGTGGATGGTGACACTGGGTTTATGTTCAGTTAATGATATATTTGACTAAAAAAAGTCACTTTTCCTCCATTTTCTGTTTTTGATATAATAACCCTCAACTTTAATTTGACCTTTTATGGACATTAATCATGATCAGGAAATTAAATGTACAAAAATACCAGATTTTCACTTAACCCATCAAGACCCTGTGTGACTTTTGTGTCAGTTCCCAAATTATTTTTTCTCTCTATTTAACCTTTCCTAAATGAAGTGAAAATCATGTATTTTCCTATATTTAATTTGATGATAATGTAGATGTTCATCAAAGCTCAAATTAAAGTTGAGGGGTGTTATATCAGAAACAGAAAACTGAAAAAAAAAAAGTGACTTTTTCAGCAAAATCTATCAATAACTGAATCCAATCTATTCCGACTTTATTTGTAAAGCACTTTAAAACAACTGCAGTGGACCAAAGTGCTGTACAGAAGAATAATTAAATCCAAAATAGAAGAATAAAATACAGAATAGATTTAAAGATATAGAAACTGTACAAAAAAGAAAAAAGTGCTGTACAGAAGAATAAATAAGAACCCAAATAAAAAGAATAAAATACAAGAATAGATTAAAAAGCCATACAATTAAAAACAACAAAATAAATAAATAAATAAAATAGATACGAGGGCCGTTCAATAAGTTCATGGCCTCACCCAGAACAGAACAACACAGACTAATAATTTATATTTTATTTTTCAACATAATCTCCATTTACAGCAATGCACTTGGTCCATCGATGTTCAAGCATCACTATCCCATCACGAAAGAATGTAACATCCTGTATTATAACAACCAGTATTTCTGGGTGAGGCCATGAACTTATTGAACAGCCCTCGTAAATAAGAACAATAAACCACTACCAAATAAAAACAATAGAATAAAGATAGTACCTTCAAACATCTCACACGGTTTCAAAAGCCATGGAGAAAACATGGGTTTTAAGAAGGGATTTAAAAACAGACAGAGGAGGCCTGTCTGACAAATGGAGAGGCAGATCATTCCATAATTTATAAAACAAGTGTGTCCATCCACTGTCATTGATCCAACTCCATTGGTTTTACTGGTGAATCAATGTTGTAGAAGATGACGGCGTTTCCACAGTAACTACAGAGCCTCTGAACATCCAAATGGGTCATATCTGATGACCATGAAAAGATGATAAACTGTATTTTACACCAATTATTTACATGTATTGAAAGGATTAGTGGACGAACAGTTATTAAACAGTTTAGATCAGTAGATAATTTGGTCTCCAGTGGATGTTTGGGTCTTTATGGGTTAAAAATGCAACATACTGAGCATAAGATTAGAATAAATGGTGATAGATAATTTAAGAAAAGGTAAAAATTGAGAAAACAAGTGGTGCCAGGCACAATAAACCCCACCCTTTGCATGTATTGTATCTTATTTTGGCATTGATCCAGCTGATGTCATCATGTCTATGCATGTGCTGATGTCAGCATATCAATTGCCTCTATATATGTGCCAAGTGTGAAGTAAATTGAAACAAAATTGGTGTTTTTATGACATTTTAAATGTTACCCATTATAAGTAAATGGAAGAAAAAAATACTTTAAAAATTCATTAAAAATTTGAACTTTGACCTGGTTTTCCCAAAATTGAACTACATCTATTCTGGATCACTGGCAATCTATAAACCCAATATAGTATGAATTCAACCAATAGTTTTGCTGCAACAGACATATTAAATTTTACCCATTATAAGTAAATGGGGGGAAAAAAAGATTTTAAAAAATTCATAAAAAATTTAGTCCTCGACCTACTTTTCCCAAAATGTAATCACATCTATTCTGGGTCACTGGCAATCTTTCAACCCAATTTGGTATGTATTCAACCAATACTTTTGCTGCTAAAGTGTTAAAAATCAACAAAGAAAAAAAGTAGCAGCACTCAGAGGGTGCAGACTTCCGCCAAGGCAGATCAGTGCCCCCCCCCCCCAAATCACCACCAAAATTTAATCATTTGTTCCTTGTGCCAGTATCAACAATTCCTGAAATTTTCATCCAAATCCATCCATAACTTTTTGAGTTATCTTGCACATGGACAGACAGACAGATAAACTAACACCGGCAAAAACATAACCTCTTTGGCGGCGGTAACAAACCGAACCAAAAACAATACCCCTGGCCTCCCCTTTGGGGGGCGGGGTACAAATCATTTGGGAACTGCCACAATTGTAGCACTGGGTCTTTATGGGTTAAGTTGTGTGTAACTGCAGTCACACTATCAAACTAAAGACACACACTGATACTGATACTGACAAATATTTTTCTAAATGGTTATTTTTTTTTCCTTCATAAAAAAAAAATCTGTCCACATGACATTTGTTTTACAAAGTGTCTCTGCACATATTACAGAGCAAAAACAAATACAAACCAGTGCAAATGCTTGGATACACTGGTGTTTCTGTTGGACTCTGAACTGCAGACGCTGCAGAAAATATTGGACAAAGCAGATGCAGAGGATTTATTCTGTCATGAGGCTGAGCAGCAACATGTGAAACTCTGGCTAACATTAGTCTTGGTTTGGGTTGTTGAAGTGTGTTTCACAACAGCATCACTACCCAAACGGGTCCTTGCTGACCTCCATCTAGGACAGATAAAACACTGACTTATACACCCATATGACCTCCACAGCCCGGACAAAAAACCAAACAATTCAGATCCTCCATTGGATATTAATTATATGTATTCATATGTTTCAGCTGCAACAAGTTCTTTAACTCTAACTGATGATGTAGCTACTCATTTTTTAAACAACCATCAGTTTGACATTGAGCATAAAGATTAGACGGTGCCAGGATTCTTGTAAAATAGTGGATCAGGAAATATGAGACATCCTTTTCACACATGAGACAGCCACAGAGTCCAGACCTGAACCCCATTAAGACACTTTGGGATAAGATGGAGAGGATTTTATGCAGCACTCTGACTCTCCAACATTATTACAAGATCAAAAATGAATACAAGTCTGGATGGAAATAAATGTTGTGAGATATTTTACTCTCGTTTTTTGATGAAAAGTATTTGCGCTGACAAGAGGTGGTTTTTCAGGCGTAGTGAAATTGGTATATCATCCAAAACTGTAATGGAAAGACCTTTTTATGCAACTAGAGTCACGTGGATTAAAAAAAACAAATGTTGATGTTAAAACAAGTGAAGAAGAAGAGTTTTATAAGAAACATGGTGAGGTATGTGAGGACACACAAGGAAACCGAATCATTTTTTTAATTTAGTACAGGATAGAGGGGTAATATATGATAATAACGAATATATCTGTAAATCAACAACATATTTATATTCGTCGCCATGTTTATGGAATGACTTCTCGTGACATCTTGTGATAATAAATAAACAAATCATTGCATTTGTGATTTAATGGAAAAACCGACATTACGAACTTCTGTTTGTTTTTTTTTTACATTTAGCATATATCGGTAAAGTTTTGCACAGATGTCCAAAGGAAAATCCACTCATGTTGTAGAAGATGACAGTGTTTCCACGTTCACTACGGAGCCACATGATAGTAAATCTGCATGTTTAATAGTGTATTTTACGTATCTGAAATCCACAAATACAATCTCTGAACACATTCACTTAAAAGTGTCAAAATGCAAAAAACTGTAAGTGTTAACGTGTTCTTTTATTGGAAGCTCCAGGAATGAGTCTGGATTTGTTTTGGTCTCAAAGTTGACAACATTTATTCAGATCACAAATAAGATGGATACTCAGCGCTGAGGATTCAAGAAACAAGAAGAACATAAGATGAATTATACATTTATTTTCCCTATGGGGGGCTCACCCGTACAAATGGGTTGATCTTTAACTTAACTTTACCTAAATTGGTCAAGCAGAGGTGAGGCCTCAACTCTAAGTAAACTTATGCCAACAATAGGTTTACTTCTTATCACCGATGTTTGACAATACTATGGGCCAGATCTACTAAAGCAGTGTTTTTCAACCTTGGGGTCGGGACCCCACGTGGGGTCACCTGGAATTCAAATGGAGTCGCCTGAAATTTCTAGTAATTGATTAAAAAAAAAAAAAAAAAAAACCTTATTAATAAAATAATATATGGTGAATTGAGAAACACAGTCACAATACATAACAGACATGACAAACTGTGGTTGTGAAACTGAAGCAACTGGGGCTCTGTTTATCTGTCAAATGTTCATTGTTGTCAGTTTCAGATGCTGTAGCTCTTTCATAATTCATAGTTTGAGTTCTTGTTTGTTCAGTATTAATTGTCAGCCTTGTAAATCCAAGCTGGACTGACTGTACATATCCTGACCAAGGAAAATAAAATTCTCCCTTTGTGCAGTAATCTACACCTGGATTTACTGCCTCCATCCACAATAATATACATTATATAGACTAAATGTCATCCAAAATTAACATTTATTTGCAACATAGTATAGCAAATTATTACATGATCAAAAACAAATTAATCTTAGCAAAAAAAAAAAAGTCTTCATTTTGAATGTGTGGGGTCACCAGAAATTTGCGATGTTAAAATGGGGTCACGAGCCAAAAAAGGTTGGAAACCACTGTAATAAAGGTTTGCGTATATTAAAACATGTGCAAACTCACTGCACATGCAAAAAAATGTACAAACTGGTTTACTAACAGTGTGCACTAAGGGTTGTGTCTTTTAAAGGTGCAAAATAGCGCATCTGTATCCAGTTAGTACATTTACCACAATGAATATGGAATATGGGGCGTTTACATGCAGTTGTGTGTGTGCTGGGAAGAGAAAATGTAAATATATTAATTTAGCACACGCAAAGGGATTTATCAAACCTGAAAGCAATTTTGCTCGTAGAAATTACATCTATATTTAACATGTCTCAAAAGGAGGAGCAAACGGTTTGGATGTGTAATTGCGCACACATGGAAGTGGTTAGGAGACAAAGAAATGATGAAACAAGAAGCATTTTTCACCCTTAGGTGAACATTTTTGGAGTGACGGAAGAAAAAATAATTGTTAATAATTGTCCACCCCACCCCCCCCCCACACACACACACACTTTTACGGGACTCTTTTCCACTCCTGATGATTGTGATTAAATACGCATCAACATTAGGCAACAGTGGGACAAAATGCTGTGCGCATGACAGTCATTCAACAGTCATTCAATCCAACTACCCCCCCCCCCACACACACACACACACACACCTTAAAAATAAAAAATGAATGAGTCATGCAATACCTTCTATAACTCCACTCAACTCAACGTTGCATTTCCGATCATTCAGTCACTGTTCCCATTAGTGCTGGTGTATCCCAGAGTAGTTTTTACAGTATATTGTCTCCAGTAGTGCACACAAAACCCTCATTTAAATAGGGCAATCTCTAAGACTTTGCACCTGTTGTAATTTGCACAAGCAATCTTTGTAAATCACCCACAAACCGCGGTTCCACTCCACACGCAAAATTCTAGATTGCGCATGCAAATTATTACACGCAAATTGGGACCTTAGTAGATCTGACCCTATGTGTGTAAATATGTGTGTGTTTAGATGTGTATCTAAAGGAAGAACAGAACTTACTTAAATCCTATGCATACAGATGTTTCCTATCTTTAGCTTAACGTACTGACAAAATATTTAAACTAAAAGAGGGTAAAACATAAATCCTGGTCACAAAAAACTCACTACTAACATTATTGACATAAAACAGATTAAACAAATGAATCCTATGTTAAAACAATAACTACTAACTAAGAAAATAATTCATCCTAAAACTTCAATATCTAAATTAAAATAATATTTCAGTCCGTTTTTTTTTTTGTTTTTTGTTTTTTTTAGATATATTTAAGTGATGTCGTGTCCAGGTCCTGGTATGAACTGTCCGATATGTAGGAACAAAAGCAGCAGAAAACACACAGTCAAAAAAAAGAAAACCTGCAGCCAAAAACTCAAAGTACCAGTTGTTTGTTATCAGTGTGGCTGCCCGGGGCTGGAACTCTGCTCTCCCTCTGAGACGCAGCGCCTGAAGCAAATTAGGGTTCCAGGACAGCGTTATGGACACGGTGCATCCATCACTGTAGACACATACTCCATACCCAGATTACACCGCTGCAGCCTCAGTTAGAGCGACCTGTTGCTAAGGCTACGCTCCTGCCCTGCACAGGGTTGTCCTGGATCCTTACACTTTTATAATGGAAGTAAAACACCAATAGTACCAGACCTGAAGCGGAGTGGGACACCAACTTATTAGCTGGTGCTGTACTGCTGGTGGCAATTTTCAGTCCCAATCAATTCTTCAGGCGCTCAGGTGTCCAGCAACTGGGTAAAAAAAATAAATAAATAAAAAATGTCCTCAGGCTTTTCTGATTATGTGTTTGCAAATTTAGAAAAGAGGTTCTTAGAGTGTGGATAATTTATCTCGTACAGTTAAAGAAAGAGAAAGCATAAAATTTAAAGGATGGTACAGTCAACAATTTATCAAAGCCCCACTCTGCCAGACCTTCCATTAGTGCTACCCTCCAGCTCAGGATTTGTGTTGGATATTCAGCTTTATCTGAAATGTTTAGGTTTTGGAACCCAGCTGAGGGTTATAATTACTATGGCATCATCTCCATAGGAGGTAAATGAGAAGTAACTGAAGGTTAAATACGTTTCTGCATGGCTGCACATGAGCTAAAATGTCGAGATCAACACTAAAAATAGGCTAAATGTGCAGATGATTAAAGATGAAGTTATTCATTTTTTACTAGAAATAACATTGTCAGATCCTGCGGCTGGGAAATGACATTCCACCACATGTAACAAAAGACACCCAGGTCTTTTCAAATGGAAATGCTTTTCTTTCGGGATCATTTCTCCCACCGCACCTCTGTTTTATATAATCCACAAGCTAATACACTGTGGATGTGGATGAATCCCCTTAAACTGGAAGGACACAAACCTAATGATATCATGTGTAAACATAATCTAAAACGCCAAACTCAGCACATCCCTAATATAAACAATCTGGACAGGATAAAAACCCATCAACCTCTTATCAGCTGCAACAAAAGCCATGTTCGTCCCACTGTGTGCATTCATTAAAATGTTCCATATCAAGGAACTTACTGCGGCTGATATCAAATTCATCCCCAGAAAAATTAGTCTTTGCTTTGAGAAGGCGTTCATTTGCGGTGGTGGTTTATAACTTTAGATGGACCCAAACTTTATGTGAATGCTAATGAAACTATAATAATGTGCTGCTAAAGCGCTTTAGATAATTTGCCTTCGTTTACAAGGTCAAAACGACCACATGAGAATATGGGATGTCAGATGTACATCCCATGATTCCATTCACAGATCCTGGAGGCAAAGGCTCATGTTAATGGGATGTTATCATGAATGTTATGAGTTTTGATGTCGTTACAAGGTGACATCTAATAGTGCTCATTCTAAGGCTTTATATTACTGGGTACTTGTGAGATGGAATGTTTGACTTTGACATTAAAATTACTCCTATAATCCCATGTTGATAGTATTATGTCAACCAAAGCCATAACATGACTTTCTTTCCGGTGTTAACCTTTTGACATCCACCCTTTTCAATGAGCCTTAACCTCAAGTGAAAGTTCATGGACCCTCTGGTTAGTGTTTTGGGTTAGAGGTCAGGTTTTGGGTTGAGCCGGGATTAGGGTTAAGGTCATGACAGAGGAAGCACACGGCCAAAATGGATGTATTACATGTCATTTAAATGGAATGATCTTCTAGTGTGTGTTTAACATGTGGCCAAAACAACATGCAGCTACATCAATCTAAATGTGGCTGAAATGTAACCCAGCATTAACCCTGACATGAGTCACTGCTGACCTGGAGGAGGGTGGAGGTTTGAAAATAACAAGCAACGGATGTACAGAGCTGTTAAAAAAAAAAAAAATCATGAAAAAAAAAAGTTTAATTCAGGTCAAGTCTATCTAGTTTTGTTGTTTTGCTGGTTTGAAATGAGCGTACATGTTTAAGAATAGAATAGAATAGAATAGAATAGAATAGATCTTTTATTGTCACTGTCACAGGAACAATGAAAATCAGTTTAACAGCAAAAAGGCCTGTGTAACAATAACACACAAAATACTAAAGAAAATGCAGGCACGTGCAAAAAGCTCCGGAATAAAATATTAAATCCACATATGCTACTAAAGTATTACTAGAACTACTGCAATATACAAAAACTAACTCTATACGACAGATAAGAAATATGTCCAACAAATATGGATATATACAGGCTATATAGGATATATGCAGGCTATATAGGATATATACAGGTAATATAGAATATATACAGGTAATACAGGATATATACAGGTAATATAGGATATATACAGGTAATATAGAATATATACAGGTAATACAGGATATATACAGGTAATATAGGATATATACAGGGAATATAGAATATATACAGGTAATACAGGATATATACAGGTAATATAAGTATATACAGGGAATATAGGACATATACAGGCAATGTAGGATATATACAGGCAATAGGATATGTACAGGTAATACAGGATATATACACAGGCAATATAGGATATATACTTGCAATAGGATATATACAGGTAATATAGGTTATATACAGGTAATATAGGATATATACATGGAATGTAGAATATATACAGGCTATAGGATATATACAGGTAATACAAGATATATACAGGTAATATAGGCTATATACATGGAACATAGAATATATACAGGCTATAGGATATATACAGGTAATACAGGATATATACACACACAATATAGGATATATACTTGCAATAGGATATATACAGGTAATACAGGATATATACAGGCAATATAGGATATATAAAGGTAATACAGGATATATACAGGTAATATAGGCTATATACATGGAATGTAGAATATATACAGGCTATAGGATATATACTTGTAATAGGATATGTACAGGTAATATAGGATATATACAGATAACATAGGATATATACAGGTAATATAGGATATATACAGGCAATACAGGACATATACAGGTAATACAGGATATATACAGGTAATATAGGCTATATACAGGGAATATAGGCTATATACAGGCTATAGGATATAGACAGGTAATACAGGATATATACAGGTAATACAGGATATATACAGGTAATATAGGATATATACAGGGAATATAGGATATATACAGGCTATAGGATATATACAGGTAATACAGGATATATACAGGTAATATCGGATAACAAGTACATGCAGACCATACGACCCTACAAAGTGAAAGTGAAACCATTGGTGCCTGTAGCTTATGCATACCTCATGAAATTAGAGAGAGAGATGTATGGGACAGACACTTATGGACACTTCGTAGCCGACGTCAGCATAGTAGATGAAATTGTGAGGTACGCACGGGGTACTGATCAAATAAGTAGGACAGAAGTGAGAGTGAGAGTATTTGCCATCATCTTCTTCCTTTTTCTCCCCCCTTCACTCTCTCCCTCTCTCCTCCCCCTTTCTTCTCCTTCCCCCTGTTCCTTCATGTCAGGTCCGGCATCAAAATGTGGTTCAACGAAACTCCAAATAATGACAGTAGAATATCAAGGGGAGCCTCATATACTTTAGGAAGTTTCCCTTCGTAAAGCAAATTTGTTCAGCACAAAAAGCCAACCAGACTACCATTCTGCTGTTATGATGCTGGACAAGACAAGTTACAAAAAAAAAAAAAAAGAAAGAAACATATTTTTTTCCCTTTTGTCACCATCTGTTCATAGTAAACATTTTGGTGCTGTTGCTCTTGTGAACCTATAAAGACCATAACCCAATGAATGTTTCAAAACTCTAACTGTAACTAACTTGTATTTTTCATTAATAATATATATATCAGTATATATATATATATATATATATATATATATATATATATATATATATATATATATATATATATATATAAATAACAGTGTTATATTTTTCTGTTTGGCCTTACAATTGCAGCAGCTGCTACATGCCAACATTTCACACCCACATACAGATATTAATATTAATAGCAAAACTATATCTGATACTAATTGAGAAGGCCTCTTAATATGATGATGAAGAAATGTAATATAATGTGTAATTCTCGTCTAACTTCCTTGGTTATAATAGTGTTCTGTCAGAACAATGGTTGGAGTTGAGCTCGGCCGTGTGGCTCTGCATAGTGAATGCAAACACAACAGACTGGTACTGAGTACACAAACCTGCAGTGGGACAGCAAAGTCACACATTAGCATATTATAATGCTAATAAAACAAACATAGACCTAATGTGTCTTACATTGTACATGACCACAGTATGACTTCATGAATACTAATGCAGGGAGAGATTATGCTTAACATTTACAATGCATGAGGATCCTGTATATAGACATACAGATATAGTGCCATAGGTGTATTTTATTGGTGTATAAAGTATGTATAACAGAGGAAGGTTATTATTGGCCAGCAGGGGAATGCTTTGGATGAAGTCTGATGGAACTACAGTATAAATTTACTGCTCAGATGCAACCATTAATAGAAAATGTTGCAAAATGCAACAAAACACACACTAATGGGCTGCCTATAGTCTTTATTACTGCATAAATTTCCTGTGGCATTGTCTCAATAAACCTGTGTGATGTTGCGCCAATTATTTCAATGTTGAATTGCATTAATGTTTAACTAAGTTCTTGAATTAACCCGTAAAGACCTAAACAGCCACTGTGGACCAAAATTATCTACTGATCTAACATTTTAACACCTGTTGATCCATTAATCCTATTAATACATGTAAATAATTGGGGTAAAATGCAGTTTATCATCTTTTCATGGTCATCAGATACGACCCATTTGGACGTTCAGAGGCTCCGTAGTTACCGTGGAAACACCGTCATCTTCTATAACCAGTAAAACCCATGGAGTTTGATAAATGACAGTGGATGGAGACACTTGTTTTTATGTTCAGTTAATGATATCTTTGCTGAAAAAGCCGCTTTTTCTTCCATTTTCTCTGTTTTTGATATAATAACCCTTACCTTTAATCTGAGCTTTTATGAACATCTACATGATCAGTGAATTAAATATAGGAAAAACCAGATTTTCACAAAAAAAATACAAAATACAAAGGGTTATGTCTTAATAGAAAAATTAAATATATAGAAAAACATATTTTGGAAATGCTGGGAAACACTGGGTCTTTATGGGTTAATACTGAAAGTAGGAGCATCTCCACACACACGATACAAAGGGAACTGAAGGGATTGGGACAAAACAGCTGAGAAAAAAAACAAAACAAAACAAAAAACATGTATCAGTGAGGATAATAAAAAAATCCTTTGATTTGCCAGAGAGCTCAGAGACTGAACAGGCGAACTGTGGAAGAAGGTCATGTGGTCTGATGAGTCCAGATCAACCTTGTTCCAGAGTGATGGGCACATCGGGGTGAGAAGTGAGGAGGATGAAGTGATTACCCATCATGCCTAGTGCCTACTGCACAAGACTGAGTGGATTTTTTTCTTCCCTGATGATGCACACATATTCCAAGATGACAAATACCAGGATTCATCAGGATCAAACTGGGAGTAAGTGGCTCAAGGAGCATTAGACGTCATTTATACTCATGGATGGGACCACAGAGTCCAGACCTGAACCACACTGAGAATCTTTGGGAAATGGTGGAAAAGACTTTACGCAGTGGTCTGACTCTCCGTCATTAATATTAAAGCACAGATTTCTCCTGTTCAAAACTATCACATGGGCACATTTTTACCCATGACCCAGTCCTATAGTTCATGTTATTATGTCAGAATCAGAGAAAACTGAAGAAAAAGTGACTTTTTCAGCAAAATATACCATTAACTGAACATAAACTAAGTGTCTCCATCCTCTGTCTTGATCTATAACTCATAAAGACCCAGTGTTATTTTTGTGGCAGTTCACAAATACATTTTTCTATGTATCTAATCCTTCCTAAATTATTTATCACCATTTATTATAATATTATCCTCTGTATTTTTTGTTTTGTTTTGTTTTGTTTTTTTTTCCAGTGTAAATCATGTATTTTCCTTGTGTAATTTTTGATCATGTTGATCTTCATAAAAGCTCAGATTAAAGTTATGTTTTACTATATCAGAAGCAGAGAAAACTAAAGAAAAAGTGACTTTTTCAACAAAATATATCTTTAACTGAACATAAACCAAGTATGTCATTGATCCAACTCCATGGGTTTTACTGGTGAATCAATAATGTAGAAGATGACAGTGTTTGCACATTCACTACGGAGCCTCTGAACGTCCAAATGGTTCATATCAGATGACCATGAAAAGATGACAAACTGTATTTTACACCAATTATTTACATGGATTGATAGGATTAGTGGATCAACAGGTATTAAACATTTTAGATCAGTAGATGGTTTTGGTCGTCAATGACTGCTTAGGTCTTCATGGGTTAAACAGACATGAGTTTTACTGGTGATTCTTTTACAATATAATTTTTACCAAATTATAAAAAGTCAAAATTTAAGATTTCATCCAATATAAGTTCCTCAAAGATGATGGTTCACCACTATACTATTTTATCCTACTTTTAACCCTTTATTACCTCCGCCAAGGAGGTTATCTTTTTGCCGGTGTTGGTCTGTCTGTCTGTCTGTCTGTCTGTCTGTGTGTCTGTCTGTCTGTCTGTCTGTCTGTCTGTGTGCAAGATAATTCAAAACGTTATGGATGGATTTGGATGAAAATTTCAGGAAATATTGATACTGGCACAAGGAACAAATGATTAAATTTTGGTGGTGATCGGGGGGCACTGATCTGCCTTGGCGGAGGTCTGCGCTCTCGAAGTGCTTTTCTAGGTGGGCAAGTGACTATTTTTGGTAATTTCGGCATGCATTACAAGACAGTGACAGCAACAGTTCCAGAGAGGACAATGAGTCAACAGTCTCAGGTCCAATGTGGTCTACAGGGTCTGTAAGGTCCACCTCTGCGTGAACAGTGAGTGTACCTGCTTTGTTAGGTACCATGAAGTAATGGTACTAATGTAAGGAATGATGTTCAAAGGGATAATGTGGATGTGGACAGGGGTCTGGATCAGCGCTTAGGTTGGTCTAATGTTCTAAAATACATGTTCATGTTTAAATACATGTGCTTTTCTTGTTTTTTTTATATACACTTCTTGGATTTATATATATATTTTTTGCCACTTATGCATAAGAAACCAAATATGGTCATTTTATTTACCTTGATTTTCTACATAACAATAAAAAAAAAAAAATTCACAAAAGTAATAAAGTCCTGTTAAATTTTCTATTGCAGAGTATTTCTATAAGTGCCCCGTAAAGGGTTAATTTCTTTATAGTATTTGCTTGATGCAATAATTTGACCCTTTAGAAACAGTTCCATGTTTTCCATGATCACAGGATATAGTTGTCTAAGAAATGACAGGCTACTCACTGCATCACTTAAGGTTAAGGAACTTTTAACCCTTTTATCCCTTAGCCTAAAATGGTCCACCTGGACTTTTTACTTTCTAATTTTGACCATAAAAAGGTCAAAAAATATGCTGTGAATGAGTCATTTTGCCCATTTTTCCAGAACACTTAGGATTTTCAGTATCTGGCAGTCATTTGCAGTTTACTGCCTGTTTTAATGCTGTTTTAATAACAATTTAAAATGAAGACACACACTATCGATTCTTGAGTTTTATTTTATTATTATTATTATTCTTGAGTTTTTTTTTTTTTTTGGGGGGGGGGGGGGGTCCAGGTTGTGAACAGTCTGAACAGTCTGTGTCAAAATATCATGTGCCACTGACATGCACTGCAGTTAAAATGAGCCCTTTCTTTTGTTCTATTGTCCTACAAATACACTTTGATGGGGGAATGATATGTTACACTTGGTGCACTTTGACAATGGCATAAAATGAAAAAGCTCAAGGTCCTTCCTTCTCCTAGCTTTCACACAACAGTGAAAATTTACAGGTGAAAGCTACAATAGGACAAAAATCAGTGGATCTCCACCACTGGAAACACATTTTTGAGTCAGTTCTATATGTGTGATGTTCCTGGTAAACCAAATAGGATGAAAAGACTGTGTGTGTGGTACACTGATCTACTAATGAATCCTTAATGGATATTGTATTTGCCACAAATAACAGTACTCAGGCACAATATTTGCTATAAATAACAGTACTAGATGCGTTTCTGCATATTCAAATTGAACAAAAGAAAGGCTTTTACAGACACTTCAGTGGGTCCTTCTCATCTAATGCACAGTGATTCATCACCCTGAGTAAATTGATACTCACTCATTTACATATTTGATGCTAATGTTGTGTTTGTTTATTGTAATGAGCACTTGTAATTGGATTTTAATTCATTATACAAGGAACAGGTTATTGGTCGAAAAGATTGTAACATATTTTTTTTGTCAGTGAAGGCATCGTTCTTAATCTCGGCATAGTTTATATGAAGAAAGGTGTCTCTTTTCTCCAGCAAGGCCCCGAACTAATCCGATTTTAGCAAATGCAATACCATTTTAAAAAGCTGTTTAGGGTTGTCTGTGACTCAGTTCAATCAAATCAAATTGTTCAGCTCTCACTTTAAGTATCTCCCACTTTGTGTTGCAATTCATGCATCATTTGTATGTACAATGAATCCTCCTGAGTCGCTCAATCGATGTAGCCACACAGCTTCCAGGGGCTGTTAGATGAATATCTCTCACCCCTCCCCTCGCCACTACCACTAGGGATTTTCAGCAACATCAATGGAATATGACCAGAGGAGCCACAATGTGCCATGTAAATGCAATCATTGTCCACTGTTTATGTGGTCTCCAGAGAAAACCGAGCCGCAGATGACTAAAATAAGTTACCAGAGACGATGAAAATAAATTATACAGTGTAATAGTCAAGACAGGGAATATGGAGATTCTAATTAGGTTTCAATTATGTGATGCAATTTTTAATGTGGAACAAATAATTCATAATTATAAGAGTTTTTAATGGCACTAGAAATGAGGCTTTCATCATGTCAATTTTCCTGGTATATATTCTATAAGATCACTGGCCTATTTTTTCTTTTCATGTACACACCAACCAATATTATCACCTACATCAGGGATGTCAAACATGTGGCCCGGGGGCCAAATCTGGCCCGCCAAAGGCTCCAGTCTGGCCCTTAAGATGAATTTGTGAAATGTTAAAATTTCCCACACTAAGATATTAATAATCATTTTAGTTCAGGGGCCACATTCAGACTAATTCAATTTCAAGTGGGTCAAATCAGTAAAATTCTACCCTAATATCCAATAAATACTCACAACTCCAAATTTTTCACCTTGTAAATGTAAACACTTCATGTATTTACAACAAAATGTTTAATTTCAAAAAATGAGAATAACCTGAAACAATTACAACTTGAAATGTCTTAAGAGAAGTGCAATTTTAACAATATTCTGTCTGTTACCAAATTTTTTGTGTATTTGTAGATCAACTGTGATCTATAAGTTATAATGTACCCGTGTAAATGATCAACTTAAGCAGAATATTGTTCAAATTACACTTATTTTTTCAGTTTGTTCATGTTATTCGCATTGTTTTGAAGAATAGTTTGTAGATGTAAACATTTTTATAATGTGATTTTAGAAAATTAAGTACAATTTTAACAGTTTTTTTACCTGTTATTCAGTGTTTAGTGTCTTTGTAGATCTGATCCATAAGTATGTCTCCATAAGTTTAGCTATAATACAGTTAAAATTGCACTCATTTTTCTTAAGAAAGTTCTGTTTTTTCAGGTTATTCACATCTTTTTTGTTTGGATAGTTTATAAAAGTAAGTATTTTTATAATTTAATGGGGTTTTTTTTGCTCTAAAACACAGAGAAAACTTTGGAGTTGACATTATTTATATATTATTATATTATTATTTAACTGGTTCCGGTCCCCTACAGACCAAATTTGGCTGAATGTGGCCCCTGAAATAAAATGAGTTTGACGCCCCTGACCCACATTATCTACACCAGGGGTCTCAAACATCTGGCCCGGGGGCCAAATGCGGCCCACCAAAGGTTCCAATGCGGCCCGCGGGATGAATTTGCAAAGTGCAAAAACTCCACAATTAAGGCTGTGGAACTCATTTTAGTTCTGGTTCCACATACAGACTAATATGATCTACAGTCAAATAATAACAACAACCTACAAAAAATAATGACTCCATATTTTATTCTCAGTTTGATGTGAAAAAATATTACACTATGCCTATAAATAATGACAACTTCAATTTTTTTTCTTTGTTTTAGTGCAAAAAAATAACATTAAATTATGAAAATATTTACGTTTACAAACTATCCTGAAACAATAAAATGTGAATAATCTGAACAAATATGAACAACCAGAAATGTCTAAAGAAAATTAAGTACAATTTTAACAATTTTCTGCCTTTTACTCAGTGTTTAGTGTCTTTGTGGCAGATACTTCAGGGCAAAAATAGGGTTTACAAGCCACTCTAGGACCCACAAAAACTGAAGTCAAGGTCGTCATCGAGACTGATGGACGAACAACAGTGTCTTTGTGGATCCAATCCATAATGCACATGTATAACTGATAAATTAAGGCAGAATATTGTTAAGATTGCACTTTTTTTTCTTAAGAAATTTAAGTTGTTTCGATTATTTACATTTTTTTGTTTGGATAGTTCATAAAAATAAGTATTTTCATAATTTAATGAACTTTTTTTTGCACTAAAAAAAGACAAAAATTTGGAGTTGTCATTATTTATAGGTCATTATGCTATTATTTTACTGGTCCAGCCCACTGGAAATCAAATTGGGCTGAATGTGGCCCCTGAAGGAAATAAGTTTGACACTCCTGATCTACACATTCAATCTCAGTTCATCACCCACTGGTACTTGGTCAGGGTGTCATATTTTGCCTCCAGGATGTTCCTAAAGCATCACTTTTTGACAAGCAGAGTAGGCATCATTTTTGCCATTCAGGGCAATGCCATGGTTACAGTTGTGTTAGGTTTAGGCAGGATAACAATTTGGTAATAGTTCAAGAAAAAGGACTAAAGGGAAAGAAAGAAAGATGCAGACAGAAAATTCACAAATAAACACACATGAACCCTGTTCCCTTGTATCTCTCCAATTCAGCTTTATTTGTAAAGCATTTTAAAACAACCACAGTGGACCAAAGTGCTGTACAGAAGAATAAATAAAAACCAAAATAACAGAGTAAAATACAAGAATAGATTAAAAGACACTGAACAACTGTAAAAGGAAAATAAAAAAAATTACAAAATAAATAAATAAATAAAAATAAAGAAGAATAGACAAAACCTAAATAACAGAATAAAATACAAGAATAAATTCAAACATAAAAATCTGTACAATTAAAAACAACAACAAATAAGAACAATAAACCAATACCAAATTAAACAACTGAATAAAAATAATACATTCAAAAATCTCACGTGGTTTCAAAAGCCACGGAGAAAAGATGGGTTTTAAGAAGGGATTTAAAAACAGACAAAGGGGAGGCCTGTCTGATATGGAGAGGCAGATCATTCCAAAGTTTAGGAGCTGCCGCAGCAAAGGCACACTCACCCCTGAACTTGTGCTTGGTTTTTGGTACACTCAGGAATGGTTGATCAGCTGATCTGAGACAGCGGGGGGGTGTATAAGGCTGCAGCAGCTTGGACAGGTAAGGCAGGGCGAGGCCATTGAGGGATTTAAAAGTTAATTAAAAAAGCACTCAGAGAGCACAGACCTCTGCCAAGACAGATCAGCCCCCCCCCCCCCCCCCCCCCCCCCCCCCCAGTCACCACCAAAATTTAATCATTCGTTCCTTGTGCCAGTATCAACATTTCCTGAAAATTTCATGAAAATCCATCCATAACTTTATCTAGCTAACAAACACACAAACAGACAAACCCTGATGAAAACATAACCTCCGCCGTTTCACTTGGCAGAGGTAATAAAAATTTTAAAACTAATCCTAAAATGTATGAGCAGCCAGTGGAGTGAGGCTAAAATAAGGGAAATGTGCTGGTGTTTACATGTGCCGGTTAAAGACGCACAGCAGCCTTTTGTCTATGTCCACATATATTGTTTTGCAGACCACCCAAACGACCTCCAAGGGTTTTACTTTCACCATCACCTGAGTCATGTCATCAATTTCCAAAGTCTAAGGACTTATATTGACTGCTCTCTGTTACTGCATGTGTTGAAAATTGACTGGAGGTTCACCGGGAGTTGAAAATGGACCCAAGGGGTCATGACCAAACGGCAGTAAGTGACAACTTGGGACTGAGAACAGGCTCATATAATCTGTCATTATGCCTGAACAGCAGTTACAACCAGAGCCACTGGATTATCTACTGAAGACCCCTGTATGCACCACCACGAGATATTGATTTCCAGGAATTTGCTGCAGCTACAGCTGATAAAAACAATTGGACTCAAACCATGTGCTCATTAAATGGTAATTGTGTGCAAGTAAAAACAGTATTTAACTGTTCTGTAATTCATGACAAAGCAGGTCTGGTTCAAAATTTGATTAAATAACCATTTAAAAAAAATACGTCAGACAGTAAAGCCTCCAAAACCTCAGTCTTCTGTTTGTTCTTTTCCAATGTCACTTTTGATTCTTTATCAGTTCTTTATCAATACTCTTTCATTTTTATTGTGTTTATGCCAATATCTGAAAAAAAAAAAAAAAAAAAATATATATATATATATATATATATATCTATATATATATTTATATATCTATATATATATATATATATATATATATATATATATATATTAGTCAGAAATGGTGTCACTCGTTTCTGAGTTTAAAGATCTGTTAACCTATAAAGACCCAAACACCCAGTAGTGACCAAAACCATCTACTGATCAATCCATGTAAATAATTGGCGTTAAATACAGTTTGTCATCTTTTCATGGTCATCAGATATGACCCATTTGGACGTTCAGAGGCTCTGTAGTGAACTTGGAAACAAAGTCATCTTCTACAACATTGATTCACCAATAAAACCCATGGAGTTGGATCAATGACATTAAATGGAGACGCTTGTTTTCTGTTCAATTAACGATATATTTTGTTGAAAGTCACTTTTTCTTCAGTTTTCCCTGTTTCTGATATAGTAAAACACAACTTTAATCTGAGCTTTTATGAACATCTACTTAATCAGAAAATTATATATTGGAAAATACATGATTTACACTGAAAAAACACAAAATACAGAGGATAATATTACAATAAATGGTGATAAATCAGTTAAGAATGATTAGACACATTAAAAAATCCATTTGGGAACTGCCACAGAAGAAGGACTGGGTCCTTTTGGGTTCGGCATATTCCAATGTGGCGTGAAGTTTTCTAAAGCATCCCTGGTGTATTTCAAAGCTGAGATCCTGCTGCATGTCCTTTTAAACCTTGTGTTGATGTTGGATTCATCTTCGTTGGAAACCTTGCCACCTCTCATAGCACAGATTGTATCTCCTGCAGGTCTGTGCACAGGAAGAGCCGATGCTTTTACTCCCAACCCCATTTTCAAGAGAACACAATGGTCTCAACTCCCATCCTCTTAACAAGTGCGAGCTAAAGCTCAGAGTGCAATATCAAAACCATGGCTTGCGCACCTAGCTCATGTTGCCATGGCGATAATGGTGGAACCTCTCTTTGCCATGTAGGTAATTCAGTTATTTTACTGTGAGAGATAGACCTCCTTCGTCATACAGCCAAGCTGCAGAGACCACAATGAAACTGGAATTAAATCGGGGGGCAAGCAGTGAAGCAGCACAGGCTCCTTTTATGCTTCTATCTTTTCTTATTCATTTTTGTCCTTTTTCTTCCTCTGCCCAGAGAATATATTTCCACCTCTAAATCCACATGGTAAAAAGTTTTGAAATTTGGCACTGTTTGGCTGTGGGTTTCAATAATGAAGCCCTGTTGGATTCCTTGGATCAAGCAGAGTTCATAAGACCATCTGATGTCAATTTCCAACATATGAGATTTTTTTTTTGTTTGTTTGTTTTTTCCATTTTTCCCCAAAATCCTTACAGATGATGTTTAGACCATGGCTAAAGATGGATTTCAAAATGTCAAAACCAATTTCATTTGATATTAAACAAGAAGTGCCTATCTGAAAAGCAAAAAAGAAGTCCCGCACCTGGATTGAACTCAGCAGATAGTTCAGATTAGGGATGCACCGATACCGATACGAGTATCGTCATCGACTCCGATACTCAGTGTGTGTACTCGTACTCGTAAAAGATATCCAATACAAATGCACCGATGCCACTTACGGCCGTGTGACATTCACAGTTCAGTGCAGCAGGTACGCGGCAATGGAATAATGTGTGTGGAGCAAGGTTATTATCGTTAACGAAAACGAACGAAATGACAAAAACTAAAATTGAAAAAACATTTTCGTTAACTGAAATTAATAAAAACTCTAATTAAAAGAAAAAAACGATAACTAACTGAAACTGTTTTGTGAACTTACAAAACTAACTAAAACGTATAAATATTATGGATACAATTCCCTTCGTTTTCGTCTTTGTCAATGTCGGATTGATATGAAATTCATTTCTTTGGCTCCAGCAGTTTGAGCTGGTGACACCATAGGACACTCCACAGTCTGTCATGTCTGCTCACTGTGGTTTCCAGTCGTCTTCTGGTCCCCACTCTACCTGGAACATACAGACTGAAGCTGGGACACAGCAGCACAGTCCTGTCTGGGGTTTACTGTAGTGACACATGGGTCGGGTTTTTTTTTTTTTTTTTTTTTTTGGCGTACCGTGTGTGTGCGCGTGAGTGACAGAGACAGAGCAGAGCTAAAGGACAGAGTCACTGTTGAACTAGCATCCAGGTTAAAACTGGAGAGTTTATCACCATGAAAAGGCCTTCCAAGCCCTGAACTGCACAGTTTAGAAGAGGAGAAAAGAGGAGGATGAAAACTAATCCAATTACAGAGGTATGGAACCTGTTAGAATGTTAAAAAACGTTTGATGTTACTAGCTACAGCTAGCTGAACTGAACTGAAGCAAAGTTAGCTAATAATGGAACTGGAGATGATTAAGATATGAGAGATCTGCTAAGGTGTGGTTTACTGATGAGGAACTGGGTTATATATGTTTATAAGTGGTTTATATATGTTTCTGTCTGCTTTAACTGCTGGTTAGCTGGTTTATATGTTTCTGTCTGCTTTAACTGCTGGTTAGCTGGTTTATATATGTTTCTATCTGCTTTAACTGCTGGTTAGCTGGTTTATATATGTTTCTATCTGCTTTAACTGCTGGTTAGCTGGTTTATAATAGGTTCCTATCTGCTTTAACTGCTGGTTAGCTGGTTTATATATGTTTCTATCTGCTTTAACTGCTGGTTAGCTGGTTTATATATGTTCCTATCTGCTTTAACTGCTGGTTAGCTGGTTTATATATGTTTCTATCTGCTTTAACTGCTGGTTAGCTGGTTTATATATGTTTCTAGCTGCTTTAACTGCTGGTTAGCTGGTTTATATATGTTCCTATCTGCTTTAACTGCTGGTTAGCTGGTTTATAATAGGTTCCTATCTGCTTTAACTGCTGGTTAGCTGGTTTATATATGTTTCTATCTGCTTTAACTGCTGGTTAGCTGGTTTATATATGTTCCTATCTGCTTTAACTGCTGGTTAGCTGGTTTATATATGTTTCTATCTGCTTTAACTGCTGGTTAGCTGGTTTATATATGTTTCTAGCTGCTTTAACTGCTGGTTAGCTGGTTTATATATGTTTCTATCTGCTTTAACTGCTGGTTAGCTGGTTTATATATGTTTCTGTCTGCTTTAACTGCTGGTTAGCTGGTTTATATATGTTTCTATCTGCTTTAACTGCTGGTTAGCTGGTTTATATATGTTTCTATCTGCTTTAACTGCTGGTTAGCTGGTTTATATATGTTTCTGTCTGCTTTAACTGCTGGTTAGCTGGTTTATAATAGGTTCCTATCTGCTTTAACTGCTGGTTAGCTGGTTTATATATGTTTCTATCTGCTTTAACTGCTGGTTAGCTGGTTTATATATGTTTCTATCTGCTTTAACTGCTGGTTAGCTGGTTTATAATAGGTTCCTATCTGCTTTAACTGCTGGTTAGCTGGTTTATATATGTTCCTATCTGCTTTAACTGCTGGTTAGCTGGTTTATATATGTTTCTATCTGCTTTAACTGCTGGTTAGCTGGTTTATATATGTTTCTCTCTGCTTTAACTGCAGGTTAGCTGGTTTATATATGTTTCTGTCTGCTTTAACTGCTGGTTAGCTGGTTTATATATGTTTCTGTCTGCTTTAACTGCTGGTTAGCTGGTTTATATATGTTTCTATCTGCTTTAACTGCTGGTTAGCTGGTTTATAATAGGTTCCTATCTGCTTTAACTGCTGGTTAGCTGGTTTATATATGTTTCTATCTGCTTTAACTGCTGGTTAGCGGGTTTATATATGTTTCTGTCTGCTTTAACTGCTGGTTAGCTGGTTATATATGTTTCTATCTGCTTTAACTGCTGGTTAGCTGGTTTATATATGTTTCTAGCTGCTTTAACTGCTGGTTAGCTGGTTTATATATGTTTCTATCTGCTTTAACTGCTGGTTAGCTGGTTATATGAGTTTCTATCTGCTTTAACTGCTGGTTAGCTGGTTTATATATGTTTCTATCTGCTTTAACTGCTGGTTAGCTGGTTTATATATGTTCCTATCTGCTTTAACTGCTGGTTAGCTGGTTATATATGTTTCTATCTGCTTTAACTGCTGGTTAGCTGGTTTATATATGTTTCTATCTGCTTTAACTGCTGGTTAGCTGGTTTATATATGTTTCTGTCTGCTTTAACTGCTGGTTAGCTGGTTTATATATGTTTCTATCTGCTTTAACTGCTGGTTAGCTGGTTATATATGTTTCTATCTGCTTTAACTGCTGGTTAGCTGGTTATATATGTTTCTATCTGCTTTAACTGCTGGTTAGCTGGTTTATAATATGTTCCTATCTGCTTTAACTGCTGGTTAGCTGGTTATATATGTTTCTATCTGGTTTAACTGCTGGTTAGCTGGTTTATAATATGTTCCTATCTGCTTTAACTGCTGGTTAGCTGGTTATATATGTTTCTATCTGGTTTAACTGCTGGTTAGCTGGTTATATATGTTTGTATCTGGTTTAACTGCTGGCTGCTTTGTGCATCTCCTCTCATGCTTTGCACATCTTCGCATTGTTTCACGTAAGTGACGTTGTGTATGGATTGCACCCCCCCTCAACCTGCTATAGGGAATTTATACATTGTACGGTACATTGCGTTTCTGCTCAGTCCATGAGCCGCCCTAACCCGACCCCCAAATAAAGTGTCCAGGGTAACCCATATCCGCGCCTCACTAATTTCTTTGAATAGGATGATGAGGAAGATAAAATATATGAAATAACTAAAACTAATACTAAAACTAAACTAAACTAAAACTAAGCATTCAGAAAAAAACGATAACTAATAAAAACTAACAAACCTGCTCTAAAAACTAATTAAAACTAACTGAATAAGAGAAAAAAAAGTCAAAACTAATTAAAACTAAACTATAATTAAAAATCCAAAACTATTATAACCTTGGTGTGGAGTGTGAAGAGTGTGGAGATTTTTCAAACTAAATGACGGGGATAAAAGTAACGCTGACTGCAAGTAACGTTACAGACACAGACAGATACAGACGCAGCGTTCTGTCCGTCCTCTGCGTACATTCCATCCGTTTTCCAGGTGCTCACTGATGCGTACACAGAATGAGAATACCAGCGGGTGTACAGAACGGTGCGGACCGCCGCCAGCGGAAGTGAAAACAAAACTTATCACTCATTTGTCTTTTCTGTTCCTGCTGAAGCTAAGCTGTTGAAAACGCTGCAATATTAGTATCACATTAGTGTTACCTCTGTCGTCTCCATGTTTGTTATTACTGACTTTCTTCTTCTTCTTCTCAAAAAACTTTACTCTTCTTCGTGGTATTTATCCAGTATGGTTAATTCAGAGCAGCGCCCCCTGGTGCATTAATTAAGAAACACTCATTCTAACACATTAAATGTCAGTAACAGCACTTTGTTCCAGTCAGACTAATGACAAGGACAATAAAGCACATTTACAAAAGGAACTAAGAACTAGAATGGGGTTATTAAGCACTCGTATCGGTACTCGGTATCAGCAAGTACTCAAATGTAAGTACTCGTATTCGGTCTGGAAAAAAGTGGTATCGGTGAATCCCTAGTTCAGATCCTTTTTATTGCAGTGATGAATATATTTCCGTTGCATCATGTTCTTAAATAGTCAACACAAGGGCACACAGACGTGAATGCATCAAGACGCATTGG
The DNA here is from genome assembly GCF_902148855.1 of Sphaeramia orbicularis. Classification (NCBI taxonomy): domain Eukaryota; kingdom Metazoa; phylum Chordata; class Actinopteri; order Kurtiformes; family Apogonidae; genus Sphaeramia; species Sphaeramia orbicularis. The sequence continues at coordinate 14,594,438 of NC_043976.1, read as the reverse complement.
CCACCATGATGCATGCTTATGTCTCAAAATGTGTTGTCCATTTTTTTTATACACAGCGACACATGTAATACCATACGTCACCGGCAGGGGACAATACACAAGTGATTTAAGTTAATTTAGCATGTTGTTATATTTACAGAAGATGATGGTGATTCACCAGTCTCTGGCAGAAAATGAGCCACTCGAGTAAGCAGGTCAGAGACAGACATTCACAAATATTGGAAATGCCTCCCCTCGTCTACAATTTGCATAGGTCAAACAAGAGATTGGTATTCCTCGTCGTGATGCAGTCTCGGCTGCAGTTCAGAGGCCGGACATACCACCATCTATATTTGGCATGTTTTTTGTTTTTTTTTTTGCGCCGCCAATTCAAAACCAACATTGTTGTATATCACAGCCTGTTATGTGTTCTATGTGCTCTTAAACTGAAGGGTCAAACAGGATGTTAACGAATAAAAAGTGACATGGGCTCAATGAGTTCTGGTCGAACATTACAATGGGACTATTCTGCTGTGAATTGGGCGAGTTACCACGGTATTCCTACCCTTAAAATGTCCGATGCAACAAACATCAGAATACACTGTTCTTCAGTGGACATTTTGATCTGAATATCACCTGGTTTGATACGCGAGTGACATATTGCATTTTACACACCGTCCGGCTCGCTAGCTTTCAATGTGATGACTATGAAAGGAAATGTGTCGCACGTGTTGACAATGTAGGCAGCCTAACTCATGCAGTAGCTTCTCATTTCTTAAAGGAGGGATATTTTGCTTTTTTTTTTTAAATGGAATTATACATTTTAAATACATTTCCCTGTGGTCTACATAAACTGTAAATGCTCTGCTTGGGTCTGAATTCTTCATTAATTTAACTCCACAGGTCCATCTTCAGCCCTATTTCTGAGTAATGACACCAGAGGGGTTGTTTTGAGGACTGGCCCTTTAAATGCTAATGAACCACTTTAGGCCCCACCCCCTCCAGGTTGTTGGCTGTGCTGCTCTGTCCTGTTCAGCCACTTGTGTTGATTAATACAACCAACAACTGAACATTTTAGGTAATCAGCTCAAAGTTTGGACATATTTTCAGTATGGACTACAACTGCTGCTGCTGACAAACAGTTATGTCGTACTCGGAGAAATGTTCGCTGGAAGTCTGGACCTTATACGTGCAAATGTTGTGACATAATTAGTTATAAAACGTAACCCATTAAGAAGGGGTCGAAACAGGTTGTAGAAATCCACTTGCTTTTTGCCGGGATTATTGTAAATATAGCTTTGCAGCATCTGGAGGGTTCAAATTCAAACTTTATGAACTATTAGAGTCCAAATACACAAATAAATGTAGCAAAGACTAATAAAATTCAGATTCAGAAAACTTTATTTATCCCATCAGGGCAATTCATCTGCAGCTTATCCCAGACATCAGCCTCATCCAAAGTGCAATGTGACAAACATAAATAAATCAGTGTAAAAATACAAGATCATTGGAAGCAATTACGAATAAATGCATTAAATAATCAACAATAAATGGTCAATAAATACCAATGCAGACTAAAAGACCCTGTTGGTTCTGCTAACATAAAAAAAATCCCGTACAAAATGACAAAAATGACTGCTGTCAGAGTTTAAAAGTGTGATAGTTGAAGGAATAAAAGATTTTGAATATCTGTTGGTTCTTCTCTGAGGCACATGGTAACGCCGGCCTCAGGGGTGATTCTAGGATCACAGGTTTAGGGGTGCTGAGCACCCAGAGTGCTGGCTGGCCAGGCAAGAGAAATTTCACTGTTTTGTACATTTTAACGCAATTTCAGACCATCATTCCCACATTTGTGAAAGAAAAACATAACATTTTTTGAGTATGAGAAACTCTGTGACTAAACCATCAAATCCAATAAAATCTGATAAACCAATATATACACTATATTGCCATATGAAATCAAGCACCTAGGCATGCAGACTGCTTTTACAAACATTTGTGAAAGAATGGGTTGCTCTCAGGAGCTCAGTGAATTCCAGCGTGGAACTGTGATAGGATGCCACCTGTGCAACAAATTCAGTCGTGAAATTTCCTGGCTCCTAAATATTCCACAGTCAACTGTCAGCTGTATTATAAGAAAGTGGAAGTGTTTGGGAACGACAGCAACTCAGCCACGAAGTGGTAGGCCACGTAAACTGCCGGAGCGGGGTCAGCGGATGCTGAGTCGCATAGTGCGAAGAGGTCGCCAACTTTCTGCAGAGTCAATGGCTACAGACCTCCAAACTTAATGTGGCCTTCAGATTAGCTCCAGAACAGTGCGCACAGAGCTTCATGGAATGGGTTTTTATGGCTGAGCAGCTGCATCCAAGCCATACATCACCAAGTGCAATGTAAAGCACCGGATGCAGTGGTGTAAAGCACGCTGCCGCTGGACTCTAGAGCAGTGGAGGCACCTTCTCTGGAGTGACCAATTGCGCTTTTCCATCTGGCAATCTGATGGACGGGTCTGGGTTTGGCGGTCGCCAGGAGAACAATACTTGTGGGACCGCATTGTGACAAGTGTAAAGTTTGGTGGAGGGGGGATTATGGTGTGGGGTTGTTTTTCAGGAGCTGGGCTTGGCCCCTTAGTTCCAGTGAAAGGAACTGGGAATGCTTCAGCATACCAAGACATTTTGGACAATTCCATGCTCCCAACTTTGTGGGAACAGTTTGGAGCTGGCCCCTTCCTCTTCCAACATGACTGTGCACCAGTGCACAAAGCAAGGTCCATAAAGACATGGATGACAGAGTCTGGTGTGGATGAACTGGACTGGCCTGCACACAGTCCTGACCTCAACCCCGTAGAACACCTTTGGGATAAATTAGAGCGGAGACTGAGAGCCAGGCCTTCTGTCCAACATCAGTGTGTGACCTCACAATTGCGCTTCTGGAAGAATGGTCAAAAATTCCCATGAACACACTCCTAAACCTTGTGGACAGCCTTCCCAGAAGAGTTGAAGCTGTTAGAGCTGCAAAGGGTGGACCCACGTCATATTGAACCCCATTGACTAGGAATGGGATGGCACTGAAATTCATATGCGAGTCAAGGCAGGTGAGCAAATACTTTTGGCAATATAGTGTATGTGGAATAACACTTTATCATATACTGTCAAAACATCAGCAAACCAGCACTTTTGTAATTTGTTTTCCAATTAATCTGATTAAAATACGTAACATTTAGCACATTTAATCTCTGAAGCAGATAATTTCTAAAAAAAAAAAAAAAAAGTAAGCCAGTGTATTTGTTAAGTGTCTCTCTGCTCCCCCCTTTCTCTTTGTGCTTTAAGGCAAATAACCAAACAATGTGTTTTAAGTATATCTAATAAGAGATATAAACTGGTACATTTTACAACATCATTGTAACATAATATTTGGTTGCTGTGGAAAATTAGGTTACACAAGTTGATCTTACACTCTTACAGGAATCTGGCTTTTTTATTTTTTTTTTTGGTATCAACATACACACACACACACACACACACACACACACCTACACACATACACACAATAGGAGTTAATGGGCATCCAGTCAGTTAGCCAGCCAGATAAAGACAGTAGCACCTTGTCTTTAATATGAAAACATGCACATGACACAACAGCAGCTTCTCTCAGTGTGGAGTGGATCAAACCATTTTTGAGACAAGATGGGTGTGGGGGGGGGGCTGTATTTTTGTTGTTAAAATATTACGTTTCAACCACGTACTGTATATGGTTTTGACATTTTTCTAGCATGTTAAGAATGAACATAAAGTAAACAAGAAAAAAGAAAAATTTCAACAACCTTAAAATATTTTAGGGGTGCTGGGAATCAATTTAGGGGTGCTTCAGCACCCCCAGAAATGGGCTCAAAACGCCAATGGCCGGCCTGAAGGCATCAAAACAAACTTCTTACACAACACATGATGAGGATCCCTTATGGTGGTCTCTGCTTTCCTCGCAACCTGAAGCTCCCAGAGGGAAGACAAGTCTCTTAGTCTGACTCCGATGATCTTGGAGCATGTTTTTATGACAGCGTGCAGGCTGTTCTTGTCTTATATAGTTAAACCACTGAACCAACAGATAAAAGAAAATGTTAGAAGGTGAGTTTGGCTAAATATGACCCCTTTAAACAATCATCAGTTTGATAGAGAGGATAAAGATCGGACTGTGTTTCAATGGAAATAGGTGATGTGGTCTGATGAGTCCTGATTGACAGGTGGATGGAGGTGGATGAAGTGATTACCCATCATGCCAAGGGCCTATAGTATAAGCCTGTGGGGGCAGTGTTATAATCTGGGGTTGGTTCAGTCGGTCAGGTCTAAATACTTTATTAAAACAGCTATTGTGTCAGGTGATATTTTAGGAGATTCCAAGAATGGAACGTGACTATAATTTCAACCATATGTATGTAGGTACCACATTACAACAGTTTTAGTGCAAATACAGGGTGGGGAAGCAAAATTTACATTGAACATTTAGTTGTTTTTTTCTCAGCAGGCGCTATGTCAATTATTATGAAACCAAACATATATTGATGTCATAATCATACCTAACACTATTATCCATACCTTTTCAGAAACTTTTGCCCATATGAGTAATCAGGAAAGCAAACGTCAAAGAGTGTGTGATTTGCTGTATGCACTCGTCACACCAAAGGAGATTTCAAAAATAGTTGAAGTGTCAATAAAGACTGTTTATAGTGTAAAGAAGAGAATGACTATGAGCAAAACTATTAGGAGAAAGTCTGGAAGATACTATTAAAGAAGAATGGGAGAAGTTGTCACCCGTGAAGGCAGTTATTGAGAAAGAAGGAGGAGACATAGAATAAAAACATTTTCTATTATGTAAATTTTCTTGTGGCAAATAAATTCTCATGACTTTCAATAAACTAATTGGTCATACACTGTCTTTCAATCCCTGCCTCAAAATATTGTAAATTTTGCTTCCCCACCCTGTAAACCTTGTGAAATCTGCAAAAAAAAATTCTGACAACTCCTTCACATCAAACATACACCCAGTGGTTCATCAAATAACATTAAAAAAACAAAAAAACAAAAAACACAGCCCTGCATTCAGTGCTTACATCCATGCTTTTAACATAATCAGATTCAGTTGCCATGGTGCTATATCTCTATGTAGTTCACTCACTATATAAACCATGAATCTAAGGCACAGGGTGAAGTTGTGCTAATGAGAAGGTCTACACGACTTTCATTTTAAACAAAACTCTCACCACTTTACTTAGGATATTTCAAATGTGTTACTCTAAAAGTACTAAAGGTGGTACTCAGGATGCTCAGGTACATTTGAGAATTTTTTAAAGAATGACAAAAACACCTGAACTGATAGAAAAATCATTCTACCAGTTTGAAGGACAGATGTTTCATAACATGTAGTAGATGTCCATGACCATACAATATGACTGTAGATACACATTTTAAATATTCCATACATACTCTTTTACTTGCTGTCAGATTTTTTAAACAAAAGTCTAGCTGCAATACCTACTTACAATATCTTCAAGTGGAGGATTGTAAGATAGGATCCCAGAGTTTATTCAGCTGGATAGAATAGAATAGAATAGAATAGAATAGAATAGAATAGAATAGAATATCTTTATTGTCATTGTAACAAGTACAACAAAATGTAAAAGTGCCATTTAATATGTACATCATATATAAAATCGACTATAAATATATAAATAAAAGAAGCTAAAATAAATTGGTAGAAAAAAAAAAAAACACAAGCAGAAACTCATTAAATGTATGCTTTTCAATTATTTGTGTTTTTAATTTTTGTTCCATAACGGTGTTCCAAACATTATAGTTTTTATCCTGCTTCATGAACTAACTATTGCATGAATATCCCTCATTTTAAGCAGTTATTGATTTAAAATACACTTCAGAGATGCTTCAGATTCAAAGAGATGGTATGAATGTTTCACAAGGGAGCAAGTGCTTGAAAAAACTGGTTCTTTCATGAGGTCTTCTATCCTGATAGTGATACTAATTCACATCATAGAGATAGGCTGAAAGAGATAATGTCATCTCATTTATCACAAATCAGACTTGATCAGAATAAGTGAGATTTTTGCAGTAGCTCCTGACATCTCTATAAACGTCCATAATGAAATCAGAGAAACCTACATGGCATATCCTTGAAGTAAGACAGTTGTATAACATGTGACACCATGCATTGTGAAATAATCAGCCATTCTTGCAGCGCATATTCCCACATGTTTAGTTTGTTGTTGATGAAGTGATATTCCATCACCTACACGAGCCTAACGCTGTTAACTGTTAAACTGCGTGTTCTCCAGGGCACCGTGGCATATGGGATGTAGAGCCCCAGTAGAGCACCATATGCTCTGCAAACAAGGAATGCTCATAAATGTTGAATCTGCAAATGCATTAGTTCAGTTTTAAATCCAGCACCATCACTTCATCTCTCCTTCCTGTAGGCACATGTTCGCCCACAGTGTTGTGCTAGTTACTTCCACACTGTAATCCATTACAGATTACTTGTTACTGTTATTTAAAAGTAATTCCTTACCTTACAATACTACTGTCTCACAATTGTAATGTGTTACATGACTCCAATATTATTTTTGAGTTACAGACTCCTGTCATAAATGGTGTATGTGCAGTAGAACCCAACCCCCCAAAGTCAAATAATAAACCCCCCAATACAAGAGATGGCAGAGCCTTGGGACTCAAATTTGTGCCCCGAAGTACGGATAGCTCAGTAACGGTGTGGTGCGAGATGTTTTCCTGGAGCGTTTTTTTACTACATTGCTTAAAATCTCCTTCACACCCAGATTACAACCAATTAATTAATAATAATACTAATAAAAATAATGATGGATTAGATTTCTATAACGCTTTTTTTGGTCACTCATAGCGCTTTACATTATTGACCCATTATTCCTTCGCTCTCACATTCTCCCTCTGGTGGTGGTAAACTACATCTGTAGCCACAGTTGCCCTGGGGCAGACTGACAGAAGGCTGCCAATTTGCGCCAATGGCCCGTCCAACCACCACCGAACATTCATACGCATTCATACACCAGTGTGAGTGGCACTGGAGGCAAGGAGGGTGAAGTGTCTTGCCCAGGTACACAACAGACTGACTAGGACAGAGCGGGATTCGAACCGCCAACCCTTCGGTTATTGGCCGACTCACTCTACCATCTGAACCATGACAATGCTCTAACACAAATATAAAAATGTAGTCACTTGTGGAACGGACAGGACTGAAAAAACACCATCCGAATCATTTTGAGCGCCCAGTCGAAATGATAAAACGGTGATATGTCTATCAAAGTCAACTGCCATTTGCCCCTCCCCCCTCTGTGCGTACCCCTCTCCATGCATGAATTGTGCGCTCTCAGAGGCTTGGAGCACTTGTACAGAAAATGAAGCCAGAGCCAGAGCTTGGCTATATTAGTTACGTTAGGATGGAAAGTTCACCGGCAAACTGTTTTGTCACTAACATAAATCACTAGGAAATGTAATGTTAGTCAGATGGACATGAACTGGGCTGTTCTGTAAGAGCGGGAGTGTTGGAGGAGACTGAATGAGGTATGTATGGATCAGGGCCGGAGCCAGAGCTGGGCGAATTGTTGCTGTGCAGCACTCGTGAACCCTCGAGAACAAGCACTGTACATGCCAGTACTCTGGAGGCGTGGCTTTGGGGGGATGTCTGAAGAAAGGGGTTTGGACTTTTGAATTGAGTATTTTCAAACTGTAGCTTGCTCGAACCGTTTTTCTAAGATCTCATACCCCACCTTAAGTAACGCTACGGTCAACGATGTTTGAATCCCAGCAGGAACACTCGCATTCTTCTCAACATTTTACATGTTCAAACAGGGGGTGCGTTGCAGAGGATGCTGGTAGATAAATCCGCAATTGATAACGAATTCTAAGTAGTTATACAAACGTTAGCTTACCTTGTCGTTGCTGATCACAGGGATCATGCTAACTAGCTTCTGTAAAGCAGCGTTAGGGTTAGTAATGAGCTTACGTCCATGTGGACAATTGACTGTCTTCTGCCGCCTTCAAATTTCTATTAATTGATAAAAATAAAAAAAATAAAAATCATTACTAATAAAAAATATATGGTGAGTTGACAGAGACAATCACAAACATAAAAGACATGACAAACTGTGAAGCTGAAACTGAAGCACTGTGGTTCTGTTTATCTTTCAAATGTTCATTGTGGTCGGTTTCAGATGCTGCAGCTCTTTCATAATTCATAGTTTGAGTTCTTGTTGGTTCAGTTTTAATTGTCAGCCTTGTAAATACAAGCTGGACTGACTGTACACACCCTGACCAAGGAAAATAAAATTCTCACTTTGTGCAGTAATCTACACCTGGCTTTACTGCCTCCATCCATAATAATATACATTATATAGACTAAATGTCGCCTAAAATTAACATTTATTTGCAACATAGTAGAGCAAACTATTACATGATCAAAAACACATTAATTTTAGCAAAAAAAGAAATGTCTTTGTTTTGAATGTCTGGGGTCACCAGAAATTTGTGATGTTAAAATGGGGTCACGAGCCAAAAAAGGTTGGTAACCACTGCCTTTATGTCTCATGGTCTTGCTGTTTTGTTTTTTTTTTCTCTTTTTTTCATTTGAACAATTAAATTATGGGTGAAAAGTGTGTTGTAACAAAAGCACTACTGAACATGCACCAAGTAAAATATTACTGAAAATTGATTAGTAATGCCTGTGTTACTACATTACAGTAAAAAGTAATTTGTTACTGTAATGCATTACTTTTATAATGCGTTACTCCCAACACTGTTTATAAGCCACGATATTTATTGTCGACAATAAAAAAAAAAAAAAACCCTGACTCTACCTTCACCCCATGAAGTCTAGACTGCCACAGCAGGTGGTTTTGCTCGGCTCTGTTTTGTGTCACACTGAAGATTTGAGTTCTGTCAATCAGCACCGGCATCAAGGTGAGGAATCCTCTGGCAGTAGTGATTGATTTGGAGGTCTATCTCATCATCTGTTTTTTTGTTTTTTTTTTTTCATTTGAGCAATTAAATTATGGCTGAAAAGTGTGTTGTGACATAAGCGCTACTGAACATGAACCAAGTAAAATATTACTGCTAATTGATTAGTGATGCCACCAATCACCAATGGAACGTAGATATAACTATTGTATGATTGGCTCTAGTTCTTTTTTGAGGAGAGCTGATATTCCTGTATTATTGTCATCAATAACATTTTCACAGATCAACAAAAAAAAAGGTGTAATATTGTAAACAAATGCACGCTTTCCACCAAGGCAGGGAATTACAAAGAAAATCTCAAAATATTCTCTAAGTGAAATGATTCTCCATTAGCCTCCCTCTCTGAAGTGGGACGAGTTTAGCTCTTACGACAGGGTTTTTAATCATAGAGATTGCTTATGTAAGGCAAAAGAAAATATACTAGCTATATGCAAATAGTTGTCAAAAAGGCAATAAGAATTTACCACCAATAAAATTCCCCACAAATCTTCAGTAATGATGCATACTTAATTAATAAAACGACTCTTTCTAAGCCAACATCTACTTGTGCGCAGCTCCTGCCAACTCAGTCTATTAATCTCCTCTCTCTTTTCCAAAAGTGTCTGCATGATTCAAATCTACACTGACTGTAAATCTTACAGTCAACATTAGTATTCAGACACTTAGCTCTTCAATCTGATTGTAGCTGTATTGTGGCCAGTAGCCAGATGGGTATTTTTACATTCCCAAATAAATCAAGAAATGATGAAAATGGACTTATGGATGCTGATATTAATAAAAGCTGCAACTTAGTTTAAGAGTCCTTGAAAGGGATGGTCATGCTTGTATTTCACAGTAAGTGAAATTATTGATGAAAATGCCATGAATTAGTGATTTCAACACGACCTCCGCACTTCCACAAAGACCGGTGTAGAGGTTTGAAGATCAAGCCCACTTGATACAGGCCTCCTGTGGTTACAGTACAGTACCCGTGAACAAGGCGGTGAAAGCATCCTCTCGGTCCCTCAGTGCACTTAAATCATCCCGCCTGATAAAGACAGCTCTGGATGGTACCTCATTGGAATTTTAAAACTGCAAGCTCCACAACCATAAACAAGGAGTCTGCTACTTTTAGAGGTGGCAGTGGGGACATAGCATGAGCTATTACTCTAGGGTCCGCCGCTAACTGGCCAGCAGTCCTGTTTCTCCTCAATTATGTTCAACCCTGTACCACACACTCCCAGCTGGGAAGGAGCAGAGAGAGGAATTCACTCCATGGGTCTGTGCTTTACAATACTGCACTTGCATACATTACCACAGCATTCTTACTTCAAAAGTTGGGTGCTAGCTTTGGAATACAAATGCTCGCGCAGACGACTGCTGCACTTTTGATACAAGGTGTAACATTGTGATAGGAAAGTGAAGCAAACAAAGATACTGCAAACATGACAATCTCCATACGCAGCTGCCACCTTGACTGTGTGGGATTAATGAGAAATAAATAAATAAAGTCTGCGTTTCGCTCGAAACCTCACCCCAAGGGACGTTATCAGTGTGACAGGCCTGGCTTCATGTAGCTGTGAAATGTCAAACACGCAGACACCAGTGCTGTGGTCCATTCTTAATGATTCAAGACACCAATCAGGCTTGCTCAGTACCTGCCAACTTCATATTCTTTCTGTGAAAACACACAATGGGTAGAGAATGGATAGTTGCTCGCAGAGGATAAAAGGAGGGGGAAGTGCACGTTTCAGAGCTGACATGAAATATCTGGGAAACTGCTGCCATCTCCGAGATACTCTGAGAGCAAAGAGGCGCAGATGCAAAGGATGGGGCTGTCATATGTTTACGGTGAAAGTCTGCCTCTTCTCTGACATGATATACTTTTTACAGCCTGGTCTGTGTGGTTTGAATGTATAAAGAGGCAGTATGATGTAGGACTGCTAATTTGGGCAGTGCTAGGCATGTCTGGGACAACGCGCCATTGCTGGGACAGTAATGAGAACTGTCACAAATTGAGTGAAACTAGGGGATAAAACGTGGGTTTCCAAGAGCTTTAATCATTCCATTTTGTCAGGATTGAGGTGCATCCTGTCTTCTCTTCCCCCTTACTGGATGTATGGCTCGTCTCTAATTCAGATCCATTGAAGGAAGCAGACTCGATCGCTATTTCTGGCTCACTTTGGAGAGACCACAGCGAGCCCATTTAGTTAAAGAACAGCTGGTTGGAATTATGTCAGACTGTCGACGAAGAGAGTGGAGAAATGTCCAAACTGGTGTCTTAAATCTTAAAATGTACCCATGACAGGCGGTTCGTACAAGATGGCAGGGTGATTGTCATCCACAAATGGGGTTACACATTCATTCTATCATTTTCTTTTTCCAGAATTTTTTTTTTTTTTTTTTTTTTTGGCTAAACCTCCACCCTGATGGGGTACTTTTAGGCAAGGCGTCTAAACTGCTGGCTAATTCAAGGCTGCTAGTGTGCTCCTTATCTCTGGCTTTCCCCAGAGAGCAAAGTATATTACTTTTTTTGCAGCAAAGAATGGATCTGACAAAGCATATTGGGCTCAGTTCACTCAGGTGTTTATTTAATGTTTAAGTAAGCTGCAATTTCACCTTCACTGATGCTACATGACGGTACATGTGCTAGATTGGTTTGACATTCATTGACAATTCCCTGTTATTATCCAAGGCAATGCCACGTTAGTTTCAAGCAACCCACTCACAAAAAAAAAATATATATATTCAGATAAAGCAGGCGATCTCTGAAGCTTTGAACATATGATATAAATAAGCGGCCTATTTTTGGAGGCCGTCTTCCTGCACATCATCTTTTCAAGCACCCTGAAACAAGAATTATTTGTGAAAGTCAGAGGTGTTCTTTGACAGAAGTACAAGGTGCGGTGTTCAATGTGCAAGACGACAAATGTCAGACGTTTGTTTATGAGAAAAGTAGAGGAACATCAGTGCTCCTTTCTTCTCTTCTACTGCGGTATTTTTGTGTGAGAGGGAGCACCGTGGAGCTTTGGGGATCAACTGAAGCCCCTTTTAACATGCATTGTGAATGATACATTAGTGACACTTTGTGATCACACACAACCGAGATGCAAAAGACAAGAGAGCCCTTGACGTTCTCGCCAAGTTTCTCCTCGTGTATTTTCTACACGAGGAGTCATTTCAACTGTTTATCCTCCAACAAAACACAAAGTTGGAATTGAGTTGGATGTCTGCATAGTTTTGAATAAATACATTATTTAAAAGTCAGCAAAACAGAGTTGAACTGCTGTGACTGTTTTCTTTTCATAAAAGGAAGTAATAATTAGTTTCATATCTGAGCCTCTTAGCATAGACTTTATGTGAAAAATGACTGCAGTTGTAAACTTATACTGAAAAAAAACTTGATCCTAACTTTATTCTTTCATTCATTTCATTCATTATCTGAACCTGCTTTATCCTCACTAGGGTCATGGGGGTCGCTTGGAGCCTCCCAGCCAGCATGTCCATGTGGGCCCCAGAAGGGTTACAACTGGGCTGCATATAAGGGTCCCATGTGGGTTTGTCTGCAGTTTCCATGGTGGCCCCACATGTGATTGCCCATATCAGAATCAAAATCAGAATCAGAATCTCTTTATTGTCATTGTACCAAGTACAACGACACTGAGGTAAAGCTCTCCGGTTCAGTGCAAGAATTTACAGACAGACAACAAAAATCAGTAAAACAACAACAAATATCAGTAAAAGGCACAGTTATTTACATTAAAAAATAAAAAGTATTGCAAACTAAGATGCCCGTAAAACATAGAATTTAAGTAGTGCAAATAACATGAGAAGTAGTGCAAATGACATGAAAGATAAATATGATAAGATAAATAGTGTGATGAATAAATAATATGATATATTCAGATCTCTGATTCTGATTCTGATATGGGCAAACACATGTGGGGTCACCATGGAAACTGTGGACAAGCCCAAATGGGACCCTTAAATGCAGCCCAAATGTAACCCTTCTGGGGCCCACATGGACATGCTGGCTGGGCTATCCCAGCTACTTATGGATGAAGGTGGGGTTCACCTTGGACATGTCACTAGTTCATCACAGAGCTGACATATAGAGACAAACAGTCACTCACATTCACACTTATGGGCAATTTAGATTAACCAATTAACCTATCAGTGCATGTGTTTGGATGGTGGGAGGAAGCCGGAGTACCCAGAGAGAACCCAGGAGAGAACAGGGAGAACATGCAAACTCCACACAGAAAGGTCCCACCCCCATCCACTGGTGTTGGAATCAAACCCAGGACCTTCTTGCTGTGAGGCACAAGTGTTATCCACTGCAAAACCGTGTCACCCAACTTTATTCTTAATTAGTTGAATTTCATGCAAAATCCTAATTTAGACTAAATTGATATTTACAACCAACGCAAAACCAGTGTTAAACCCAAACCCACCAATACCTTTATCTGAACCTTAAACATTTAACTTCATGCCTAATCTTATTTTGGATAAATCTTGAACTGAAATACAACCCTAACAATTAAATGGTAAAACTGAAAATGGACTGCACTTCATGGTGCCCAAAGCGCTTTACAAACCTCACATTCACCCATTCACGCACACACTCATACACCAGTGGGCGGCTGCTGCCATGTAAGGCGCTGCCAGGCAATGTAGGGTTCAGTGTCTTGCCTAAGGACACTTCGACATGTGGACAGTCGGAGCCAGGATTCGAACCGCCGACCCTTCGGTCACTTGATGATCTGCTCGACCAGCTGAAACCAGAGCCACAATCATATTTAAAAGCCGAAAGTTTATCAGTTATTAATATTTTTACAAAATCTCAACAAGATCTTCAGCATTGTCATAGTGTCTGCTTCAGAATATATAACCTAATTTTCTACATTAACAGTAATTAAAGTAACAATTTCTCCACTGTAACATTAGTTTTTTTTGTTTTTTTTTTATTTCTCAAACAGTAGCATGTATGTAATTCTAAGCTGTACAATTTTAAAAGTGTAAAGTGACATTTTGGCCCTTTGGATCCCTGCAGCAATCTGTTTTCAGTTTACGTAACATCATTTCCTGTTTGGGGGTCCAGTTATGTTTATTACATTCAATGCAGAATGTTGCCTGTTGTCTCCTTGAGTCCATAAAACACGTGCAGCTGTCATTCTATCACTTTCTATGTCATGATAAAGAACTGAGGAAGTGGATGAAGCTGATAAATGAAGTTACAATTCTTAAACAAATTAGAAAAAAAGAAGTTTGGCTGTAACTTTAGTGCATTAGCTAACTAATATTAGTCCACACTACCAAACTGGATCTAAATGGATTTAGAATATGGCTTCTGTGAGGTATTTCACATCTTAAAATGTTATATTCAATTTGTTGGCCTTTTATCCGTGCTGTACAGCTCAGAGGAAGTTAAATATAATGATTTATGTCAAAACACACATGATCAAGAAGTGAAGTGATGCATGACTGTAAACAGAGCAAAAGCTTAACCCATAAAGACCCAAACATCCACCACCAACTGAAAGTATCTACTAATATAAAATGTTTAATACCTGTTGATCCACTAATCCTATCAAGACATGTAAATAATTGGTGTAAAATGCAATTTGTCATCTTGTCATTGTCATCAGATATGACCCATTTGGACGTTCAGAGGCTCCATAGTTACCATGGAAACACTGTCATCTTCTACAAGATTGATTCACCAGTAAAACCCTTGGAGTTTGATCAATGACAGTGGATGGACACACTGGGTTTATGTTCAGTTATTGATATGTTTTACGGAAAAAGTCACTTTTTAATCCAGTTTTCTCTGTTTCTGATAAAATAGCCCTCAACATTAATCTGAGCTTTTATGAACATGTACATGATCAGTGAAAATACCAGATTTTTACTGAAAAAACACAAAATACAGAGGATAATACAATAATAAATGATGATAAGTCACTTAACCTATAAAGACCCAAACAGCCACCAGCAAAACCCATGGAGTTGGATCAATGACAGTGAATGGAGACACTTGGTTTATGTTCAGTTATTGATATATTTCTCTGAAAAAGTCACTTTTTCATTTATTTTTTTTTTCTTTGTTTTTGATATAATAACCCTTAACTTTACTCTGGTTTTAATGAACATCAACTGATCAGTAAATTATATATAGGCAAACACATGATTTACAATGAAAAAATGCAAAATAAGGAGGATAATATTATATTCTAATAAATGTGATAAATCGTTTAATAAAGGTTAAATATAGAGAGAAAAATCATTTGGGAACTACTACAGAAGTAGCACTGGGTCTTTATGGCTGAAACAGAACACTACTCCATGTAAAACACTATTTATGGAAAATTACACTAATCACTGAGTTTGTGATAAAAAAATAAAAAAAAAAAAATTACAAAATGTAGCCTCTTCTGGGCCTGAACCAGTGCTTCACTAAAGACAGAAGTAATGCAAACCCACACCACAGTGCTTATTAGCCTCCAACAGAGCGGCGGCCCAGTGTTTTGGATGTTGTTCCTAACTGGTGAGGTACTGAGATAAATTTCCACAACATAATCCCAAAATGGGTCACCGGTGGTTAAATTGTCGGCTATTGCAGATGCCCTCCATGCTAATTAGCAGTCACATGACACATGAGCCAGATTCTTCCTTTTGACAGTAAATGGTTTTGGGCTTTGTTACATGATGTAGGGTTAATACCTACAAGCATGTTTACATATTATTCATTAGAGACTGAACATAAGAATGCATGACTTCACTTTCTTACTGTTGGCTTCTCACTAATCACTAATCATCCAGATCAAAGAACAAAGCAGACATTTGTTCAAACTAACAGTGAATCTCCAGTGCTTAAGACAGTGAGAATTACGTGGGTGTATTCAGAATTCAGAAGCCCTCACTCTCATTCCTAACCTCATCCACCTGCCCGCTGTCAAACGCACTTTCTGCAGATAATGTTTTTCTTCTGGAAAAATATGTAAATGTGTGCATTTACACAAAAACCACAGCCTCAGATCTTGCATTTTATCTGCCTATGGTATGTGTATCAAATTCCGCCGCCTCACTGTAGGTCTAGCAGCAGACAAACACATGGGCAAAAAAGGACTTTGAATCTGCCTCTTGCACTATGCAACTCTAGAAATAGCTGACATTTCAAGTGCTGTGTTTGTAGGGAATGTGACACACTGGAATAAACATGGGGAGGTAAGTACTTCCTAGCAGTCAGAGAAATATCTGTGAAAAGATATTGTTTTTATTTTCCAGCAGACTCACTCGCTTGGTTATTATTTCCACTGCTACCCAGGATGCTGTCGTCATCATGTCCTCAGGCCCTGAATCAACAGTTCAGCCCTTAATACACACTACAGTTGACCATTTGGCCGCAAGATTGTTAAACTCACTTTTTTTTTGGCCAAACAAGGCTGTGCTTCACTCTAATCCGCCTGGCCCTTGTGTCTGCTCCTTGGCCTGAAAACTGGCTGTGTTATCATGTCTCCTCAGACCACTGACTAGCTTCGCCATCCAACTGGAACAGGATCCCCGGGCCCTACAGAGCTGCAAGTAATGGTACTAATGAGCACGAGGAGACTCGGTAGCTGGGATCAACGTTCCGAGCAGTGTGTCAGAGAACCAGCTGCCCACGACCTGACCGGCTGCTGCCCCACATGCACCAGAGCCCTGCTGACACCAGCACTGCTGAGAGTTTGGGGGTGACAAAGGGCCCACGGGTGGGGATGATTCTATAATCCCCTGTTATCACTCTTGCACCAACACCTGAGCCACTGTGTATCTCCGCACAGGTACTTCAGCAGTTTTTTACACTTCTTCGTTCCACAATGCTGCCACTGTATGGTGACTTAATTGACAATTGACATTTTTAATGGTTCAATGTATGAGTCTGTTTCGGGGGGGTTTTCTGCAAGGGATATGATTGTGTGTTGACTTGTTAGCTAATTCCATCTCTATGCCTGTTACTGTCTCTCACCTTTCAAGTATCATTTTCCGCAGCTTGGCGCGGCTTATCTCAGTTTGTTTACCAGTATGCTGCATATCCACTACAGGTATAATACCTGCTCGCTGCAGCTGGTTGTCATGGCACTATAGCATAAACTATGTGACATCATTTGAATTATGCGTCAAGCTACCAGCAAGGAAACAGTAGACAAGATTGAAACTTAAACCTGCAAGTTATAACTCCTCTAATGAAACATGCACGCAAGAATATAGTTGTTAAAACTTCTAATGTTTGTAACTTTAATTTAACCTTTATTTAAACAGGTTGGTCCCATTGAGATGGGGGATCTCGTTTTCATGGGAGACTTGACCAAGATGGCAGAGATACAGTCACACAACTACAGTTCACAATAATAAAAGCATTTGCAAATACAGAGAGGGAAAAAACTTTCACAATCATGGAAATATTTACAGACCAACAGCCCTGATTCCAGACATTTCACTGTCTTTAAAATCAGTCAAAGGAATCAGTAGCCACTTTTATAGAGACCCCGGAAAAAAGGCAAGATGGTGATCCCACCTTTTTTCCACCGTAACAGAGATGAGACAGGCTGGACTTTTACGCAGTGGACCTGCATTCCGGAATCAAAGGGGCGGTGATGCAGCGCTCATTTTAAATCCCCCCAGCGCAGGAGAGACAGCGACCACTGCCAGCTTTGTGCCCCAGATGAAAATGCCACGTAGCTGCAGAATCATGCCAGCGCCTTCATATGCGCCTGCTGTTTCTCCTGCACTGGGGGTCACCGTCATCAAAACGTCACACCTTGGTTGCCTTTTACATAGCGTTCCGGAATCATGATCCCACCTTTATCACAGCTCTGTTACTACCTCCATTATCATGACAAAGCTAGTATGATAAAGGTGGGACCAAATGATCCTACCACTTCATTTACGCAGACGTCGTTCTGGAATAAAGGCGAAATATTCCCACAACAGAAGTGCTGTGTAAAAGGGGCTAGTGTTTGTAGATAGAGCTCAGACTGAAGCTTCTTCCAGACATCAGGAGCTGAAAACCTAAAAGATTTCTTTCCTAATTCAGTTTTAAACATTGTACAACACCAATTGGACCTGAATTTGTCTCAACATTCCCAGATAAAAGGAGCAGTTTTACTACAAAAAAAAAAAAAAAAATCTGTGCTTAATATTACAGTTTTTTAAGTCCACCATTTCACTGGAAGAGAACGGACTCACAAAGGTGGAGTTTGCAGCAGAAGTAAAATGATCTTTCAAAAAACAGTAAACAATTAGTGTAAAGTGACTCAGTCATCAGCAGCCATTTTGATACATCTGTAAAACCCTTGATAGAAATGAAGTCTGTGGTCAGTTTATCAAGACAGAGCTTACTCGAAAATGTTCTACAATGTTTTTGGAGATTTCGTGCTAACTTGGCTTGGTGTACTAATTTATGACATGATGGCACATATATTTTGACACAGTGGTAATTCTGGATGGACCAACCTGTGATCTGAATGATTTTACTTTACGTTCCGTATCTCTGTGACTTTCCTCAAACCTCAATGAAATATCTGATAGTATGTGATGGTCTCTGTACCATGATAACAGCCTGTGCACTGACTCAGGTTGGTTTTGTCAAGGTTCTATCCTTATACATAGTTTTCAGTTCCCCCTTCTGCTCTTCTACAGTGACCACATTGTGCACCACCAGCTACCATTAGCTTAGAAACGGTTCCCAACACAAGACAAACTCCAACAAAGACTTCTTGTAAACACACAAGTACAAGCAAATCTTATAAACTGAGCCTTCCCAATTATAAACATGTGGCATAGATATTTGGGAGTTAATCATTTTAACATTATCTCTCTTTATCATCTAGATCACAGGTGTCAAACATGCGGCCAGGGGGCCAAAACCAGCCCGCAAAAGATTCCAATGCAGCCCATGGGATGAATTTACAAGTAAAATAATGGCATCATAGCCTAAAAATAATGACTCCAAATATTCTTTTTGGTTTAATGTGGAACAAATAATATTATATTATACCTATAAATAATGACAACTTCAAATTTTTTCTTTGTTGCAGTGCAAAAAATAATATTAAATTGAGAGAATGTTTACATTTACAAACTATCTGATGGTGAAATGTGAATAACTTGAACAAATATGAACAACCTGAAATGTCTAAAGAAAATTAAGTGCAATTTAACAATATTCTGCCTGTTACTAAATGTTTTTTGCCTTTGTAGATCTGATCCTTAACGCACATGTAGAAATGAGAAGTTGAGGCAGAATATTGTCAAATTGCACTTATTTTCTTTAGAAATTTCATTATTTTCAGGTTATTCATGTCTGTTTTTGTTCAGATAGTTTCCAAAAGTAAATATTTTCATAATTGAATGTGTTTTTTTGCACTAAAACAAAAAGAAAAGTTTGGAGTTGTCATTACCCAGATAGCAATTACCTTTGGGCCGGATCCGCATTAAAGCCTTTACATCCGTTTATAGCTCACATCCGTTTTCTGACTTTGGCCCAAATCTGCATCGGATCCGTCTTCCAGCTCTCTCTACCAGTTCCAGAGTTGTGCTGGCTTATGGATTCGGCCCAGAACAGTCTCCCGTCACACAACCAAGACTGATTTTCAAAGTAGTAATACTGATCTGGACCAGAATCGTAATACGAATCTGGACCAGAGTCGTAATACAAATCCGGGCCAACATGATTCTTGTGTATATTCTAGATGTGATTGAACGGAACTGGGCCAGAGCCGGTCCATTTCTGTAGAAGATCCGTTTCGCGGAGCAGTACCTGTTTTGGCCGGATGTGCGTTTGGACACTGGGCCAGATCCGCCAAACGGTTTCGGGCCGACTCGGTCAGCGGTTCTGTTCCAGATCTGTCCCAGTGTCTCTTTGCTATCTGGGTATTTAAAGCTATTATGCTAGTATTTTACTGGTCTAGCCCAGTTGAGATCTAACTGGGCCGAATGTGGCCCCTGAACTAAAATGAGTTTGACACCCCTGATCTAGATGCTACCCATCCTAATATACACAGCACCATTAGTGATTAGCATAAGGTCAAAGCAGGTTTGGAGCAGTGAGCTGCCATTGAAGGTGCTTTGGCTCCAATTTCATATGTTCTTTATTCTCATAGTAAAGGGCCCAGACATGTGAATTAACTTCGGTTTACCTGTGTTTGATGAAGGGGGAAACCTGAAGCATGGACAGAACAGGCAAAGTTAATATGGAAATGCCCAGTTTGACTGGGAATAGAAAATGGAACGTTCTAGCCTTAAGCAGAAGTGCTAACCACTATGTCACTGCTTTATTCAAGAAAACACGACTATAATTAAATCATAAAAAGTGGAACAAGCTTGTTATTTTTTGCTATTTCTTACTTTAATTGCAGCTATTCCAAAGGCAGCCCATCAAAGTTTAGTCATTTTTTTCCTCTGTGTGTACTGGAGGGCAAAAAGTGATTTTCATTTTTAAAAGGTTTTTGTGGTAAATATTTTAACAGCTAGAAAAAAGGCAGAATTTGATCCGATTTGACATGTTTTAAAGATGCAACCATACACTCACATAGATACCTTACAGCTGACATTTGCTGTATTCTTGTTTTCAGGAGCTGCTTTGAAAAACGATTAAAACTCCATCACTTCATTTCTACTGACATTTTGGACAGAGAATCCAACAACCTTCACATGAACAAGAAAACAATGATCTTTAAGTAAATACGATTGATACAGTTTTCCTCATAGTTGCATCATTTGCTGTCCGGAGATGCTCTGCACAAAAAAAAAAAAAAAAAAAAAAAAAACATACTTCGAAGACAATTTGAAATCATACACTAATAATTTGTTGTGATGTAAAAACAGGCAGTTGTATGGAGCCCAGTTTTGGAGCGTATTAAGGATCTTTAAGTACCTCTCCAAAGCAGATTGCGATTTCACCGTGTAGCTCCACTGAGTCATGGAGCAGTTCAAGCGCCTCACATAAGTGGGAGGCTGCACGCTTCATGAGTGGACTTACGCATAGAAATGAGGGAGCGAGAAAGAGGAGCTCTAAACTATGCACAGTGATAATCGTGCTGTCAGGTCACTTCTGTTTAAAACATTTTTTTTTTAATAGTGGAATGTGTTGTGCCTTAACGTTTCATGACTTCACCAGTCAGATATGTTGCTCCTTACAAATCTTCAAGGGAATTACAAGAGGAGTTTGCATACTTGAATACACAAAATCTATTTTAATTCCACGCAAATAAACCCCATAGTGTTAAAAAAATAAAAGCCCCTGAGACATATCTATATAAATAATATTTCTGACTAAATAAACAATGTACTAAAAATGACGGTTCAGAAAAGTAGCCCTAATTATTATTATTTATATATGAGTTTCATATTCAAAACAACAGAAAATGTCAACCCTATGGGCCCAATGTGTCAGATTTAGGGGGATTTAAAAGGCTCTAATTGCAGAAATAGAATAGAGTAGTCGCCATTACTTTTTCTTGTGTGCATAATCAAATGAAAATCCGAATGTTTTCTGCATATCATGCTCCTGGTGATTTGTAAATTAACATGATGTGTGGGCTAAAGTCAGTGGAGTGTCTGGCAATAATAATAAAAAAAAAAAAAAAAACTGCATTAATGTTACACCATCAAATCCTTTTTCCTCTGAGCGATCTCTTTTTCTTTTTTTTTTCTTGTGCACATTGCAAAATTACTATGACGTTAATGCAAAGCAACTGCGATTGACAGAGTACTGAACATCATTACTGCAATTTCTATCATGTAGTAGTCAAAACCAAATGGCTAGCAAATAAAAATAGCTGTAAACCTGCTGAAATGCATGATTTTATAATGAAAAAGTATTGCATCAGCTACCCTCTACTACTAGTACATGTCACTCCTGGAAAACGTCTTAAACCCCTCTATTTTTTTTTTTTTTTTTTAGCTGCTACACTGCAACCATCCACATGAAACAATATGAATCAAGAAAGTGTCCTCCAGCGTGGTAAACAGCCACGTTAGTTGACATTTCCCATCCATTGATTCCCATCATTGGTTCAACCTTTCAGAGTGCTTTGGTCTGACCTACACCGTCTCCATGGGGAGGCACAATGCCACCGAGACTCGCATAAAGGAGCCTCCTATCGATCAGCCTGCACCTAAAAATAAAGTCGGGGCCCAGCAATGACAGAGAGGTAAGCAAAAAGCCTGTGTCTGCTAATCAATTGTGACCTAGAATTTTATGTCCTCAATCAATACATCATGCTTTCCTCCATGATTTAATGATCTCTAGGATGTGTCTGCGTCCAACACTGTTGAGGAGCATAGGGACAAAATGTCACAAAGAGAATTAATGCGATTTTACCTTATAGTTTTGCTGTATTTTTACCTGTAAAGACCCAAACAGCCAC
Organism: Sphaeramia orbicularis; assembly: GCF_902148855.1. NCBI lineage: Eukaryota > Metazoa > Chordata > Actinopteri > Kurtiformes > Apogonidae > Sphaeramia > Sphaeramia orbicularis. The sequence goes on along the minus strand of NC_043976.1, from coordinate 14,572,018 downwards.
CAGCAACCAAATTCATCTACTGATCTAAAATGTTTAATAAGTTCTGAAACACTAAACCTATTAACCCAGTGGTTCTCAACCTTTTTTGGTTCGTGACCCCATTTTAACACTACAAATTTCTGGCGACCCCATACATTCAAAACGGAGAATTTTTTTTTGTTGCTAAAATTAACCCTATAATGTCAAACATATCATATTTAATACATGAGTTTTGAACCCCTCTACATGGTCAGCGTGATATTTTTTTTCATGAAAAACCTGATGTATACAATTACATACATGCAGTACACAGATAATCCACCAGGGGGGAAGAATTCATTCACCAGAGGCCTTTCTAGTGACATGACAAGATTGTCATTAACGAGGAAGGAGGCAGAACTTTGCCAATTTTGAAAAAGAATTACCATGTTTGTGTTATATTATGTTTTTGTTTGATCAAAAATAATGATATTTGAGCATTGAGACCCGATGTATCAAATATGATACAAAATTGAAATTCATACATGGAAATTGATATTTGAAAAAAAGAAAAAAATTGTTTGCTTGTTCAGAAGAACCAATAAAGGCTCCAGTTTCAAAGAACTGGAATTTTCTGTCAAGGATTTAATGGCTCAGGCTTTACAGGATGAATTTGTTTTTGATCATGTAATAGTTTGCTATACTATGTTGCAAATAAACGTTAATTTTAGACGACATTTAGTCTATATAATGTATATTATTATAGACGGAGGCAGAAAAGCCAGGTTTAGATTACTGCATAAAGTGAGAATTTTATTTTCCTTGGTCAGGATATGTACAGTCAGTCCAGCATGGATTTACAAGGCTGACAATTAATACTGAACAAACAAGAACTCAAACTATGAATTATGAAAGAGCTGCAGCATCTGAAACTGACCACAATGAACATTTGAAAGAGAAACAGTACCACAGTGCTTCAGTTTCAGCTTCACAGTTTGTCATGTCTTTTATGTATTGGGATTGTCTCTGTCAACTCACCATTTATTGTTTATTAGTAAGTTTTTATTTTTATTAATTAATATAAATTTCAGGTGAACCCATTTGAATTCCAGGCGACCCCACATAGGGTCCCGACCCCAAGGTTGAAAAACACTGTATTAATATGTTGAAATAATGGGCATAAATGCAGTTTGTCATCTGTTCATGGTCATCAGATATGACCCATTTGGACGTTCAGAGGGTCCATAGTTACCATGGAAACACTGTCATCTTCTATAACATTAATTCACCAGTAAAACCCATGGAGTTGGATCAATGATAGTGGATGGACACACTTGTTTTTGCTAAAAAAAAAAAAAAAAAAAAAAGAGTCAGTTTTTGTTCAGTTTTCTGTGTTTTGATGTAATGACCTTTGAATTTACCCTGAATTAAGTATAGGAAATTAAATATGGGAAAATATAGAATTTACATTGAAAAATGCAAAAATACGGAGGATAATATTGTAATCATAAATGGTGACAGATCATTTAAGAAAAGTTAAATAGAGAGAAAAATTCATTTGGGAACTACCACAAAATTAGCTGAATCATCTTTTAAAGAATGTTTGTCTATGAGTAGATCCAGGGAAGTCCAAAGTTATAATGTTTGGCAAAATGTCAAGTAATCCTGTCACAGTGGATAAAACATCAGTGGAACAAGTGGAATCTTTTACTTGCCTTGAAAGTATCATTAACAAACAAAGCAGAACAGAAGCTGATATAAAAGCAAGAATCAGTAAAGCAGCAACAGCATTCACCCAATTAACAAAAGTTTGGAGAGCCAGAAAGATCTCACAACGCACAAAGAGCCGGCCTTTTAATTCAAATGTGAAATCAGTTCTCTTGTACGGCTGTGAAACATGGAAGAGAACACAGACAGCATTAAAGAAAGCCCAGACCTTTGTCAACCGATGCATGAGAACCATCCTTAAGATCAAATGGCAAGACAAGGTGAAATGAAAGACTGTGGGACAGAACTGGACAGAAACCAGAAGAAGAAGAAATGGGACGAGTAAGGTGCTGGATAGGACATACCCTAATAGAGCCAGGCAATAACATCACAAGACAAGCACTCCAGTAGAACCTACAGGGAACACGAGGCAGGGAAGACCACGGCAAACATGGAAACGGTTTAAAGGACATATGCAGAATGGAGTTATCATGGAAGGAGCTCACAAGGGTCGCCCAAGATAGAGAAAGATGGAGGTCGCTTGTGCGTGGCCTGTACACTGCCAGGGGTGAAAGGCAATAGTGATGATGATGATGATGATGTTTATGCATTTGGCAGATGTTTTTCCAAAGTGACTTACAGGGGAAAACCAATCAAATCACTCAATCAATCAAATTTTATTTATATAGCGCCAGATCACAACAAAAAAGTTATCTCATGACACTTTGTATATAGAGTTGGTCAAAACCAGACTCTAAGCCAATTTACAGAAACCCAACAGAATCCTGATGATGATGATGATGATGATGATGATGATGATGATGATGATGATGATGATGATGATGATGATGATGATGATGATGAGGAGGAGGAGGAGGAGGAGGAGGAGGATGACAAAACTAGCACTAGGTCTTTATGGGTTAAGCCAGGGGTGTCAAATTCATTTTAGTTCAGGGGCCACATTCAGCCCAATATGACTTCAAGCGGGCCGGACCAGTAAAGCAATAGAGAAATAGACAATAAATATTGATAATTCCAAAATTTTCTCTTTGTTTTAGGGCAAAAAAGTAAAATCAAATTATGAAAATGCTAAAATGTCTACATTTACAAACATTCCTGTTGCGAAAAATAATGAATAACCTGAACAACCTGAAATTTGTTAAGCAAAATACATGCAATTTTAAGAATACTATGCTTCGACTTATTGTTACCCCGCCCCTGAAGGCGAGGCAAGAGGTATTGTTTTTGGCTCAGCGTGTTTCTTTGTTTATTAACACTTTAGCAGCTGAACTATTGGTTGAATTCATGCCACACTGGGTTTATAGATTATAGATGTCATTGCATTTTGGGAAAAGTAGGTCAAAGTTCACATTTTTTAATGAATTTTGACAATCTTTTTTCACCAATTTACTTATAATGGGCGAAATTTCACATATTTATAAAAACATCAGTTTTGTTTCAATTTACTTCAGACTTGGCACATATATAGAGGCAACTGATATGCTGAAATCAGCACATGCATGGACATGATGACATCAGCTCGATCAATGCCAAAATAAGTTACAATATGTGTGAGGAGCGGGGTTTGTTGTGTCTGGCACCACTTGTTTACTGTGAAACTGTGACTTTCACAAAAAGGAAAGTCAGAAAATTCTGTTTTAAATCGATGAGCATCAAGATGGATGTAAATGGTGGCACAATTCAAATAGGACCAAAAATGTACTTTTTTGTGGCCACTGACCTCAATAACCTACGTATATCTACAAAAGGCACAAAACATTTAGTAACAAGTCATGGTCAAGTTTATTACCTTGGAGGTATTGTGATGGCTTTGCTTTGTGTGTTTGTTTGTTTGTTTGTTAGCAAGATAACTCAAAAAGTTATTGACAGATTTTCATTAAATTTTCAGGAAATGTTGATACAAGCACAAGGAAGAAATGATTAAATTTTTGTGGTGATGGGGGGGGGGGGGGTCTGTCTTGGCAGAGGTCTGTGCTCTCCGAGTGCTTTTCTTGTTTATCTAGTATATTTACAACAACGCAAAGTGCCCGAAGTGCTGTACAAATATATAGGTAAAAATACAATATATGAAAAAAAAACATTGTATATAAATATATATAAATAATAAATACATAGACATGCAAGATAAGATATACTGAAATGGATAAAACAGACACACAATAATAGGATAATAGGATATATTAAAGCCAGTGCAAATAGGTTTATCTTTAAACAGGTGTAATATTGTTAAAATGTTGCAGTTTAGAATTTTGAGTTGTCATTGTTTCCATGTTTTTCTATCGTTATTTTACTGGTCTGACCCACTAAAATGAGTTTGACACCATTGACTCTTAATGTTTTCAGTGTAAATGTTGCACTTTGAATATTCATCCCACCAGCTGAACTGAAACCTGTGGCGGGCCGCTGTTGGTCCACAGGCCGTATGTTTGACCCCACTGGGTTAAGCTGAATGGCTTGTTTGAGTAAATATGAATTCTATGGGGAAATTACACAGTATATTACGCAAAGTCTCATGGGAGGTGTTATCCTCTTTTTTCTGAACTTTATCTCACATTTGCAAACAGATGTGACCTTTTCAAGAAAAGTGAGATTTAATAGACACTTAAACAGTTTGAGGTGTTAATTACTTATTGGTCATTCCTTCACGTAGTCTTTTATGAGATCTTCCATAAATCTCCTTTTACATTCCCCCATACTTGCCCTTTTTTTTCTTTTTTTTTCTCCAAAATTCTCCCCAGCTTCCTCCCTCTCATTCTCCTCCTCTATCTCTTTTTCTCTCTCTGCATTGCACAGCAGGCACCCTGCTCGCTCAAGGCTATGTGCTATCTCCACATATTTCTCTCTGGTGAATATTTTATCTCGCCTTTCAAGTATCATTTTCATACCGAAAGAGCGCCCATGTCCCACAGTGGTTTTACCCGCGCTCTTCATTGCGAAACATCTCTGTTTCAGACGAGGTGACAATCTGTTTGCACATTTCAGGAGGGCTTTTGATCAGAGAATGCAGATCAGGATTATGAATTTTTATCAACAGGGGGTTCATGAAAAAGACATGAAGCCAAACTGTGGTCATCTGGCATAAAGCCACGAATGACAAGCTTCAATTTAAATGCTTTTCATATTTACTGTGGCCTTTGTGGCCTGCAGATACAGGGAAAAACTCATTATTTCTTACTCTGTTTCTACCCTTTTTCCCCTCCATCCCCACTTTAACTCCCTCCCTCTTTGCATCATTGCCCAGAGTGACAGTGATTTAAACTGTCAGAGATTTCAAGGCCCAAAATTCCCGACTTAGTGATTCACATTTAGGATCAGCGGATCACTCTTGTTTGCATTTGACCAATTTCTGTCCTCAGGCTGCGTTCCCTGAATGCAAGACGGTAAAAGTCTTATTCAGTGTTTTTGCTGATAGTAAAAGGTTGAAATGGGAAAAGAGAGATGAAAAAATATGCTAACGTCAGTGATTATGCAATAATAGGTTAAGGAAAAGGTACAGATACAAATCTCAGGAACAATCTATAGTGTTTCTATTGAGTTATATTTAAATCAACATATCTGTTTATTCAGAAATGTTTTATTCATCGGGCACATTCTCTGTGGAAGAGAGAATAAGCAATAAGTTGAATTTGCAATGCTTTAGCCCATGCATTAATTCAGTTTGACACTGTCCTGTGTTCGCCTTTGTGTGCACGTACATGAGTGCATGTCTGGGTTTGTGATGCTCATCCTGCCATGGCTGCGAGCAGGAATTGGCATGTATCAGTATCACGAGAGGATAAACGTCACATTGCTCCCGCTTCTGATCAATCATATGTTCTTGCCGGGATCAAACAGGGCTTCCCAGAACTTCAGCATACATTAGGATTACCCATCAAGCTTTTAGTTTTACCTGACTAGCACGACGTCAGAAGGAACAGAGACAGAAAGGGAAAAAGACAAAAGGGGAAGAAGAGAGCAGGAGTCAGACGGCGGTAGAGGTGGTGACAGGAACAGAGGTACTGACATAAAGAAGATTTAGGTAAAAAGGAAAAAAAAAAGGAGCTCTGCTATAAATCATTTAGTTTCCCACCACTCCACGAACCGATAAATCACCCATTCAGCGTTGTGCGGAGTGGCTAGCCAACACTCCAGATCTGGGTTAGGATTCAGCAGAGACCAAATCTGGGTTAGCATTGGTTGAAAAATGCTGAAACTACTGGAAATGGGCCTTTGATAGACTCACATGTTCAGCACTTATTGGGAACTGGGATGCAGATACTGTTTTGCTGTAAATTAAAAATCTCTGCAAAATTTGTCCTTGAACGTATTGTAAGTCATCACCACTGATAACTGTGTGGAGGTTGAATTAATACGTAGACTTTAAAGTTCTGCAACCTTTACTTAATAATTAAACATATTTACATTTTTTGATGATTAAATTTTAATCAATTTCACTATATTATTCTGAGTAAAGTTTAATAATAAGAATGTAAGGAATATAATTTATTTTATTTACAGTAAAGTCAGTGCAGAAATTCAGGTTTGTTTGTTTTTTTTTATTTCACATTGTAGCTCATTTGAAACAATACTTCATGATTAAGTATAAAGTTTAATGGTACTTTACAACCTCATATCCAAAAAGATAGATAGATAGATAGATAGATAGATAGATAGATAGATAGATAGATAGATAGATAGATAGATAGATAGATAGATAGATAGAATAAGTGTAAACACAGTGCAGTCTTATATTGTATTGTTAACAGCTATTGCAGAGGAGATGAAAGATTTTTTGTGAATGTAGATGTATACAAAATGGTTAATTTTCTCAGTTTATTCCATGTGAATAAAATACAGGTTTATGACATTTACAAATATTATAATCTCTTTTTATTCACATTTGACACGCAATCCCTGGGAATTGAGGTTGTATAAATAAAACATGTTTTTTTCTGTTAAAAAAATGTATCTCTAGCACATGGATTCAATGCATTTAATTTATTCAATAAAGAGCTATTTACACCATTTATGTACATTTCGTAAACAATCAAAATGAATTATATGTGGTGATGATTACAGTCTAGTGAATCTAAATACATCAATTTCACCAAGAACTGTAGAAAATAAATCTAATGCTTAGTATTTAGCTTAATTTATTTTATGTGATATGGACACCACGAGTACATTGAGACTGTCCCAGAGGACAGACCAGATGCTATTATTGTATTAGACCACCCCTTTTTTCTTCAATTTCTTGTTAATTTTAATTCCTGGTACAACTAAAGGTACATTTGTTTGGACAAATATAATGATAACAACAAAAATAGCTCATAAGAGTTTAATTTCAGAGCTGATATCTATCCATTTTCCATGGTTTTCTTGATAATAATCAAAATCACTTCAGTTCTTACATCAATAGCTATGGCATTCCACTGCCAAAAACAGTGCTTTTAGGCATTCCATGTTTTCTTTTCTGTCTGTTTTAGTCACAATACACACAGGAGTTAGTGCTTGATTGCATAACCATTGTTTCTGATGACTTTTGCTGTTCTAATATTTTGTATATCACACACATGCTAGTTTTCAACACCAGTCCATAAAAAAGATAGAACATGTGATCAACAATACGTTTAGTAAGTTTAATAAGTTGCAATCATTCATTTTTAACTTTTTTCATTATCATTTTAACTAATACAACTTTAAATCTACTCAACACTACAGAGTTCCCATTGCTGTAATTTTTTTTTTTTTTTTTTTTTTTAATCAAGCAAAGTCCATATTTTTTAGACTGTATTGTACTTTTTCCATTAAGGCTTTCTCATTACAGGAATTAATTTTTATGTGCCCATCACAATGAACTTTTTAGACTATTTTCTTGGAGAAATTGAAATTTCTAAATTTAGTGCCCCCATGCTGCTGCACAGTCATCCTCATATTTTGTCCAGTCATGTGTGTATGGAGTCCTGAGTCACATCGTATCATGCGGAGGGTGATAACTGCTGAGGCTGTGAAAACCTTCAGCAGTGGCTCCACGCGGCCACACACCGATTACAGCTGATATCTGCTAAAGCCTGCTGGTTGACTTGGCATGAATCCAATCTCTGGGCAGTTCTGGGACCACGGCGAAGCCATCAAACCGCCCAGAGGGGCCGCCGGTCTCCGCCGGTCTCCGCCGGTCTCCGCCTGATGTTCCCCCGGACACAGTGTGAAACCAGGCTGACCAGTTATGACAGATGGGCGCCGAGATACCGCACACCTACGGAGCGGTCACTTCCCCCACAGGCTGTGTGGTGACAGAAATGATCCACTTTTAAGCGGCGGGGAGGGGACATGGGAGGAGCCGGGGGAGGGAAGAATGATGGTCAGGGCCTGAAGTGTAAGGCAACAGGCTTGTGATTCTCCTGGTGATATCAGTGAGACACACCGACGCTGCAGGGGACGGGTGAAAAGGTTATCACATCTGTAATCTGAAGCAGTGATGGATATTTTTTTTACTATCAAAGAATGACAGGGTTAATTGTATGTGAGAATGGCCACAGTTATCAGTGTTTGCAGGTGTATGAACGCCATGGACAGGCAACAGCAGAGGTCCAGGCAGGTGTAGAGAGGTATGACGCACAAACAAAGACTATATAAGGAGAATATGATCACTGTTACGTAACCCACTGGTTTGTGCAGAACTGTTGTGAATCATCCAGATTGTAACCCTGTGTAACCCCAAAACTGTTACTGTCTTTTTATTTTTACTATTTTTTGTCAAATACGTCTGTTATATGTGTTTTAACAGAATAATCTTGTAACTGTGTGTTGTATTTGCTGCTGCCTATTTTGGCCAGGACTCCCTTGTAAAAGAGGTTCTGAATCTCAAAGGGTTAAATAAAGGTTAAATAAAATAAACTAATAAAATTTAGTGTCATAGCATCCATCTTCAATCACAGACTGTCTATAGTTTGGCTTATAGTTTTTTGTTTTTTTGTTTTTTTTGTTTTTATGATTTTAGATGAGATGAGATTAGACAGAACTTTATTGATCCTTTGAACAGAGCCATCAGGAAATTGAGGTTCCAGTAGCAGCACTGACAACACTGAATGATACAATAATGTAAGAAATATATTGATAAGAGCAATATAAGAAACATTACAAGAAGATAGTGGTACAATAAGTCTGAAAATAGTACTGAAAAATACAGGCAGTTGCACATTGGAAAGTACTGATAGAAACAACGAATAATAGAATAGTAATTCTAATAATAAATAGGTAATGATGTTATAGTATTAATATGCACTATATAAACTAGTGGCATTGTACCCGTGGTGCCATTGTACGATAGCATGATAAGTAGAAGCTGTCTGCCACCACTATCCATTTGTAGACTACCATTTAATCATGCATTATGCAGGTAATAATTTGAGCCAACATGCGAGGTATGAAGGGAAGAGCATGCATTTGTTTGGCCTGTCAAGCATGAGGAAATTCATACAGCGGTAGTGAACTGCAGCCTTCACACTGTAGCATGGTCTGGTAGCAGTAGAAATTTCATTAACGGCAGCATAACCACCAGTGTTGGGCAAATGACTTCGAAAAAGTAATTAGCTGTAGTTACTAATGACTTGACCAAAAAAGTAATTGAATTAGTAATGGAATGACTCCTTCAGAAATGTAATTAGTTACCAGGGAAAGTAAGTATTGTGTGAGTTTTTTGAAAAACCTTCAGATATGTTAAAGGAAACTGATTTTTGAGCGTGTTTCACGGCCCGCTGCATAGAGTAGAACAGCGGACAGGTACTGAATACCCTGACTTTAGTGAGGCTGGGGTCCACCAGGGCCCGGCTTTTCCACCACATGAATGCATATGTGTATTTATAGGAAGAAGATGCTCCCCCAGTTAATCCCACATCTCCACTTTTTTCAGTCGCTCCTCCTGGATACAGCAGTAAATGTAATCACAGGATAAAACTTATAATTTTGATTTTGATGAAAAGTATGGAAGTAAGGATACGCAAAGGCTGTACATCATCGAGCTAATGTGCTCTAAACCTGCTGCTAAATGAGAAATTTTATGTCAAATGACGACACAGATGAGTCTTATGTGACGGCATAAGGCCTAGTCTATGTGACAATAGACTAACTACTTATATAATGCAACACAATGGATGCTGCTGTAGAATAGAATAGAATAGAATAGAATAGAATAGAATAGTCCTTTATTGTCATTGTAACATGTAACATGTACAACGAAATTGAAAAAAAGTATCAGTCATACTAATAATACAAAAACAACACAAAAACCACATTTATTATTTTATTACTTAATAAATAAATACAGAAACAAACACACACAGCCATTCATTCTGTCATTACATTATCCCGTCACTGTATATATGTGTTGCATTGCACCACAATGAATTGTAATTAAGTAATGTTGAACATAATACCAACTTTAGCTAATATATCTACATTACGCTAATAGACGTTCTAAAAGTAAACAACGCTAACATTAGTCATTAAAGCTAAGTTATGCTAACAAGCCAGGTAGCCTGCTGTAGTTAACTAGCCTAACATAAGCTAAATCACTAGCATGACAAAATTCTAAAAACATTTCTCAGTGTAAGTTCTTCACCACGGCTACAGTCATTACTGCCAAAATGTCAGGAAAAAATCCTCCTCATTCAATTAACAGATGCTCAGAAAGCGAGCGTCAACAGGGAAATGAGCTGTCCATCACACATGTCAATCAATCAGTGGGCTTAGGACATCTGGGGAGAAGTTAACTTTTTTGGAATGGGTTTTAACCGGAGCCAGAACTTTTCAGAGCCAGCATCCAGCAGCTGTGGGTGTTATTACAGTTTAGGATGCGTCCTCATTAGCCTCAGCTTCCAGACCCAGTAGCTGGCCTGTGCAGGGATCATGTCCCCTGGTCTCAGTGTTGGGATTATCATGCATGCTCTGCTCCGTTAAGGTAATCCATCCACCCGGTATTTAGAAGCATCTCATCTATTATCTCTGAGTGTAGGTTTAACCTTTTTAGGACAATTGTGTCTTTGGTGCCACAGTTTTTTCATTCACTGTCTGTGCCACCCATTGATCAAACGTGAGACTGAAGTTCTTTGCACTGATGTTTACTTCGTAGCACCTTCATAACACCTTCATAACACCGTAGAACTGCAGTACAGAAATAAAATTAACAAACAACATCAACTGTCACGTTCCTGCAGTCTTCATAACATACATGACTCTAAGAATGTGAACAGAGAAACATGAACTAACCACTTTACCTGCTTGCAACCAATGGAAGGGCTTAGCTTGAATAACCGCTTTTCTCAGATGAATCTTACACCTTCAAAATACAATTCGCCAGATTTAATAATATTTGATATTGAATGGAAACAACAAAACAGTACTGACCTTGTTCATAATGCTGCGTTCCTGGCCACCCGTAACTCGTGTTTTTCTGAACTTCTACCGGTGAAAATGCACTGGAATGTCAGTCAAACCTGTAACTTCCCATTCGTGAACCAGAGGCAATTAAATGGTCAAATATGTACGGTTGTGTTTGACAATTCATTGACTACAAATGTGTTCGAACATGTTCATCTCACAAACGAGTTCGTTCAGAATCAGCTTTATCATAAATCAACTGACTCCATATTGTTCACTTCTCATACATTCCTGTTGCGCTGTTTTCTCATACGATCTCTGCTCAGTGCATTTGACCATAGAAGCCTGGCATCCATGCACTTCAATGGGACTGAGTGGAACAGTTTTTTTCATTGCCTCAAAACTGGACGGTAATTGGATAAATGCCACGATGTTGTCCCGCCCCCGGACGCTCAGCGTCTCTGGGGGTGAATGGAGCTGTGGGCGGAGCTCGGCTGGGCTGGATGCTGGGCTTCCACGTGCTGACTGGAGGATCAGTTGAAAGGCTGAATCCCATTTGATTGACAGCTATTTTGAGATCTACTTCACATGACAGAGTTCTGTTTTATACCGTCGCGCATTCTGCTGTGAAATCAAGAGAGAAACCACTACGAAATGACTTGTTCATTTCTTGCACTGTAAATAAAACACACTCATTGTACTTCCTTGTTTCAATTTAACAAAATTTCAACGTTTTCTTGTTTAGCTGGTACTATAAGGTCACTGACCATTTTCTTAAAACGGAACGGAGGGCCGAATTTATGTTTAAATAACTTGACTTTTTTTTTTTTTTTTTTTTTATGTAAGCAGACAATGAGCTTCCCCTCTCTGAAAGACGAGCAGCCGCCACTGTCGTGAACACATACTAGATCGATGTACTCCCAGTTCTGAGTTCTGATGTCACGTAGCCCGTGAAACAATAATGGCAGCCGTCATGGATGCAGTGTTTATGCAAATTGTTTATTAAAACAAGGTATTGCTCTGACGTTATTTATCTACAAATGTTCTGTATAATCAGCAGCTGCTCTAGTGTTAGCTAGTTTTCAGTCCATTGAGTGCAAGAATAAATTAATACCAAATACGTATCCAAATATACAAATAACATAACATAAAAGGTATAACAGCTTCTCTTGCCTTATGTGCCGTTTTTACTCCTCTGTTTCCCTCAGATAAGCAAAGAACGAGCACCTTTGGCAATAGAAATGATTGTAAATGAGCATAACGTACGGTCCACAATACTGGTTTGTTTACATCTAGCTATCACAATTCCTTGCGCTCAGACAGTTTGGTGTGACTTACCTGGAACATTGCAAAGTCGTGAGTCGTGGTTTGAAGTCGGGCTCAAAAACCGGCCTGGAACACAGCATTAGTAACGCATACAGGGTGTACCAAAAAAAACTATACATTTTGAAAAATTACCCCCAGGTCTGCATTTGTGGTTAACCCTAACCCTAACTTGGCCTGTCCTCAGTGATATTTCCATGCCTAAACAAGTTGAATTAACATTGAAAGGCAGGAACAGCTGCCATGGGTAAAGAAATGAAACTGACATGGTGGCCAAAGTGCTAATGCTGTAACCTGCAATTTAGTAGAAAACAAGTTGGATGCCCATTGTCCCCTCCCATGACCTATGATCGGATTTAAATCGCACCGCTACTTCGTGCAAACCAGTTTTAACTTGGATTGCGCAATTTGCCCCTGCTCACTCATGCATGAAAACCTGGGTCTGTAAATTTGGACGAATATCCACCAATCCCCTGCCTACCGACATCCATAAAAGAAAATTCAAAAAATTATCGAATGCGGAACTGGGGGTAATTTTTCAAAATGTGTAGGTTTTTTTTCTACACCCGTATAGCTCTCTTTAGAATGCTTTGCTTCTGACAGAAAACGCAGCACACTGCCCGCTTGCGTATCAACCAACAAAAGAAAGTAAAAAACAAGAATACACGGAGATTGACCAGAAAATAATGAAAGCGCCCTCACATGGTCAAAAGTTGCAATTGCACTTAATACCTCATAGATTTGACTGTGCTTTCTGCAGGGTTTATGGATGTAGAATAACCATTTAAATTGTAAATTTAAATCATGTAAACTCATTAACTACAGTAAAACTCTTTACATACAAAAATAAAGTAAATACCAATGGTAGAAACTTAGTGACTGCATTTATACTGTCATTACCATAACTCCTAAACTGTTTGCAGTATTGACAAAATCCAAATGCTATCTGAAAACTGAGGTTGGGTTCTTTCTATTGCTGTACAACACGTTAGGGTAGAGGCCTGAATTGGCTGAGGGCTAAAAATGAGCGGAGAGCAGCAGAGTGCAGTCAGTAGGAGAGAGATGGAAGATTTTTTATTACTTGTAGCAATATTTTAGCAAGGTTTTAGCAGTGCTTTTGCAGTTAGTTCTTGAAAATAATTGTAATGATGGTGATAGTGCTGTTTTGTTTTGGAGTGTTCTAGTAGTGTGTTCTGCTCTTCTTGTGAAGTTTCATTGATTTTTTTTTTTTCTCGCCTGTTTTTCACTGTTTTTATCTGTATTTTCCACAGTTTTTGTAGTTCATTGATGGACTAGAAAGTGCTACAGTGATTATCACACAGGCTAAAAATGACTAGAAATGACTAAAAATAAAAAGCTGTAACAGGAACACAAAATGCTGTAGACAAACCCAAATGTTTGAGCACATGAAAATAGTTGAAAGTTTATTTCTATAATCTCATAGTTTCATTATGCACATTTATAGTTGTTTTTCATAATAAATGTGATCAAAATTCAAGTCAGTTTATATATATACAGGGTGGGGAAGCAAAATTTACAATGAACATTTAGTTATTTTTTCTCAGCAGGCACTACGTCAATTGTTTTGAAACCAAACATATATTGATGTCATAATCATACCTAACACTATTATCCATACCTTTTCAGAAACTTTTGCCCATATGAGT